>NC_136425.1:47917500-48517500 GCF_052625555.1 Lactuca saligna
TAAAATAATAAAAAAAAATCGATTTTATTTAATTTTTTTATTTTAGTGAATTTATTAAAAACTTTCAATTAAAAAATAAAAATAAAAAAAAATAAAATAAAATAAACTTTTCATTGAGAAATTCACCATTTCAACCCCTTGAAAACCACCCTTTTCGCAATTTTTGGGCCTATGGA
This sequence comes from Lactuca saligna, assembly GCF_052625555.1. NCBI lineage: Eukaryota > Viridiplantae > Streptophyta > Magnoliopsida > Asterales > Asteraceae > Lactuca > Lactuca saligna. The sequence goes on from NC_136425.1 coordinate 47,917,677, forward strand.
CCGAAAAGCCCAAAAATTGGCCCATTAAGCCACAAATTACATTTCTAGCCCTTTAAAGAGTATGTTATTCATAAAAACATTTATTTTTATAGTTTTGACTCTTTTGGTCCTTAAGAAAACCGTGAATGAAAACCCTTAACCCCAATTTTTGTGTAATTGACAATTATAGCCCAAAAATGAGTTTTGTGTTGAATTATGTTTAACAAGACCTTAGATGGTAGTTTTTCTTAACGTGTTAAGTGTAGTACATCTTAGATCACATATATTTCCTCCTTGAACTATAGATCTCGAAATATCATTTATTTTTGGCACATATCTACCCCATAACACAAGAAATCACACATAGCATACAAATACACATAGATCTACACAGTTTACTTGTATTCTCCTCCATAAAACATATGAAAACCGAAATTAGAGGGGTATGAACTCACCTTGCTTTGTTGCTCAAGGTTTTGAAGAAAGAAATGAAGAAAATTTGGTCCTAGCAAGCACCTTGAAGAGATCTCGAATTTGAAGAGTTCACTAATATGTAGTTGGAAGTGATTTTTGAATGAGATTCTTCTTGAAGCCCTTATGGTTCTAGAAAATTTGTAGGAAATATGAAGGTGTTCTAGAGAGAGTTTGAAGAAATTTTGCAATGGTGATGTGGGTGTGTGGGTGTGTGTGTGTATGTCTCGGCCGAAATAAGAGGAGGGGAGAGAGGAGAGAGTGAGATGAGTCAACATGCATGGGAAAATGAGAAGAATGCATGGATACCCTATGTACAATTATGAGGTGGCACCATTAAAAGTCAACTCTTTTCCCCCCTTTTTTTGTAGTTGGGTCGAGAGAGAGAGAGAGAGAGAGAGAGAGAGAGAGAGAGAGAGAGAGAGGAAAGAAAGGCTTGGGCCTTTTATGCTAGATTCCATAATATGGAGCCCAGATTAATGGTTTTTCGGTCCATTGGGTCTTTTAGAGTAATTCACAGCCCAATATACATCAAGGGATGAGTTTTATGGCCCACTAGGGCTAATTAGATTTGTTATGCCCCAATAAGGGTATTTTATTTCATTCTATGCCCATTATGGCCCAAAATGTTAAAATAAATGAAAGTGGGTCCGATTAGAGTTCATTTAAGAGTTCTAAGCCCAAAATATTCAAATTGGAACCTTATTGGTCCATTAGGCCCAACAAGAAAATCCTAGTCTAAAATGGACTTAAACCGGGATTTTTAGGGTTTCCAACTTTTGTTGACTAGTTGAATGTTTGTAATGAGTATTTGATAGAATTTTTTTTGTCATTGAACAACCATCATACATGTTTTCAAGTTTTAGTTACATTTTCGTTCTTTTTTAAGTGTTTACAACGTATCAGAATTCCTAGTTATGACATCATCCCCCCGTTAGAGGGAATTTCATCCCGAAATTCTTTTTAAAGCTAGATTCGAGAATGCAAGAATAGGTGAGGATACTTTTCTTTCATCTAGTCCTCGCATTCCCATGTAAATTCCGGTCTATGCCTAGCGTTCCACCAAACTTTCACAATCGGAATGCGACTTTGATTAGTACGCTTCACTTCCCTGTCCATGATTTCAACTGGTTCTTCGATGAACAGGAGATTCTCATTGATTTTGATTTCTTCCAATGGAATGACGAGAGTTTCATCGGATAAGCACTTCTTTAAATTGGAAACATGGAACACGGGTTGTACATTGCTGAGCTCGGCATGTAGCTGCAATCTATAAGCCACTGGACCGATTCAGGCAAGAATCTCGAAGGGTCCAATGTATCATGGGTTTAGTTTTCCTCATTTCCCAAAACTATTCACCCTTTTCCAGGGAGAGACTTTTAACAACACCCGATCCCTGACTTGAAATTCCAAGGGCTTTCACCGTTTATCAGCGTAGCTCTTCTATCGGTCTCGTGATGCTTGTAGTCAAGCTTTGATTTGAATTATTTTCTCCATTGTTTCGCGTATGATCTCCGGTCCCGTTAATGCATTGCTTGATGTCTATCCTCCTGCTAGCTGAGTATCACCTACCTCAGCCCAACACAACGGTGTCTGTTCTTCGCATGTTCTATTTTCTATCTTCAAAGCATCGAATTGGGCTGCTTTGATTTGCATGGTCTTGTGGATTGAATGGTTATGGAGAGAGTTTTCACACGACGATTTGAGTATTCTTTCCTACTCAAGGCATCAGCTACCATGTTAACCTTTCCCGAGTGGTACTTGATTTCACACTCATAATCGTTTAGCAGTTCAACCCATCTTTGTTGCCTCATGTTCAACTCTTTTTTATTTAAAATGTGTTGGAGACTCTTGCGGTCAGTGAAAATGGTGCACTTTGTACCATAAAAGGTAGTGCCTCCTAATCTTCAAGGCGAAGACCATAGCTCCCAATTCGAGATCATGGGTGTTTTAATTTAACTCATGTGTCTTTAGTTGTTGAGACACATAAGTTATCACCTTCCCACGTTGCAAAAGTACACAGCCTAAACCCTGATTCGACGCATCGCAGTAAACTACGAAGTCCTCTGTTCCCTATGGTAGCGATAGTACCAGTGCGCTGCAGAGTGCTTGCTTCAGAGTTCGGAATGCAACTTCTTGCTTATCTGTCCATTCAAAGGGTACGCCCTTTTGTGTAAGCATGGTAAGTCGCTTGGCTGTTTTAGAGAAGTTCTGGATGAACCTCTTGTAATAGCCTGCGAGACCTAAAAATTGACGATTTTTTGTGGGTGTCGTTGGGATCGCCCATCCTTCAATGGATTTCACCTTAGAAGGATCTACATGTATCCCTTCTTGACTAACAACATGACCCAAAAATTTCACACTATGGAGCTAGAACTCACACTTAGAGAGTTTTGCGTATAGCTTTTCGGTTCACATGGTTTCCAGGATTTGTCGGAGATGTCGGTCATGCTCCTCTTCGCTTCGAGAATAGACTAGAATATTGTCAATGAAAACGATTACAAAGTTGTCGAGGAATAGTCGGCAGATTCGATTCATTAGGTCCATGAATGCGGCAGGGGCATTCGTTAAACCGAAGGGCATTACGACAAATTCATAATGTCCATAACGAGTTCGGAAAGCAGTTTTGGGGATATCCTCTTCCCGGAATTTGAGTTGGTGGTTTCCGGATCGCAGGTCTATCTTAGAGAAGTGGCTTGCGCCTTGGAGTTGGTCAAATAGATCATCGATTCGCAAAAGTAGATAGCGATTTTTTATAGTGAGCTTATTTAGTTCCCTGTAGTCAATACACATCCTAAAGGAACCGTCTTTCTTCTTAACAAAGAGAACCGGAGCTTCCCAAGGTGAGAAGCCGGGTCGGATAAATCATTTGTTCAAAAGCTCACTGAGTTGGCTGGACAACTCTTGCATCTCCGCAGGAGCCAATCTATAGGGCGATTTGGCGATGGGTGTAGCTCCTTGCACGAGATCAATTCGGAACTCGACTTGTCTTTCTGGGGGTATCCCCCGAAGATCTTCAGGAAAAATTTCTGGGAAATCGCAAGCCACTGGGATGTCTCGAATATTGACCTCTTCCTTGGACTTATCCACTGTATGAGCCAGAAACGCCAAATCTTTCTTTTGTAGATACTTATGTGCCTTAATGCACGAGATAAGACTAATTTTTGTGCTAGGTTTGTCTCCGTATATAATTAGGGTTTTGCGATTTGGGATGTGAAGGCGAACGACCTTCTCGTGGCACATAATTTCAGCATGGTGGGGGCTTAACCAGTCCATGCCGATAATCACATTAAAACTCCTAATGGATACATGCATTAAGTTTATTTGAAAGACGTGATGGTTCAAGGTTAAGGTACATTCGATGTATATTTCTCCAGTGGATTATGTTTTCCCATTAGCCATTTCCACCGTAAAGGTTTCATTAAGCTTTTTGGGTTGTTGTTTTAACAAGTGTTTGAATCTATTACTCACAAAGCTTCGTTCGGCTCCAGTATCAAATATGATGCCTGTATAAGTGTGGTTTAGGAGGAACGTACCGATGACAACAGCGGGATCCTGAACCGCTTCTCCCTGACCCATGGTAAGTATTCTCCCGGCTCCTACATTTCCAAGGTTGTTGATGTTGGGGAAGTTTCTGATGGGTTTTATACAAACAATCCTATGTGTGAATGCAACCCTAGAGTTGGATCTATGTTTTCACTATTAGTTATACAACTTTATGAACACAAAAAGAAACCTGGCATGCTACTATTATTTTCAAAATTCATATATAAAATAGAATACATACCTTTTGTTGTTATATAGCAATAACAACTAGTTCCTTGAATTTCCTTAACTCTTGAAAGCAAGTACCACAAGTGTAGTACCTCTAATGGCTCACAAACGCCAAGAGCAAGATGATGAAGAATGAGAATAGAAGAGACACCCAAAAACGGCTAGAAAACCTAATCAATTAGTTCACCACGTTTTTGAGTCTCAAGGGTCCTTTAAATAGTGAGGTTATTAGGGTTATCTAACAAGGAAACCCTAATTTGACTGCTTAGGCCCTAAGCAACCCATGGACTCTCTCCTTAGAGGCCTAGGACGATTTCTAATGGGTTTCCCCATAGAATTCGTCCACCCCTCTAATGTGGAGCCCATTATCCCAATATTCAACTATCATACAATTGATAGTTCTAGTCCTTTAAGTTTAATTAATGTCTTTTAGCCACAAAATTAATTCTTATTAATTATTGACTAATATTAATTAAACAACATGATTTCTCCTTTAATATATTATTCTCATAATATATTAATAAATCATAATTAATTCTCTCTCTCTCTCCATAATTTATCCTATCAAGTTGCTTTGGTGAAGGCAACCCAAAAGGACCATACACCATCGGGTCAAGTACATACCAAAATAGTTATGGACTTAGACACTAATCCAACAGTTTCGATGGAAATGCCCAGTCTTTCCACATCCATAACAGGTGTGGCTTGGTACCGCATTGTTGCCGATGTTGCTGGTGTTGTTGTTGTTGTTGTTGTTATTGTTGTTGTTGTTGTTGTTGTTGTGGTGGTTGTTGTTGTTGTTGTTGTTGTTGTTGTTGTTGTTGTTGTTTCCTTACTACTGGTTCTGGGAAGGATAGGTCCTGCAATATTTTGTCGTGTGACCCTTTCGATTGCAACTGGTACAATGCATCTCCCTGAATTCGCCATGGTGATGGAGATTGCACTTGTTGCACTTTGGGAGATTCTCGGAATACTGCCTAGGGTCACTTGGAGTAGCTGAGACTGGAGCATGTGGTATGGAGGGAACTTGGGTGGTTATAGCATTGACTGTCACTGTTTGTTGTTTCTTTGACGACTTTGAGCCTTGTCGCCCCTTTCTCTTGTTATTCTTTCCTTTCTTGTTGTCACTCTCCTTCTTGCCTTCAGTTTCCCCTGGTTTCTCGCCCTTCTTGTTGTTGTGGTCGTACAGTTTCTTGGCCAACCTCTTGGCACTGTCTAAGGTTTCAGGATTTGCAGCTATCACATTTCCTTGAATTGGGGAGGTTAATCACCAGATGAATACAGATCGGCGGCTTTAAAGTGCTTAGGTTTCGTCATCTGAAATCAAAACCATAAGAGAGGTTGAATCGTAAAAATCAAAATACGAAATCGCGAAACTCAAAACAGATAACTGGAAAAATTAAAACCAAAGACGATTGCATTTTCTAGTGGTTGACGGTGGAATTAAGAAAATGTTTCCAAACCTTGAACAGAGGCGAAGTAGAGAGATATGTTTTTTCGGATAGAGAGAGGTATGGACGATAAATATTTGTTTTCCAGCAATAGATTTCTATGGGTTGTGTTTCTGGGAACAAGCGGCAGGTAGCGGTGATGGTGCTATCATAAAAACAAAACCTACTATAAACCATTGTTTTTGTCCGGTAGGTACAATAGAGAGATTGAGATCACCGGTGAAGAGATCACTACCTCACTATCTAAGATGTATATTGACAACGACCGGTGAAAACATATCGTAAAAGAGGCGCGACATCGCTAGCTGGTGAAAGGAGATCGGGAACCAAATCTGATCGCATTCGCCTTCAGATTCAGATCGGGTGAAAACAGATCTGGTGGTCTTTGAAATAAGACCAGAAAGGAGACGAGATTTAGGTGGTTTTCGACAAGGTAATTTCTCAAATGAAGTGTTTTTTGATTAATTGAATGAGTTGGTTTAGGGCAGTGCTTTAGGAAGAGGAAAGTCGTAGGTGCAGGGAGGAAATGGCAAGATCTGCATAGAGTTGAGGGGAAGCGTTTTGATGATGTGTTAGTCATTATGGCGGTGCTCCGATCATTTTCTGGCGGTGGTCCGTTAGCTCGCCGACGAAGGTCTGGTGGTGGTTTGGTGGTGTAGCTTCAAGTGAGATACAAGGGCTTGGAGGAAGTGGGGTGTCAGGGTGGTCTATTAATCTTTTTTAATTTTGTCATTAATAATATTAATAAAATTGAAAATTGTAAGTTTAAAATTTATGGTTTAGTTGTCAAATGTTCTCGAAAATTTTCTCATTTGAACATAACTCTCTTTCTCTCTCTCTCTCTCTCTCTATATATATATATATATATATATATATATATATATATATATATATATATATATATATATATATAATAGGGGTGAGATCATTTGAGAAGTCATAGTTTCCCGAGAACATGAAAACTAAAGGTAGAGCGTTACATCAAAATTAACTCATTAAGGGCATAATCGTCATCTTAACGATCTCATTTAATGTCTAATTTTTTGTTATTGGAAAAATTAATAAAAAAGTTCTAAAAATTAAAATAATAAATCAAATTTCGGATTTTTAAAAAAAATAATTTACGATTTTTTTTTTAAAAAAAAAGGAGAGATTTAATTTTATTTTTAGAAAACTTGAACTTAAAAAAAAAAAAAAAAAATTGGAAAAAAATATTATATAAAAAAACCTGCAATTTTTTTAAAAAACTGCATTTTTTTTTCAAAAAAACTACAATATTTAGAAAAAAACTGCAATTTTTTTTAAATTAAAGTGCAGCTTTTTAAAAGAAATGAATATAAAAAAAACTGCATTTTTATTATAAAGTAAAATTTTAAAAACCAATACATATATAAAAAAAACTAGAATATTAAAAAAAATAAAATAAAAAAAAAACTTTAAATTTTTTTAACCAAAAAAATCAATGTTTTAAATGCATATATGCCTATTTTTCAAGTACATATATGAATCTTTCTTATACAATAATATTTATAAGTAATCATATGAATAAAAAATCTATTTTATTAAGTAATCTATAAACACAATAGTACAAGTATTTTATTTGATACAAAATAAAATATAAAAATACAAAAAAAAAAAAAAAAAAAAAAAACTACAACATTTCAAAGCATTATCATGTCTTCGTGTTAAAATTTCCATTTTTCTTTGATTTATCACTTTGCACCTCTTCAATATTTTCCACAAAATCTTCCAAATCTACAAGAAAATAAACAAAAAAATTGATTAATGTAAGAAAACTCACAAAAATATATGTGTGCATATAGATGTAATTCGTATGTGATTCACTTGTGATTTATATGTAAATCATATGTAATTCATATGAGTAATACTTGTAAGTTAAATAGTATTCATATGTGAATTAAATGTGAAGCATATATAATTCATATGTGATTCACTTGTGGTTTACATGTGAATCACATGTAAATCATATGTGATTCACTTGTGATTTACATGTGAATCACATGTAATTCATATGTGAATCATTTGTGATTTACTTGTGAATTACAAATGAATTACATGTGATTCATATGTAAATTACATATGAATTACATGTCAATTACATGTTGTCACACCCCAAAACCCAGAAAGGCGGAAACGTTCTGGGGCGGAGGACGTCATATATAGTATCACAACACAGTAATAGTAAACAAGTAAACAAACATCTTCCATTGCATTAAATATATAATTTTAATACATGTGTGTTCTTTGTAATGTAATAGACACCAAAAATGAATGATTAACATAAAAGACGAGTCTTGTTTGTGCTTCGACTTCTCAAAAACCTGTCACCGGTACCTGTCTACTGATGACTTGAGAATACAAGTTATTTTGAAAGTATAGATCAGCATTTAAGCTGGTGAATTCATAAGTATTTTAGTGTCTTTGATTTGTAAAAATGTAATGAAAATACTTGTAAACGTTTGATGAAAAAGGTTCGTACAAGTGTGAAAACCCTAGGAAATCCTATATTTTCTACTAGTATAAAATGTAGTCTTCTACCAAGACCCAACTGTTTTGAAAGTATGTATCAATGTAAAAAGGAAGGGTTTTCCCCATGTAACTATTATTATCAAAATATAGTCTACCTCATCGTTTATGTGAAGGTGTCACAAAATATAAGTAAAAGGGAAAATTATATAATTATTGAAATATTATCCTTTGGTGCTAGGATAAACACGACATAGTAATTACCGAATAGTATTAACCGTAGACATTTGTCGATGTGCATTTTCCCTCTGTAGCTAACATTTGGGTGTAGAATGGTTAGTCCCGTACGTATATAATAGTATTTATTCATATAGTATGTAATAGTATCTCATCATATAGTATGTAATAGTAACTCTTCGTATAATATGTAATAGTATATCTTCATATTATATATATATATATATATATATATATATATATATATATATATATATATATATATATATATATATATATATATATATATATATATATATATATATATATAATATATATATATATATATATATATATATATATATATATATATATATATATATATATATATATATATATATATATATATATATATATATATATATATATATATATAATATATATATATATATATATATATATATATATATATATGTTCAGGTTCATTTGAGACCATTCTAATTTTGTGAGACCGTGAGACCAAATCTAAAAATAATTTTAAAATGCAAAATAAATGGAAAAATCAAAAAAATCTTTTTTTAAATATTATTTTCAGAACTTGAATTAACTAAAAAAAATTAAAAAATTAAAAAAATGCGTCTCACGGTCTCACAAAATTAGACCGTCTCACATGAACCTAACCCTATATATATATATATATATATATATATATATATATATATATATATATATATATATATATACACTACATAAATGTATAGATATTGTATTTAAGAATACATAAGTGGAAAAGAGGTTTTTGTAATGCATTTAAAAGGTTTGAAACAATAAATAATCATGACTTGATGTCAGTTTATAAAACGATTTAAAAGTGGTTTGTTTGATCAAATGGTTTGAAAGTATAGTAAATCCATTTGTTTGATAGTTATTAATCACATGTGATTGATATAATAACTATGATATTCAACTTGTATCCCCCCCCCCCCCCAATAAAAGCATTTAAAAGCATGAAAAAGCATTTAAAAGGTTGTTTAAGGGGTATGAACTCACCTGTAGTGAGTGGATTGTACAGAAGTGTTGGATAAGGTGCTAGTTGTCAAGTGAAGACTTGAACACACACAATGATCCTAGTTAACATATAATTAAACATATATGTATCCCATTAGTCATTTTACAACTAATTTACCAAGTTAAGACACCCTAGGACATGGAAACACTTTGATTCAAGTGCTATAGGTACCAAAGGTTTGCATCTAAGGGTTGCATGGCATGACATTGGAGTTTATGGCCCAAGGACCACTCCTTATGGAGTTTACGGCCCAAGGTCATTTCCCCCATGATTTTATGGCCATAAACTCATCGTACTAAGTGCCATTTGGTGTTTTGAGGTCTTACAAGTCAAGATGGAGCATCCATTGATCAAGTCCATCCTTAGGAAGCATTAGGGGCACAATATCACCACATTATAGGGTTTACGGCCTAAGGACCATTTCCTTTGTGTTTACGGCCGTAAACTCTATGGGGACATGGTTTCTTTGATGTTTAAGGTCCTAAAAACTTCAAGGAAGGATCAAGACTAGCATCTAAGGCATAGGAAGGGACTAGGGTTCATTTAACCCCACTTATAAGGGTTTACGGCCCAAGAACCTCCCTTGGCCGTAAAACCTTTGATCATGTGTTTCTTGGTGTTTTCTAATTGTAAACAAGTTATTTCCAAGCATACAATAAGCTAGGGCAAGTGTACTTAAAAGATAGAAGCTTGATTAGGTGTTTAAGGTCCAAGAACACTAACGTATGTTCTTGGTGTTCTTGGTGAAACTAGGAACACTTGAAGATCTACACAGATGGAATGATTTCACGGATGAAATCATGTAAGATCACTAGATCAAGTAAGATATCAACTAGTTAGGGAAAGAAACACTTACAAATTTGAAGATCAAGAAGGAAAATCGAATGATACTTGAGAGGATTTCGAGTTCTAGTTCTTGAAAGTGTGAAAAAGTGATAAATATGACTAAGTGTCATATTTATACCCCTTGGGGTTTACAGCCGTAAACACCATGTTTAGGCCGTAAACTCCAAACTCTTGGAGTTTTGTGACTTTATTGTTGCACAATAAATCCTGAGGCATCCTCTCTCCTATTATCTCTTGAAAAACATAGCTTTAAAACATTCAAACTGACTCCAAAACTGCTAAAATTTAGCAATTGAAAGTTTGACTTTGACTGAATGTAGGGATTGTTATAAGATAGAAATTTCGATTTGTCACACATGTGAGTCATATGTAATTCATATGTGTGACATCCCCAAAATCTCGGCCAGAAAAGACCGATTTCATTTATGCTTTTTAAAATAATTTTCAGAGTAATCCTTTTAATTTTAAAAGAGATGCGGAATTTGTTCCCAAAAACAAAACATGATAAAATAGATATTTATCAAAACATTTCATAAAGAAATATGATTTCATTTCATAATCAAAAGACGGGATGTCATGTTCCGATACAGATCATAAAGCATAAACGATAGCATTACAAGTCTTTCAACAAATATATACATATACAGACTTGTAAACAAAAAAACTTGATGTTCGCCCATCTTAAGCTCTTGCGCCACTTCCTGTAAAATAAATCAACTGAGTGGGTCAGGCTTGGGAGCCTGGTGAGCATATAGGGCTTTCAACCCACAATAATTATATTTAATTTCAACAATCAACAATAAACCCGATTACCCATTCCCGTTATCCTCACCTTACGTTCCTAAAAATAACGTCTATTATAAGGAACCTATTTCAGGATTTTTCATCGGAACGGACATCACTGCAGAGGGACTTCCTCAACAATAAGTGTCCTAAAGGCAACCATGTGGGGGATAGAGTACACCGGTGAACACGTCGTTCACAACACCTACAGGTAATGAGCCTGCTAGTGTTCCACAGGACAGTCTAGAATAGTCCGTGGTTGTCATCCATACTCTGCTGAATGACTAGAATAACACCAATAACACCGAGGCCTCTCATCTATTTATTACACACCAATTACCTACCCATGTTCTACCCAACATATTAGTAGATAAAAATATACATTTTTATACATTGTTTAAAAACCTGTATAACATGTTTTAATCAACACATATTCCACATAACAGATGAGGCATACACACATAACACATATTTCATAGAGAATACATCAGATCTATAAGATAGAAGAGAGTGAATATACACTCACACGTATAACAACCAAATATATACACATAACACGTATTTTATAGGAAATACTTCATAATATTGCGTTGGAATGAAAATAACTACACACTCACTTGATCAAAAGATGATCGGGCAGCACTACGGCTTGTAGAAGAGGTGTTTCTCCGTAGATCTGGAAGATCTTCACAAAACCGGGCTCCTCGCGGGCAGCGTTTCGGCTCGGGAATAACGCTCTTCGGGATCCTCGAGGCTTCAGATCTTACTTCGGGGCTCGGGAATATTACCGGGGCTTTGGGGTATAAACGGCACGCAAAACGAGGCAAAACTTAGAGAGAGGGAAGAGTTTGAACAAGAGAAAATGGCTGAATTCGAGTTCTATTTATAGGCTGCTGGGTCTGGGATTACGCGGGGCGTACTCAAATTACGCGGGGCGTACTCAGTACGCGGGACGTACTCGGGTTACGCGGGGCGTACTTTGACGTCACTGCGTGCGTCGAATGGTGGCACTCGAGTATTGGTCAGACAAGTTGCATCCGACTGAGTACGCGGGGCGTACTCAAATTACGCGGGGCGTAATTGACTTGTCAAACTTCTAAATTGCGTAACTTTCGCATACGAGCTCCGTTTTCAACGTTCTTTATATCCACGCGAAGGTCAGACCATACTCTACAACTTTCATTTAGACTCCGTCGGCTAATTTTGACTTTTATTTTTATTATTTATTTTTAGAAGGCCGGGACAGAAAAACTTCGTTATAAATTCATAACTTCTTCGTCTGACGTCCGTTCTCGCCTAACTTTTCATTGTTTCGCTACTAACAACAAGATCTTCGATTCTCATTTAGATTGTTTCGGCTAAAAACCGCTCGATCTCAAATCGAGTATTCGGGCTGTATACTGCTAAGTCGAAACTTCATAAAATCATAACTTCCTCATACGAAGTCAGATTTGGGCGTTCCTTTTATGCACGCTCTCGGTTTAACGAAATCTACGACTTTCGTTTAGATCGCTAAGGCTAAATATCGCTCTATCTTAAATTCATATCTTACGTCACTCGGCGTCGTGTCGGTTCTGTCGCGAAACTTCGACAGGTCATAACTTCTTCGTTATAACTCGGATTTTGGCATTCCTTATATCTCCGGAATCCTTGTTTCGACCACTAAAACTTTATGCAAAGATGTCGGGCTTATATCACACTTAAATTTTGACGCTTATTTTATTCTTAATTCATTAAATTATAAAAATTAAGAAAATACACACATAAATCACATAATTCAAATAATTCACAAATAATACATTCTTATTATTTCAAGTTGAGTTACAAGGTTAACCTAGACTATTACATTGCTAAAAATGGCAAGCCTAGAAACACGGGCGTTACAATTCTCTCCACCTTAGAATGATTCCGTCCCCGGAATCACACACCAGCAAACAAATGCAGATAGCGACTCATCATATCACTCTCTGTCTCCCAGGTGAGATTTGGCCCATTCGTGTGTTTCCATCGGACAAGCACTAACTCCACCATCTTACGTCGCAATTTCTTAGTCTTTCGGTCAACAATTGCCTCCGGTTCCTCAATCAACCTTTTGTTCTCATCGATCCTCAACTCTGAAAGTGGAATTATGTCGGGAACTTCTCCCGTGAACTTCCTCAAATAACACACATGGAAAGTGTTATGAATTCCATTCAGTTCTTCTGGTAGTTCGAGCTTGTAAGCTTGGTTCCCAATCCTCTGAAGAACTTTAAACGGTCCAATAAACCTTGGACTTAACTTTCCCCTTTTTCCAAATCTTATAAGTCCCTTCCACGGCGAGACTTTAAGCAAAACCGAATCTCCAACTTCAAAAGTCATCGGTCTTCGCTTTTTGTCAGCATAACTCTTTTGACGATCCTGAGCTGCTAACATTCTCTCCCTAATTATTTTCAACTTTTCAGCAGTTTGATGGACTATCTCCGGCCCCATAAACTGCTTTTCCCCAGCCTAAAGCCAACAAGACGGCGTACGACACTTCTGTCCATACAAGGCTTGATAAGGTGCCATCTTTATGCTCGAGTGAAAACTATTATTATAGGAAAATTCTACCAAAGGTAAATGTTCATCCCAATTACCTAGGAATTCCAAGGTACACGCTCTCAACATATCTTCAAGTGTTTGTATCGTCCGTTCGCTCTGACCATCAGTCTGCGGATGGTAAGTTGTACTTAAACACAACTTGGTACCCAATTCCTCTTGTAGACTTTTCCAAAATCTTGAGGTGAAACGACTATCACGATCCGACACAATTGTTAGCGGAACACCGTGAAGTCTCACAATTTCCTTCACATAAGAATTCGCAAGCTTTTCCATAGACCATTTCTCATTGGCTGCTATGAAATGCGCACTCTTAGTGAATCGATCGACGACCACCCAAATCATGTCGTGACCATTCTTTGTTCTGGGCAGTTTAGTGACAAAATCCATAGTAATGTCTTCCCACTTACCCATAGGCACATGCAATGGTTCTAAACTCCCGTACGGTTTCTGATGTTGTGCCTTGACTCTTGCACAAGTCACACACTCGGCCACATACTTCGCAATGTCGAGCTTCATCGTCGGCTACCAATAATAGGGTTTCAGGTCCCTATACATTTTAGTGCTACCGGGATGAATTGAGTACATGGTCTTGTGAGCTTCTTCCATCAGAAGATCTCTGACTCCTCCTGTCTTAGGTATCCAAATCCGATCTTGGAACACCTTCAGTCCGTGACTGTTTACACCGAACACCAACGTTTTGCCCAAACGTTCTTCCTTCTGGTCATTCTTCTCCGAAGCTTCCTCTTGAGCTTTCTTTATACTTTCTAAAATAGTCGAGACAACTTCAATTCTCAACGCTCTTGGCCTTCTCCTTTCAAGATTGACTTTCCGACTGAGAGCATCAGCAACAACATTGGCTTTACCGGGGTGGTAAAGTATCTCACAGTCGTAGTCTTTAAGTAGTTCCAGCCAGCGTCGTTGCCTCATATTCAATTCTTTCTGACTAAAGAGATATTGGAGACTCTTATGATCAGTGAAAAGTTTGCACTTCGTGCCATAGAGGTAATGCCTCCATATTTTCAAAGCGAAAACTACCGCTGCCAACTCCAAATCATGAGTCGGGTAGTTCTTTTCATGCTCTTTCAGCTGTCGAGATGCATACGCGATCACCTTATCTCTTTGGGTCAAAACACAACCCAATCCAACACCAGATGCATCACTATAAACAACGAAGTCTTCAACTCCATCGGGTAGAGAAAGTATCGGTGCCTCGCATAGTTTCTTCTTTAGCTTCTCGAATGCTTCTTTATGCTTATCACTCCAAGCATAAGTATCTCCTTTGTGGGTCAAAGCTGTTAATGGACTAGCAATCGAAGAAAAGCCTTGGATAAACCTTCGGTAATATCCGGCTAATCCTAAAAAGCTTCGAATCTCCGTGGGACTTTTTGGTTGTTCCCACTTCATTACAGCTTCAATCTTTGCTGGATCAACCATTATACCTTCTTGGTTGACCACGTGACCCAAGAATTGGACTTCTCGAATCCAAAAATCACATTTGGAGAACTTCGCATACAGCTTCTCCTTCTTCAAGACTTCCAAAAATTCTCGCAAGTGTCTGCCATGCTCCTCTTGGCTTTTTGAATAAATCAGAATGTCATCTATGAACACTATCACAGATTTATCAAGGAACGGGTTACAAACTCTGTTCATTAAATCCATGAATGCTGCGGGAGCATTGGTTAGTCCAAACGACATCACCAAAAACTCATAGTGTCCATATCGGGTTCTGAATGCAGTCTTCTCTATATCCTGCTCTCTTACTTTTAGCTGATGATATCCTGACCTCAAGTCGATCTTTGAGAAATAACTTGAACCTTGTAGCTGATCGAATAGGTCATCAATCCTCGGCAACGGATATCTATTCTTTATTGTTGCCTTATTCAGCTCTCGGTAATCAATGCACATCCTCATGCTTCCATCTTTCTTCTTTACAAATAACACCGGAGCTCCCCAGGGTGATGAACTAGGTCTAATGAAACCTTTGTCCAATAACTCCTGAAGTTGCATCATTAGCTCCTTCATCTCCATCGGTGCTAATCGATAAGGTGTTTTTGCAATTGGCGTTGTTCCGGGCAACAAGTCAATACGAAATTCTACTTGTCGATCGGGTGGTAATCCAGGAAGATCTTCGGGAAATACTTCCGGATAATCACACACAACGGGAATATTTTGCATCACCTTTTTCCTTCTTAGCATCGATCACGAATGCTAAGTATGATGTACACCCCTTGGTCAAACATTTTCTGGCTTTCATTAAAGAAATGATTCCAGAATTTACTCTGCGTTTATCTCCATACACCATAAACGATTCCTTTCCAGGTGGATTTACTTTCACTATTTTCTTCTTGCATAAAATTTTGGCGTCATTGGCACTAAGCCAATCCATTCCCAAAACGATGTCGAAACCATTAAGTTCTATAGGTAATAATTCCTCGTGGAACTTATTCCCATTCAAATCAATTAAAATGTTTTTCATACGATGGCTAACAGGTACAATCTTGCCACTAGCAACTTCGACTAATAAAGCATTATCTAGTCTCACAATAGGCAAAGCTAGTTTTCTACCAAATTCATGCGATATAAAGGAGTAGTTGGCTCCAGAATCAAATAAAATTTGGGCAGGCAATTTGTTAACGAGAAAGGTACCTGAAGCGACATCAGCTTCATCTTTAGCAGCTTCCAGTGTCATCTGGAATGCTCTCGCCTTTGGCTTTGGCGGAATGTTGGGTCTTGCTGCCTCCTTCTTCTTCGGACAATCTCTTGAGATGTGCCCCTCCTCACCACAACCATAACAAACATTCTTGGTGAAGGTGCATTCATTGGCATAATGCCCTGGCTTTCCACATTTGTAGCATGTGGTTTCCCCGCCACACTTCCCATGATGCTTCTTCTTGCACTTGTCGCACCATTTTGCCTCTACCTTTCCTCCACTTCCTCTCGAACTAGACTTCGAGAATTTACTTTTCTTGCTGGACCCTGAAAATCCATCGATTTTCCTTTTCTCACCAACTTCTGACCTTTTTAGACCTTTTTCCCTGATCTGGGTCTCAACATTTCTAGCAGCCCAGATGGCGGCTTTCAATGTGGTTGCTTGCTTAACCATTGGACCATAGTCCGCTAGTAGTCCAAGGGCAAACTTGTTGACCTTAGAGAGTTCTGTAGGCACCAAATATGGGATAAACTTCATCTTTTCCGTGAAACTTGTAGCGTATTCAGTAACGCTCAATTTCCCTTTCTTCAAATTCTGAAACTCATTACTGATTTCCAGAAGGTCCTACTCGGAGCAGTATTGCAGTTTTAGTTGTTCCAGAAAGTCTTCCCAAGACATTTTGCTTGCTTCTCCCTTGGGCATAGAGTCAGCTAACAGCTTCCACCAACTCAACACGCCAGATTTTAGCAGAGGGATCGCAAGAGCAGTCTTCTGCCTGTTGCTGCATTCGCAACTTTCAAACATAGTCTCCATTTCAGAGACCCAGTCCATAACTTGTACCGGCGTCGGGCTTCCGGATAGGCATGGTGGTTTGGATGCCATGAAATCCTTATACTTGCACCCACGACCATCATTTCCTCCATACTGGTTATTGCGTCTAACCACTGGTTGTTCGTCTTGACCAATGATCCCACTAAAGTTTTCTCCTTCAGACTGCCCTCCATTCTCCTCGGGCTCTTCCGCTTGAATTGACGGTTCTTCACGATTTTGCCTAAGCAGGCATCTTGTTTCTTCCATCTGACGATCCAACATCATTTGAATCATCATTTGTACACCAGCCATTGTTATCGGCTCAGGTGCAGCAGCTACGACAGGTACTTGCTCGATTACAGGTGGTTGATTCCTGTTTTCATTAGCATTTCCAACTCCGCTTCTTGTTCTCACCATTTGATCTATACACCGAATAATTTCACCTCATTACCCCAAACAATTACATGCTAGTTCTAATATCGTCCATATACGCTTAGAATCCTAAACACATAAACCTTCAGATCCGGTTGGCAATAAACCGTAGATCCGAACAAACAATATCATATATGGAAACATATAACATTTAGCACATAAAAGCATTTTAGGCAACTTTCCTAAAATAAACTAGTGCTTGTGTCTAAGATCCAACAGACACACACCTCGCAATCTCCACTTAGAATCCTAAGTTTAAGTTTAGAAATCCTACAAATTCCTAATTCGCTTAAACTAATGCTCTGATACCAACTGTGACATCCCCAAAATCTCGGCCAGAAAAGACCGATTTCATTTATGCTTTTTAAAATAATTTTCAGAGTAAATCCTTTTAATTTTAAAAGAGATGCGGAATTTGTTCCCAAAAACAAAACATGATAAAATAGATATTTATCAAAATATTTCATAAAGAAATATGATTTCATTTCATAATCAAAAGACGGGATGTCATGTTCCGATACAGATCATAAAGCATAAATGATAGCATTACAAGTCTTTCAACAAATATATACATATACAGACTTGTAAACAAAACAACTTGATGTTCGCCCATCTTAAGCTCTTGCGCCACTTCCTGTAAAATAAATCAACTGAGTGGGTCAGGCTTGGGAGCCTGGTGAGCATATAGGGCTTTCAACCCACAATAATTATATTTAATTTCAACAATCAACTATAAACCCGATTACCCATTCCCGTTATCCTCACCTTACGTTCCTAAAAATAACGTCTATTATAAGGAACCTATTTCAGGATTTTTCATCGGGACGGACATCACTGCAGAGGGGCTTCCTCAACAATAAGTGTCCTAAAGGCAACCATGTGGGGGATAGAGTACACCGGTGAACACGTCGTTCACAACACCTACAGGTAATGAGCCTGCTAGTGTTCCACAGGACAGTCTAGAATAGTCCGTGGTCGTCATCCATACTCTGCTGAATGACTAGAATAACACCAATAACACCGAGGCCTCTCATCTGTTTATTACACACCAATTACCTACCCATGTTCTACCCAACATATTAGTAGATAAAAATATACATTTTTATACATTGTTTAAAAACCTGTATAACATGTTTTAATCAACACATATTCCACATAACAGATGAGGCATACACACATAACACGTATTTCATAGAGAATACATCAGATCTATAAGATAGAAGAGAGTGAATATACACTCACACGTATAACAACCAAATATATACACATAACACGTATTTTATAGGAAATACTTCATAATATTGCGTTGGAATGAAAATAACTACACACTCACTTGATCAAAAGATGATCGGGCAGCACTACGGCTTGTAGAAGAGGTGTTTCTCCGTAGATCTGGAAGATCTTCACAAAACCGGGCTCCTCGCGGGCAGCGTTTCGGCTCGGGAATAACGCTCTTCGGGATCCTCGAGGCTTCAGATCTTACTTCGGGGCTCGGGAATATTACCGGGGCTTTGGGGTATAAACGGCACGCAAAACGAGGCAAAACTTAGAGAGAGGGAAGAGTTTGAACAAGAGAAAATGGCTGAATTCGAGTTCTATTTATAGGCTGCTGGGTCTGGGATTACGCGGGGCGTACTCAAATTACGCGGGGCGTACTCAGTACGCAGGGCGTACTCGGGTTACGCGGGGCGTACTTTGACGTCACTGCGTGCGTCGACTGGTGGCACTCGAGTATTGGTCAGACAAGTTGCATCTGACTGAGTACGCGGGGCGTACTCAAATTACGCGGGGCGTAATTGACTTGTCAAACTTCTAAATTGCGTAACTTTCGCATACGAGCTCCGTTTTCAACGTTCTTTATATTCACGCGAAGGTCAGACCATACTCTACAACTTTCATTTAGACTCCGTCGGCTAATTTTGACTTTTATTTTTAGAAGGCCGGGACAGAAAAACTTCGTTATAAATTCATAACTTCTTCGTCTGACGTCCGTTCTCGCCTAACTTTTCATTGTTTCGATACTAACAACAAGATCTTCGATTCTCATTTAGATTGTTTCGGCTAAAAACCGCTCGATCTCAAATCGAGTATTCGGGCTGTATACTGCTAAGTCGAAACTTCATAAAATCATAACTTCCTCATACGAAGTCAGATTTGGGCGTTCCTTTTATGCACGCTCTCGGTTTAACGAAATCTACGACTTTCGTTTAGATCGCTAAGGCTAAATATCGCTCTATCTTAAATTCATATCTTACGTCACTCGGCGTCGTGTCGGTTCTGTCGCGAAACTTCGACAGGTCATAACTTCTTCGTTATAACTCGGATTTTGGCATTCCTTATATCTCCGGAATCCTTGTTTCGACCACTACAACTTTATGCAAAGATGTCAGGCTTATCTCACACTTAAATTTTGACGCTTATTTTATTCTTAATTCATTAAATTATAAAAATTAAGAAAATACACACATAAATCACATAATTCAAATAATTCACAAATAATACATTCTTATTATTTCAAGTTGAGTTAAAAGGTTAACCTAGACTATTACATTGCTAAAAATGGCAAGCCTAGAAACACGGGCGTTACAATATGTGAATCATTTGTGATTTACTTGTGAATCATTTGTGATTTACTTGTGAATTACATGTGATTCATATGTAAATTACATATGAATCACATGTAACTCGTATGTGATTTACATGTGATTTACATGCGAATCACATGTTATTCATATGTAAATCACTTGTGAATTACATGTAATTCATATGTAAATTAATATGAATCACATGTAACTCATATGTGATTCACTTGTGATTTACATGTGATTCATATGTATTCAGTTTTGTATTTTCTTATCCATTTTTAATTTACTCCTACATTACATGACTTTATAGATTCCCCTTAAGTGATGTGTGCAGTCTAAAGTTGATGCTGCATAATTCGTTTGGTTCCTCCTATCGACTTGGCTCATCCGAAATAAGTATTTTACAAATTTGAGAATCCCGATTAATTCCTAATTTTATTTTATTGTATTTTTTTACATATGAATCACATGTAACTCATATGTGATTTACATGTGAATTACATGTAATTCATATATGATTTCCATGTGATTTATATGTGAATTTAAAGGTGGTATATAGGTAAATTAAAGATCGGAAAACTATTATGATTGGAATACTACAAATGTAGATATGTAAAGTATCACAATTATTTTCATGTTAACATATTATATTTTGAAATGATTAAAGCAGTAAAGGGTTAAAGGGTGAGTTATATATAATCTTTCTCGTACCTTGTAAAGTAAATAAATAAAAGTATGTAGCTATTTTCTTTATTTGACAATGTCTAATAGGGATTTTGTACAATTACCTTTTCCCGAGTAGAGTATCTGCATCAAATGTAGACTTTAAATCTATCCAACTCCTTCATTCACAATTGTTTTGAGATTCATAAGCTTCTCTTCATGCTATTGAATCATGTTCTTGATACCTGGGTGGGAAGTATATAATTATAGCCAAAGTTAGCACTGATTTCTCTTAACTTGTCGTTATACATTAAATTAGATTCCAAATAAACCTACAATAAAGGAACCAAAAGTAATGTAATAAGCTCCTAAGTATAAAATTTGAGGACAAATAATATTTAACGAGATTGATTTGCTTACCTTCTAACACAAAATACATATATACCCTCGTTACTTAACCATAAAAAATAACTCAAAACTTGTTTATTTCTGTCCAATAAATAGACTGAATGTGTACAAGCTAAGAACATGAATGAACCTGAGTGATATTAGGAAGATTATACATTTTTTACCTTTATATAACACGTCAATCAATTCTTTACACTCTTGAACGTCAAAACATACTCTGTGTTCATGACATCAATAAAATCAGATATAAATTAAGCAAGAAGGCACATTCACTGGAGGTATAAAATCAAATATGGAAATAGATTTATATGGTATAAAATGATTACTTTTATATGTTTCACACCTTTGCTTTAATTCTCAATGAAGAGAATTCTTGGTCATGAACTATCTGTTTAACACCAACTAAGAAACCTGAAAGAGCCCTACTAAATCCAGAAATAGGCCCGTGACTACAATTAAGATAAGAGCACATCAAAATTGTAGCTATTAGGATTTCATTACAATCGCATGCTAGAGTAGAATCCAGAAAAACTCGAAAACTATGTGCCTTCATAATTGAATGACCACTGAAGCATGTAAATAAATTTAACAAAAGAATTGTTTTCGTTTGTACATGTAGTGTCAGTGAATGAAGTTAAAATATGTAGTGATTATTGTTGAAATCGACAGTAATTATGATCGATCATCAACATGATCAACTATGTGAGTGATGGATTAGGGAAAATTATGGGATTGAGATCGAGAGATAGATTGATTGTGATCGAGATTTTCATATGTTAATCTGGATGTGAATCGATCGTCCGAAATACGGTGGAGATGCGAATTGGGACTGATTGTTTAAATCGGAGTACCTGATTCATGATCACATCAGTGACTGCACCATGGTCTCTCCAATCGAAACCATCAGGGTGATTATTCGTTGGAAGGATCGAAGCCTCACTAGCATCGACAAGAACTAAGATGAGATCGAGATCTTTGGAGGCGATGCCACGTTGGCGAGTGGGATGAAGTGGAGAGAGAGAGAGGGAGGGAGAGAGATACACACATAGAGGGGTTGGGGATAACGTGATTTGCTGGATGTTCAGACGAGTGAATTATTTTTATCACTAAAATGCCCCTGATTCATTTAATTATGATGCCCCCTTGTCTTTTTTTTCCTAAGTATTTACAAAAATATCACATAGCATCCTAACCTTTTATTATTTTGATCTAACAGCCCTTGTTTGGTTCTCGGGAAACTTTGAGTTCTCAAATGATATTTCTTTATATATATATATATATATATATATATATATATATATATATATATATATATATAGAGAGAGAGAGAGAGAGAGAAGAGGGTTCAATTGAGAAAAAAAAAGGTCGAGAATGGGGGAATCATTCTCAGCTAATCATTTATTTTTGCCGCAAAAGCCTCCAACGTATTGGCGGAAATGGGAAAGGAATGCACATGTGTTTTCCAACAAAAACATGTTTCCTTAAACTATGCTAAGCATTACCTTAATATATACAAAAACATAGTTTTTACGTTTTTTTTTAAATTTTTAAGAAGCTATTTTTATCGAAAAATGATTTAAAATATACCAAAATTCATGATTTTTTATTCTCTACAAATAGACATCCATATTAATATAGTTTTAAGATAAAATAAAAAATTTATTTTATATTTTCAACTATCGTTATTCATAAGTGAATAAAATGAATCAGGTTTTTACTACTGTACATTCGTTATTCACTTATGAATAAAAACTATGATAAATTTTTTTACAATTTAAGTATCATTCATATATGAATATTGCATATACTAAACATAGTATATTCATATTTAAATATTAGACGATGCATTCACTTGTGAATATTACATAGTATATATTCACTTGTGAATGTTAGATGATATATTCACTTATGAATATTAGATGATATTTTCATATGTAAATATTATATAGTATTACATGGTATATCACATAAGAATAGTACATAGTATATTCACTTGTGAATGTTAGATCGTATATTCACTTATGAATAATAGTTGGTATATTCATATATGAATATTGCACAATATATTCATATATGAATATTACAAGGTGTTTTTAGAAATATATATAATTTTTATATGTTATTCACATATGAATAACATACAGACTTGTATATTTGTTTTATGTTTTAATAATCAAATATTTATTCAGGTGAGAAAACATATTCATAGGTGAATATAACGTGTTAATTTAGTTTATGCATTTCATTAAACAGTTGGAGTGCATACAAGTTAATTTTTTTAAAAATATGATAAATATGATACTTTGACTATTTAAATCTTACAAAATAGTAGATTGGTAGAGAAATATATGAAAATTTTCAAACAAAAAATGATTTGATCTTTTTCTAACCTTAATTTCGATGTTTTATTTGATGAACGATGTTGAATAAATGATACGAATTGAATTTTTTGTTGATTATCGATGATGTTGTTCTAATGATGCTAGGAATATAATTAATCGTGGATATTGAAGATATGTTGGTATTCAAGCAGAATTGAAGGTTGCATTGAAAGAGCAAAAAACGAATGAATTTCAACTGTTATCTAATTCTCTACACTTACTTATTTGTGATTGAAGACTATTATTTCATATTTACAAGTTTGTCAACGTATCATTTATGTTTAGAGGCTAATTAAATGAGTGGCTGAAAATGATTCTCCCGTTCTCAATTTTTTTTATATTTTCAATTGAACTCACCTATATATATATATATATATATATATATATATATATATATATATATATATATATATATATATATATATATACTCAAAAATGTATTAACCTTTTTATTATGTTAACAACTAGGTGTGAAACCCATGTATTACATGGGTTTAATTAAAAAAAAACAAATATAAATTTTAACAATTTCAAAATTTTGAATTTATAAGAAAAATAAAAAAAATTTGAATTATTAAAATTAATGAGACTTTAATGTATTGAATAAATTACATATATAATCTTTTTCTAATAAATACTTTACATATATATTACGTTACACATTAAATGTGGAATTTTAATTTAATAAAATAAAAAATACAATAAAATGACAAGTGGAAAATAGAAATTTTAAAGATTCTAGAAAATGTCATGTATCCAAATAAATAAGAAGAGGACATGTGACAAAAAAACCTTCATTTATTATAATAGATGTTAACGTTTACCAGGTAAAAAGAATTATATTTCTTTTTTCACTACGACAAGCTACTAGGAAACCGGAGAGCAACGGTATTGAAGAACATGAGAGCAAGTGTATGAGTCATTTAAAGTCTTTTTAATTTAAAAAAAAAAAGTTGCAATAATTAATAGTTTAATTCATTCCTATAATTTTTTTACAACAATAATACTTGTTTTTTTTACACCAATAATACCTAATTACCTACTCATATTAAAAACCACTTATAAGTCACTATCCGTTAAGGACGCCCTGTGTACTTTTAATTAGTATTTCATATCAATAAACTTTGATGTTTTGAATCCTATTGATCATTGAACGTGTGATCGACACAATTTGGATGATTGTTGGCATATTTTTTTGCTTTATAATGTATAGTAAAATGTATACCACTTAAAATCTTAAATAGAAGTAAATACGGCTGTACTGTACGTGACCCGTTTACCTTGTGGACCAGGGTTTTTTTTTTTTTTTTTTAATCTAAAACAAACAACAAAGGTCCTGTTTAATTATTTTCATATTTTTCAATTGTTTTTTATATTGTATGTCTTTTTTATTTTTTAAATCGGAATTCATGCTTATAAAAGGGAACGCCAACATCAAAATCAGAATTCCAAAGCATTGCACCAAATCTCACGATGGGAACTCTCTACCATTACCCTATCAAGTCTTCCACTCCTAAAATCATTCAAGACCTCAAAGTCATCATTCATGACACCATTACTATCTTTCCTTCGCACGAGACAGAAAAACGGTCAATGTTCTTATCGAACATCGATCAGGTTCTCAACTTTAACGTGGAAACTGTCCATTTTTTCATGGCGAACCCTCAGTTTCCATCACAAGTAGTAGCAGAAAAGCTTAAATCTGCATTGAGTGAGGCATTGGTTGTGTACGATTTCTTAGGAGGAAGGTTGAGGTTGAACCTTGACACGCAACGTTTTGAGTTTGATTGCAATGGAGCTGGGGCTCGGTTTGTGGTGGGTTCGAGTGAGTTCGAGTTGCGTGAAATTGGTGACTTGGTGTACCCAAACCCTGGATTTAGACAATTGGTTCAAAAGAGCTATGAAGATTTGGCTATACATGATCGACCACTTTGCATTATTCAGGTATATTTTATATATATGATTTAATTCTATAAATGCTTACAAAATTTAGTGCAGCATCATGTATCAAATAATTTTGTCTCACAAAAAATCATTACCACTTCGTAGATATTGTAGTTTTCGTGATGAGCTTATATACGTGTAGAACAAGTACAATCCGTATTAGTTCTTAATCTACTTAGTTTTATGATGATAAAATGTAACATAATAATGTGAAAATTAAAATGGAACTCTAATAAGTAGAATAAGAGGATAAATCTAATGGTTAGTGATAAAACTACATAGAAAATACCAGAAAAGGAGAAATACTAATAATCTATATCGCGATGTTGGTACATGTTGTGGTTTGTAACATCAATGCATGTATATATGGTTTGTAATATGAACAAAACCATGTAATGGTATATGTATACCCCGATTTGGAAAATAGAATTATGGAATATATTATGTTAACACATGATGACGCCAACGTAAACCAAACTCACTTATCAAAAGAATTGCAAATTAAACAAGATGAAAAGTATTAATTTATATATTTAATACAGCATTGGAGTATGGAAATGCATAACTATGAGTAATGATATATTGTTCTATATTAATCTTTTTTAACATAATCATGTGATTTTTAGACTTCTATATACGCATTACACGATATTTAATATATTTAAAACCGATATCATTACAATAATCATCTTACTTCTTAAATAAAACAACTTAAAGTAACTGTACGTACATATAAAAAAAACATTTTTTAAACCATTAAAAATAAAGTATAACATACACCCATAAATAAATCAACGTGATTTCTCAAACTTTTTTTAACCTTTTTACTCTAATATTAAATGTTGTACTTGGCATATGCATGTGAAGGTGCCGAAAAAAAAGCCTAGTAACTTAATTCGGGCAGGTAGCCATTGCCCACTGGTCAAATCTTATTTATGACACCAAACACTACGGTTTATTTGCATTCTCATGGTTATCATTATTAGTTCACCAATATCCATCAGTACCCTATAAACTTTCTCCAACAAAATATAATGTTATAAATTTATAACTTAATGAGAGCTCAAGGGTTTGTAATCAACCATATTATCTCTGCTTGAAAATATTTAATATTTTTATTCTTTAAATGGTTGAGGGTTCAAGTTTTATTGTACACAAAAAATATAGAATTATGACTAGGATTAGTGGGTATGTTTGTTTGTAGTTCTAAAAAAAGATAAGTCAAACTATGAACAAGTTAATTTTTATTTTATATAACATAGTTTTTTTGTTCAATTAATAAAACAATCAATTTCTGTAAGAGTTTTTTTGTTTAGTTATAAAACACAAGTTTAGATATGTAATTTTGACTCATTTACTTGTGAGCTACAACAAAGTCAACAAATCCAAGCCCTAGAATGTCAGTTACAACTCATTTAGTTGGCAGTGACGTAGAGAGATGTAAATATCAACAATCATGCATCCATCTAGAGTAAAGCGGTTGCGTCAAAAGAAAACCTCATACATTAGCAAAACAACAACCAGCAATTATAATGAAATAAACAAGAGGGGTACACCAAGATGAACAGTAAGACAACAACATACATAATACAAAATATAAGCATACAAATCTGAAGAGTTCAAAATAGTTTTATCATTTATCTACAAAATATGGAATATTGATATTAAAGATGTGAAAATGACAGGTTGAATAGCAAATGAAAAATAATAAAAGATTTAGGTCCATGTCTCGGGATCTATCAATAGTTGGCTGTCTATTTTATTGTTGGTGTTTTAGAACAAATCGTATAATAAAAGGTATTTGGATACGTGGTTACGAAATAGTTATTGCAACCTTAAAAGTCAAAATCAAACATTTATTTGCACAAGGTTAAAGTTGGTTGGAACATTTTATATTTATGCTTAACAATATATATTTTATATTTTTTTCGTACACCAATTTTTTACTTTATCCGAGCTTCCTTATTTTAACTCTGAAAGCATCATAATATCACACTAATATTGTCTAACACATACTAACATTTAAAAGTTCTTTCAGAAAATTATATACAATCTGATAGAGTTTACGCTGCTAACAAGACACATTTATAAAAAATCAATCTGTAATGAACTACATACAATCAGTTTTTTCGGAAACATTTGACAAAAACGACATAAATAATTTGGATAAAAATGAATTAAATTATTTGGATAAGATTTTATTATAAATGTTATATTGATTTAATTAATAAATAGTTAAGAAATTATAGTGTAATTTAAAGAATATTTTTTTTAATATAAGAATAACTGAGGGACCATAAATATAATTATAATTGATTTGTGAATTTGCAAATGATCCAACCAACATAGGTGTAAGAAATATAAGAAAACTCGTACATATTTTATTAATTAAAAATAACATATGTTGTTTAAATATGTGATCGTACAACTTCATTTAATAAATATATATATGTGTTAGTTTTACAAGATGACTAAGATAATTATAATCATATATACGTATCAAAATTTATGTTACGTGCTGATTTTGATAATATTGGGGATCACATTTCACCATAGGTATATATATATATATATATATATATATATAATTCACATAAATTTAGAAAGAAAAACTAGAAGATATTTTGAAAAAGTGAAATATCAGCTAATAAGAGATCGAGAAGTTACTCTCAAAATTTATTACGATCTGCAATATACACTTGTTATATCCGATAAGTATATAGTTACTTTCATCTTAAACATATATATGAAGTGTTTAATATAAATTACGTGCTATACGTGCATATTATCTCTATTCTTGATATTTATGCTGAATAAACAAAATATATATTTTTTATTTGATTTAAACTGTATATGTATTTTATACATATAATTATGATGGGTAAAGATGGGTAAAGATTGATAGATGATATAAATGATGAAATAAATGATGAGAGGCTTGGATGTTTAAGCTGACTTAGTCATCTAGCGAAGTATAGATGACAACCACAAACTATTATAGACAGTGTAGTGGAACGCTAGCAGGCTCGCAACATGTAGGTGTTTGTAAATGATGTTTTCACCTGTATACTCCATCCCCTTCATGGTTGCCTTACTGGCATATATTGTTGAGGAATCCCCTAAGTAGTATTGTCATCCCGATGATGATCCTTAGGTTAGGTCCCTTAAATTAGATGCCTTAGTAACAAAAAGTGAGGATAATGAGAATGGGTAACCGGGTTGATTGATTGATGAAATTAATAAATTTAATTATTGTGGGTTAAAAACCCTATGTGCTCACCAAGCTTTCTTAAGTCTGACCCATTCAGTTTCTTTGTATAACAGGTAGCAGTACAAGATCACAGATGTTATGAGTTTAAATCTGGAGAGAGATTTAAAGGAGAATAGGTTATTAGACAATTTCAACCAATAAAAATATTTGAACATTTAATTAGGGTGTCTATATGGTAAAATATAATATCTCTTTAGCCAGCCTCAATCAGATAATATTCAAGTTTGCTAATGCACTATAGACTAAACTCTAAACTCTAGATATCAATCTTAGTGTTATTATAGTCCACTTAAGATTTGTCACACTGCGCATCAAAAATTTATCATTAGATGTTGTGGGTTCACGTTTGTCAAGCTATTTTTCTTTTCTAAAAGAATTTTAAAAAATTAAACATTTTAAACAAATTATTTTATAAAACTAAAATTTTAGTAAACTCAAAAGAAAATTACAACACCTAAAAAAATACAACATAAAATTTAACCTTACGAAACCTATAAATTTAAATAATGAAACCTAGCTAGTATATATTTTTTTTTCTTAACCTTCTCTGGCCTTTAAAGCTGTTTTTTTTTCACTTCCAGTGAAATTGCTAGTGTTTTTTGTTAAAATCGTCATGGCATGGTTTTTTTTTCCTTCTCTTGTGTGACAACCAAGTATTGCTTAAACGTCAATTTTAAGTTGACCATTTTGTTTGTTAGATGTTCGATGTCACCCGAACCACTTGTCGTCACTATTTCCTTTCTCTTAGCTTGGTCTCTTTCTATGGGATGAGTGACTCTTGGAACCTCAGTAGGCTCCTCTTCATTGATGTCAATCCTGATATGCGCATCTGACGATTGACAATGCATTGTTCCGAAAGTTTTGGTTATTTTAGAAGAGTCACCTATGAATGTTTCCGAACTTTCGATATCTTGTTGCTTTTTTGATATCTTCACAATATTCCAAATATGAAGAACCTCATTAGGCTCCTCTTTATTGATGTCAATCCCAACATACGCATTGGACGATTGACTATGCGTTGTTCCAAAAGTTTTGGTTATTTTAGAAGAGCCACATATGAATGTTTCCGAAATTTTGATATCTTGTTAGTGTTTTTTTGTTAAAATCGTCATGGCATGGTTTTTTTCCTTCTCTTGTGTGACAACTAAGTATTGCTTAAAAGCCGATTTTAAGTTGATCATTTTGTTTGTTAGATGTTCGATGTCACCCGAACCACTTTCCGTTACTTTTCCCTTTCTCTTAGCTTGGTCTCTTTCTATGGGACGAGTGACTCTTGGAACCTCAGTAGGATCCGCTTCATTGATGTCAATCCCGACATGCGCATCGGACAATTGACTATGCATTGTTCCGAAAGTTTTGGTTATTTTAGAAGAGCCACCTATGAATGTTTCCGAACTTTCGATATCTTGCTGCTTTTTTGATATCTTCACAATATTACAAACATGAAGAACCTCAGTAGGCTCCTCTTCAATGATGTCAATCTCGACATGCACATCAGACGATTGACTATGCGTTGTTCTGAAAGTTTTGGTTATTTTAGAAGAGCTACCTATGAATGCTTCCAAATTTTCGATATCTTGCTAGTGTTTTTTGTTAAAATCATCATGGCATGGTTTTTTTTCCTTCTCTTGTGTGACAACCAAGTATTGCTTAAACGCCGATTTAAGTTGAACATTTTGTTTGTTAGATGTTCGATGTCACCCGAACCACTTGTCGTCACTTTTTCCTTTCTCTTAGCTTGGTCTCTTTCTATGGGTCGAGTGACTCTTGGAACCTCAGTAGGCTCCTCTTCATTGATGTCAATCCCGACATCCGCATCGGAAGATTGACTATGCGTTGTTCCGAAAGTTTTGGTTATTTTAGAACAACCACCTATGAATGTTTCCGAACTTTCGATATCTTGCTACTTTTTTGATATCTTCACAATATTTCAAACATGAAAAACATGAAAGTTGTCCATTTCTGACTCCAGTAAACTACAGGAGCTTTTTGCAAGATTGCTTCATCATTTGCACCATTTTGCCATTGTTGTTTCACATTCGAAATACCTCGTTAAACTCAATGGCAACATTGTTGACGTTTCTCCACTTGCGTAAATTAGATCCTTTTGTAGTCTCTATGATTCATTTCCGCAAGAAAATGCTTACTAATTTTCCGGAAAAAAGTAGGCAAATCTTGGTTTTTCCTGACCCTCGGATCTTCCGAAACATCTACCGTTTTTCCTCCTTTGTCCATTGCCTGGGAGGTACCTTTCCTATTATCTTGGGTTCTGACCGAATCTCTTCCGGCTCGGAATCCGTTTCGGGTACGACTTCAGGTTGTGATTGAGTTTGGAATTGGATTTAGGTTTGGGATTGGAATTGGAATGACAAGTCGAGACAAGGCCGATTCATACCGATTAAGGCCCGAGCAAAAAAAAAAAATAGGCCATTAACAATAGTTTTTTAAGTAAAAAAGAAATTAATTGGTTAGATTCCTAATGAAACGGTTGTAATTTCTTCACCATCCACATCAATTTTGGCTTCAATCTCATTTTTCCTTTTTTGTTGTAGTTTGCGATGACTTAATGTCAAACATTATTCTTTTTCTAATAATAATATAAATAGATACATAAAAAATGGGCCCTAGAAATTGGAGGCTCTAGACCATCGTCCATCATGCCCTATCCACTGACACAACCCTGACTCGAGAAGATGGTCAAATGGATTGAAGTCATTTTTCATTTGCGATTGGACTTGAGATTGGAATTGTATTTGAGGTTAGGATCGAGATTGTCATTAAAATTGTGGTTGAGTTTGAAATTGTGACTGGTTTTGGATAGGATATGGTTAGCATGGCATGGGGATAATGAAAATTAAGAGATGAATAAATATGGTAATCATTTTGATTTTGGATGAAGATAGGTGATGAAGATGAGATTAGGTTTGTGTTTTTGATGTTTTTGTTTTATGGTTTGTTGAGTTTTGGGGTTGGAAAGGAAACAATTTTTTCACAAATATAAAGACTTTTTAATTGAAAAATAGAAAAATATAATGTTTTATAAAATATGGTAGTAAGTGGTATTTCTATGGTTAAAAAGAATAGTAAACTTTGATATTTAAGAAAATGATCAAAAAATAGCTAAAAACGGATAGTTTTTGTAATTGGTAAATGGCTTACACATTCTCTCTCTCTCATCGGCTAGATATTACGGAGTTTGGCTACCAAACTCGGCATGCGAAGTTAGTGGCCCCGTGTTCACCAAGTCCATGTCGGTTTTTGTTAAGGCTCACAGAGGCCGCTCCGCCTAGTCTTATACATCATGTCAAAACGGACGTCCAATTTTAGCATGTATCTTGTAGAAACATGTTATTGCGGATTTATATTATATTATTAAGATAACGTCTTTTTATACTATACAATTAGAATATTCATGTTTTGGGCATTTGAATCAGACTATTTTGGGTATTTTTAGCAGTGTTGCAGAAATCGGCCTAATCGGCCGATTAATCGGCGAGTAATCGCTAATCGGACCTCCACCGATGAGATTTATTGTTAATCGGTCACTGTAATCGGGGTTGGTCAATGCAGGTCAAAGTCGGAATTAATCGGACCTAATCGGAGTTAATCGGACCTAATCGGGTTTGATCAATGCAGGTCAAAATCGGACTTAATCGGACCTAATCGCCGATTAATCACTTTTTTTGGAGAATTAAAGTTAGATCTATAAATTTTTTAATAATTTTCTTAAGAATTAATGGTCCCCGATTAATCCCCGCCTAACCGATTAATCCTTAATCACTAGTCCACCGATTAGTGACCGATTAGCGATTTCTGCAACCATGATTTTTAGATATATCTGAATTTGATACTATACTATATTTCAAATTCAACATGTTTATGATTTTAATTTATTTCTCTTTTGTTAAGAAAATAGCATGAAAATTATGAAAGCTTGGTGAATAGTTATATATTAAGAATGTTTATTCTTCAACTAAATATTATTTTACTATATTATACTATAGTTTCAATTCACCATGTTTGCCTTTTTTTTTTTTGTCAAATGTGTATTTGGTTTCCTTTTTTTTTTTAATTTATTTTCTACTTTTAACGTTTTTCATTCTTACATTAAAATTTCAGAATATATATATATATATATATATATATATATATATATATATATATATATATATATATATATATATATGTGAAATGTTAGCATTTTATTTATATAAGGTTATCATTTTATTAATTTGAGAATAAATTCACATAAATATTACAAACTTATTGATTTACTTTTTTTTTAATTATTTTATAAAATGTTTAATATTTACATATTGATATTACACTTTTTATCCTATCTAATAAATTAAGTTTTTTTTTTATCACTTGTCATACTCTCATTCAATTTGCTAAATGTTATTTTGTGATTATCTTGAATTATTTTTTTTACACATGTCATTTAATGAGTTTTTCTATTTTATTAAATTTTATATAATATTTTAATGTAATAATTGAAATAAATATACTAATAAATTCTTTTAACTTCAAATTTCCTAATATTAAAGCTTATTAGTTTCTTTTATTTATTTAAAATATTTATTTAAATTTAAAAAATAAAAAATATTACCATTATAATAATTCATTGTTTTCTTATTTTCTTATAAATTTAAAGTTTTTAAATATTTTGACATTTATATTTAGCATTTTTTTTTAAATTAACCAACGTAATACATGAGTCTTACAACTAGTTTTTAAGAAACTCGTGTAGTACACGAGTTTCACATCTAGTGTCTATAATATTATTTTTTTGTCTTTCAATTTCTTTAATAATTTTTTTAAAATTTGTTCATGACAAAAGGAAAGGGTTTTTCTAAAAGTACCACCCCTAATTTCCAATTCCACCCTATGATTTTTTGTCTTTTGATGTTTTTTTTGTTTTTTTTCTATTTTATTTTTTTTGTTGTTTTTAATTCTTTTTTAATTTATTATTATTATTATTATTATTATTATTATTATTATTATTATTATTATTATTTATTATTATTATTATTATTATTATATTTTAATATTATTATAATTAAAATATAAAAATACTTAAAAACCGATTTATATAGCCGTTCGAATTTATATTTTCGTCCGGATGTTTAAATTTTGTGCGAAATTTATAATAATAATAATAATAATATAAATTAAAAAAAATTAAAAATAATAAAAAAACAAAATTGGAAAACAATAACAAAAAAAAAAAAAGACAAAAAAATTAATATCAAATCAAATGTCAAAATTTTAATTTGATTGGTTTAGACAATTCATACGAAGAATGAAAACCGACTCTTTCATTTTAAAAATAATTCGAAGTGACTATTCCTATTCATTAAGAACCATATTATTATATTAAATAGGGTATTGATTTACAATTATCTATGATTTTGCCATTTTAACCAATTAGCTGTTGATTAATAGATAATTTACCTATAAAACACAATAAGCTTTAGATTGTTCTATGTTGTCCAGTTAGACTTGTCTGGTATTCAACTTTTA
Source organism: Lactuca saligna (assembly GCF_052625555.1). NCBI lineage: Eukaryota > Viridiplantae > Streptophyta > Magnoliopsida > Asterales > Asteraceae > Lactuca > Lactuca saligna. Next base: position 47,952,000 of record NC_136425.1, read on the forward strand.
GGTTCTATTATTCTGACTTTCTAAATTCGTAATTGTGATATTTGAACACATCAAAACCATTTTAACTTTGAATCGCAATAATCTTTTCAAAAACATCTAAATGATTGCAAAACGTGTTTTAGATTCAATCTGTTTTTAGTAAACCAGTTGATCATGAAGTCTGAGTATGGTAGTTTTTTTACAGTTAACATCCTTCAAATGTGGTGGTTTTGCAATTGGTGTGGCAACAAACCATGCTACTTTTGATGGCATAAGCTTCAAAACCTTCCTACAAAACTTAGCTTCTTTGGCTGCTGATAAACCCCTCGCCACCACTCCCTGCAACGATCGCTGCCTCCTGGCAGCAAGGTCGCCACCGCAGATCCAATTCGACCACCCCGAACTGTTCAAGATCCCAAACGGAATCGACCTCCCAACCCCTACAGTTTTCGACACCCCAGAAGGTGAACTCGACTTCAAGATCTTCAATCTGACTTCAAACGACATAGCCTACCTCAAGCAGAAAGCCAAAGATGAACCCTTTTCAACCAACGCGAAAATCACAGGGTTCAATGTGGTTGCCGCCCATGTTTGGCGGTGCAAAGCCTTGTCCTCCGGCACCGATTACGACCCAGAGAGGGTTTCCACGGTTCTGTACGCCGTAGACATCCGGTCCCGGTTGGGTCTGCCGCCGTCATACGCCGGCAACGCTGTTCTGAGCGCGTATGCATCTGCGCGATGCAAGGAGATTGAAGAAGGTCCGCTGTCGAAGCTGGTGGAGATGGTGACTGAAGGTACTAAACGGATGACGGGTGAATATGCACAATCTGTGATTGATTGGGGAGAAGTGAACAAAGGGTTTCCGAATGGTGAGTTTCTGATTTCGTCTTGGTGGCGATTAGGATTTGCAGACGTGGAGTATCCATGGGGGAAACCAAGGTACAGTTGTCCGGTGGTTTATCACCGGAAAGATATAATATTACTATTTCCGGACATTGTCGGAGAAAGCAACAATGAAGTCAACGTCTTGGTGGCTTTGCCTAGTAAAGAAATGGAAAAATTTGAGGCACTATTTCACAAGTTCTTGGCATGATCATAAGTGTTTAAAAGTACCTAGGTTTGGTTTTGAAGCATATATGTAAACACACAATAAGTGAAAGAATTTGTAATGTATTTCAACATATATTAATATAGCTCTAATTATAAGTTGTCTAAACTATATTAAAAGATCATTTTGTATGGATCATGTTACGGATTTGACCATATATAGCAAATATCATGACGATGAATGAAGAGCTACAAGCCTACAGGAACATATTCATGAACTTGCAAAACCGGCATATTCATCTTCCATCCTTCATTTGGTTGTAAACTGTTTCATTCTACTTTGTACAATCTTTATCCTAGAGCTCATCTGTAAACATACGTTATGATAATCATGAACTTAATTTAAAATGCATTGGATTAGGTCCAACTTATGATCGAACCAAACATGCAGTGAACAGTTCGTAATTAAAGCGCCCATTTGAAAGTTCATTTAATTAATTTTATTTTAAAAATGCCAAATGACAAAAGTTACTATCTTTTAGTTAGTTATTATGTGGTTGGTTGCCAACATAGATAGTGATGTGCCACTCCAATGTCTTTTTACGTTAAGTAGATTGTTTTTTTTTCTCTCGTTGCAACAAAATAATGTCATTGAACTCCAAAACAACTCAATTGAACTCTATTTTCTCTTTACAAAGCAAAAGAAATCAATCCTTCTTATAATTATCAAGATTTTTGTTTTTGTATTTCAAACATTCTTATCATTAGTCCCATGTTGTAATTAGGAGGGGATCAGTTAACTAGGAAAATAATCAGCACTGAAAAAATCATGTAGATGGATGTCCTTTGTGGCAAAAAAAACATAGGTGGTGAAAACTAAAAGCAAGCTAAAGTATAGTTAATTCTGTGTCTTTTTCCTTTTAATAAATGAACGAATATAAATACAATTTTTTGTTCATTTAGTTTAACAAATGAACAAAAACAATGATCTCATTCGTTTATTTTTATTCGTTAATCATCATTTATCTGCGTGTTCTTTTACTATATAACAAATTCTCCAACAATATTAGTTTGTCGAAATAGTGTGAGACAAGCGTGTTGTACATTTCCTTTGGAATGTGTCTAGCAAACGAGCCGATCATTTTACCTTTGGAGGATCTTCGAGTGGACTAGTCGAGGCGCTTGATAGAAGAGTCGGTAGTTATCTTGGATCGTGATATAAAGTAGATGTGCAAGAAGCGAGTCAAACTCATTAAGGTCCAATGGAAGAACAAGCATGGGTCAGAAATGAACTTGGAGGTTGAAGAAGACATGAAGGCTCGTTATCCTCATTTGTTTTTGCCGATATTTAATTTCGGGATGGGATCCTCTTTTTTTTTTTTTTTTGGGGGGGGGGGGGGGGGATTATAATGACCCAAATTTCCCTTTCGTTGGTGCGGATAGTGTTCTGTTAAATATATTTACTAAATTAACCTTTTTCCTTGATTTAAAGTTAGTTAATGGGACCAAGGTGTAATAAAATGAACATTAGTCATGTTCATGGGTCTAGGTTCATTTTATGATACTTTGAGGGTCAAATGTGGAAGTTATGGGTATTTAAGTGAAGTTAACAATAATATATGAGTTTGTAACCCTATTTTCAGCCAACAACATTCCATAGAAAGTCTCTGAGGGAGTTTCCATCCCGGGAGCTTTGGTGTGATTCAAATGAAGTGTGTTGTTGTTAAAAGAATTTTTAGTGGATTTTGGAGGTCTTGTGGTGGCATCCTTCCTCATCATCCAATTCCTTGAAGTTTCTGGAGTTTCTAAATGTAATAACTTCACCCATAGTCCAGTTTAATTCTATAGGAATTGGAAGTTCTTGTGTTTACGCAAAAATATGGTAATTTTGGCAAAAGTTACATATGTGGACAAAATTGATGACCTATCTAGCAAGGGATGTGGAGCCCAATCTGATCCGAATTAGACAATGCACCAGAAAGATAAAGTTGTAGAAAATCGAGTCTAGTTTCCAGGGACTCTAATATCAATCCATTTAGAGTTTTAGATTTTGGTTTACGCACAAAATATTGAACATGGGTCGGGTTATAAAACTTTAAAAATATGAAAATTAGATTTCATTCTCAGTTTTGATTGCTCGCATCTTATCGAGATTTTTAAAAATTGTTTAGGGTGTTCAATATTTGTGTTGTAAGGATATTTATTTCTTTATTTCACATTACTCTTGGATTTGATGTGACTCAATCTATTTTTCAAATCTTTGTATATTGTCGGGAATTTACATGTCTTGAGAATGACTTGATTGCTCCAAATTAGTTTATGTTTTATTGTAGATCATTATGTTAGGGAACTATATTTGTCGAAGTATGATTATCTTGATATGATAAATGATGATATGATGTCTTTCATGCTATATAAGTTGGGTGATAAATGGGTATGAAATGTAATGATAGATTCATGCTAGAATATAGACCACTGATTGATTGTGATATGTGATGATGGTTTATGCTATATTTCTAGAAAATACTTTATTATGATTTTCTAACCATTACATGATAGTGATGATATGTGCTTTAATATATTTATGGATATATTATGCATGTGTAGGTAATGAGTAATGAATTGGCCTTACATGTAAATTAATAATGGATTTATATAATACGGACAACACACTTAGAAGGACGAGGGTAGTAACCTAAACTTAGGGGCGTATGTTATCTTAAAGATAGAGGGCATATAGGAAAGAGCTTAAGCCAAAACAAAGTCGAGTGAATTTCTAGAAGACCATTTCAATACATGTTCCTTTGATGTGGGGACTCGAGTGATGTTGGTTGTAATGATCGGATCTTCTATACATCTATTCTATGGGAAATATCAAAGTTTTACATACAATATGGAATTCTAAACAAATTAAGACCTTCTACTTCCCGGGAATAATCATGGGTATAAAATAAAATCTTTACATACATACAATGAACAAAAAGGAAAAAAATACATAATAGCACCCCTACTATATAAGTGTTCCTAGTGTACCTATCGTCTCTTCTGGTACAACGACTGCTACAACCTGAACATTCAAAACATAAATATCTTTGTAGTATCAGAAACAAAGTTTCTGTTGAGTTATTCTTGTAATACTCTAAATTTTCAAATAAAATTTTCATTTTTAAATCCACACAAAACACAGTTTAACATTTCTCATACTTAATTTATAAATTGTTTCAAACACAAGACATAAAATTGTTTGTCAAATATCCCAGAATCCTCAAAACACAAATCCACAAGCTAGCGTCTACAATCATGCCGATGCCCTCCCACGATCTTGAGATGTACCTGAAACATATTTCACACAACACTATTAGCACAAAGCTTAGTGGGTTCCCCAAAATACCACACATACATAATTAGCCTCTCATGGCTATATCTTGATAAGGAACCTCTGGTCATGTGTCTCAGTGAAGACCCTCCGGTCTCACGGCTCGGGTTGGACCCTCCGATCCTATGTCTCAGTGAAGACCCTTTGGTCCCACGACTCAGTTTGGACCCTATGGTACCATCTCAATAAATGCACAACATAATATACAACATAAATCACAAAGACAGAATGCATAATATCACATATCTCAATATAAGCACCTAAGACCCTCTAGTCGATAACACAGATAAGACCCTCCGGTCGCACAGTGATTACCACTCAGGTAAGTATAATAAGAAGACTCACCTCATAAGTAAAGAAAGAATGTATTGCACTCAACTGTCGTTCTAGACTCTGCCTACATATATCACGATCATCTCTAATTTAACAACTTATATTAACAACTCCAAAGGTGTTAAGCTAACTCCTCTACCAAATCTTAGAAATGGTGAAAGACCATTTTACCCCTCCATGGTCTCCAAAGTTCACAACTTGACCAAACCCTAAAAAGCCAACGATAGTCAACACTCAAGTCAACAGTCCATGTTGACTCAACTCGTCGAGGGAATCTATGCGACTTGTCGAATTCCTTTTGTTCTAAAAAAACCAGGAAAATTCGAGTCAACTCACCGAGTTGTCTCACAAACTCGTCAAGTTTGTACAGTGTCCAGAATATCGGTGAAAACCCTAACCAACTCGTCGAGTTGGCTAACCAACTTGTCGAGTGCCTTTAGCCCTTTCTCTCATTCAGATGCTTTTAAGCGAGACTAAGTCCCCAAACTCTAGATCTAACCTTCTAGGGCTAAAATACCACGTAAAGCTGCAAGCTTTACATCCATTCATGGCATTTAGGGCCTAACTTTGCCAAAACAAGGCTCAACAAAGGGTTTAAGGCATGAAGATTGGCCAAAGCTTGATAATGCTTGAGTCTTTAGGCCTAAAGGGCCTAGTAGTGTCCAGATCTGAAGTCTTAGCTTCATAGCATGCTCAAAACCACTAATAACTCAAGAAGAAGCTAGAAATAGCCATAAACTCTCTAATGGAGAGATCTAACAAACAAGTGATCAAGGTAATGGCTTTTTTCCTTCAAATGAATACTACAACTGAATGGATGTCGGATCTAAAGACTCATTCTTGTTCCAAGCCCTTGACTCTTCAATTTTCTTCAAGGAATGCACCGACACACACTCTTAGCCTTACACACTCTCAAAATGGAAGGTAGCTCGATTAGGGTTTGTCTCTGGGTGATAAAGTGACAAGGGAGGTGGGGTAAAGGACTTAAGGTCCTTTATATAGGGTGAAAACCCGAAAAATTAGGGTTTTCACACTCAGCTCCAAATCATCGAGTTAAGTACTTCAACACTTCGAGTTGGTTATAAAATCACGCGGCCAATCTCAGTCTCTACTCGACAAGTTGAGGCCTCCAAGTCGTCGAGTTGCCCTGACAATATGAATATAATAAAAATTTTAATTTATACCTAGGAGTCGGCATGTTACAATTCTCCCCCACTAGAATCAGACTTCTTAGTCGAAGTCATTCTCTGGAAACAGCTTTGCGTACTGCTCACACATCTCAAACTCCGATCATTGCAATGTTAGTCAGGGGAGGCCAGGTTTTTCATCATATGCTATTGCGAGTATGTTATCTTTTACTTTCTTCTTGATTATTACCAGTATTTGTATTGTCTTGGAATCTTGTTTTGGTATGGATAAATATTATCTTTGGTTTAGTTCTCTGTTATTTCCTAGGTTATATCATCAAGAATTGTTATATGTCATTTTTCATGCCAATAGTCATTAGTGGTTCATATCTCGCTGATCGGTATTCAGTTTGTTCGGTTGTTGTTCTGGATCTTTGATGGGGTCAATTCAGGGGTATTGTTTGGAAGGTCTATGGTCAGATTACCTGGTTAGTTCTCCAATGAAGTTAGGGTTTAGTTGTGTTAGCTTTTGTTCCGCTAGGATCGATAGTCGTCTATGGAAGGACCTTTGGCTCTAATCACTACCATTGCTGTGGAAGGAGCGGTAGCAAGAAGATGGTGATGGCAGTCGCATGAGTTTGTTTGGTCATTGGAAGTTCTAGTGGAATTTTATAATCTCAATGGTTGAATATGGTTACAATTAAGAGATCCTTCTGAGGATGGGAAGTTGGAGTGAAGATTCGCTAGTTCCGGTCAAGGGTTATAGACTTTATCCCAGCATAAAGGACCTAAGGATTTGGTTTTGTATCATGGGAAGTGTCTGGGATTATCGAGCTTGCTGATATTTTGGGGAGTAATCATTTGGATTTCAAGAGTTATGCGATCATCGAGATTGGATAATAATGGAACGTTGGCATTTGTATGCTCAGGATGTCGAGAATTTGAATCGCAAGGTTGCGAGTTGGATTGGAAATCCATCAAATCATATGGATTGGAATGATGCAGTCGAGCCCAAGTGGGGGAGAATCGTTGGTCTAAAGTATTGCACAAGGAAGGATATTCGGGCTTCATTTCATATTTGTAGTAACGCATGGCAGTTATGTTGATGGATCCAGGTCGAGGGTGGTGTTAGGGCCTCTTTGTCTATTCTTGTATGATTAAGGCTTTGGGATTCGAAGCATGACCCGAACACCTGGTTGGGATATAGTTGGATGCGGGTTCGACTCAGGTTGATTTTTGGTTAGTATGGTAAAGGTGTGGTAAGACCATGGGAGGTAAACATGGCGGAATTAAGTGTCATAAGACTGCGGGGTGGCCGTAACATTCACTGGATTGGTAGATAGTGTGGAAGTGTTGTAAGACTATGAGGTAGCCATAACATTCACCACAATACTAGGCAATCATGGAAATGTTGTGAGTATGCCAATGGATCATAGTATTCGCCAGATTGAGATAGCATCGTTGAGGTGGTCGTTGGTATAAAGGAGGATCAATTTGTTCCTTGGGCAAGGCAGACAGTATTGTTAAAGAGCATTTCTATGTAATAGAAGGAGTACCATTGGGGTCCGAGGTGAGGTTAGGCTGGTATAGCTCTTGATAGGGTGAGACCCGTGTACGTGGACCGTTTGTTGGTATAGATTGGCTGAGGCTCGTATGATTATGGCAGTGCCAGTGAGACCCGGTAGAGACCGGTTGGGTCAGATTATTGGATCATGGTTTTAGTGGGATGATTATATGGTCAGTGATTGGAATAGAGTGATGTATAGGCTAGGATAGCCTTATCAGTTAGACTCTCAGGAACCTGGTGGCGGGGCCAGGTGCGAGACTGGTAGTCTCAACGGTGGTTTGGGGATTTTATATCCCAATTTAGTTAATGGTTATCGTGAATCATGATTTTAGGTGAAATGCAAGTGTAATCCTTGGATCTCATGTTATAAGTTATGTATTGAGTTGGTTTTTGGTTAAGACTCGCGTTGGGAATCATTAGTGTAAATGTACAAGATCTTTATTTCAACAACATATGAATTATGGAATCTGTATGTCAAGGGCATCAACTGAAGGGTTCATGGTCAAAAGGGATGTTTTCGGTTTTAATGGTAGAAAAGTGTTGGGTTTTGGTCATAAGACATCCTATGTGCTCATACAAACCCTAATGCTTGGATCTAGGTTTCTCTATTGTACATGCTTTGAATCCAAGACTATAATCCCTAATTCTAGCATACATATAATCATATTAACATGAGAATAAGTTTATAGTGTTACCTTGATTGTTATGTAGCAATAACAATCCCAAATCTCCTTGTATTGACTTTGGAAGGCTTAGAGTCACAAGTGTCACTCCTCTAATGGCTCACAAACACCATAAGCAAGTGGAGAAGGTATAAGGAGAGAGGTGAGAGGTTAGAATTCGTATCTAGGACATCTTGGGAAGGGATACACGAATTCATGGCCCTAGGGGTGTTTATATAGGTGTAGAGATAGGGTTTCAGTCATTATCCTTATCTAGTTGATTATCCATTAAGCAACCAATAAGATAATCCTTGAATCCTTATCATACTCGAATTCTAAGAGATTTACACCTCAAATTCGTTCACCATATATATAAGATAATCCTTACCTTATTTTGTAACTATCACATAATTACAATTCAACCCCTCTAGTTTAATTAATTACATTTGATCACAAAACTAATTCTTAATTAATTATTGACCAATATTAATTAAACAAATATGATTTCTCCTTTAATATATTATTCTTATAATATATTAATAAATCATATTATCCTCTCTCTCTTTATTCATTTCTCCAATCAAGTTGCTTTGGTGAAGGCAACCCAAAAGGACCATGCACCATCGGGTCAAGTACATACCAAAATAGTTATGGACTTAGACACTAATCCAACAGTCTCCCACTTGGATAAGTCTAACAACTATTCTGCGTATGACTTCAGATCCTGATCTGCAATCGTAGCTTTCCAAAGCCGCTGTCAACTCTGATCATATCAGATACGTGTGTCCTTAGATAAGGGATCATATATTCCTCCATTCTGGATATCGTCTGAGATATGATTTCTAATCATTCTCTTTGTACTACTTCTCGATTTCCGATTTATGACGACAGACTAATTGAACAAATCAAATTAGCCCTAGCCCGGCCGAGCATTTACGTATGTCATCACTAAACCATCGAGGGGCCCAAAGATATCGCTTTTATCCTACTTTGGATAAAAGGAACGGATAAACTTTGATACAATGTTCGCTTGCACTCACTAACCAAATCACACACAACAATATGTTTTATAACACCAAGTTACTAGTGCGTTTACATATTATCAATGTGCAACCGATTCGCAAGATACAACTCACACATCTCGGTTTCAAGAATATAAGATGTTATCGTCTCACCAATCACTCGTAATACAATTCATGGAGTGATCCAAGTGAGCGTGGGTTTAATCCAATGCTCAAATCATATTCATAAGCACTCATGAACGTTGCAGCAAACATTTGCTTATGTCTAATACTCTTCTAGACAATCCACACACCAATTCACGACAGTCTTCATTCATATCTACTTCCAACATATGAACGACTGTGGCCCGTTTGAATAATTCGATTATTCTTAATAAACTCAATTATTCTGGAAGTCAAAACATGCAAGGTGAAACACAAGAATAATACTAATCCCATATGGCCTCAAACCTTTGAGTATAAACAAAACACGTTTTATTTATCACCATATCGATTACTCATTATTTGTCGTTTCGGGTAATCAACTTCGCATTTTAATTCCAACACTTGTCCCATGCTCCTAGTATGCACACAATGTTTACCTATGGTTCTTACTTTTGCGAAATAGACAAATTGAACACATTTCCAATCATTCTCATTTTACAACACCAAATCCATTTTCTTAAGTGTAAGAATGTCAAATTCTTGTTATTTATAGAATATACTAGATTCTAACACTTTATGCAACGATCCTTTTGTAATGTCACTGCACCAAAGTCTCAAGGACTATTGCCAATGATATTACAAATTCCTTTATCGGAGATTGTTACAAGACAATTCCTTAGATATGATGTCTCTCTCTCAAAGTACATTCCTTTGAACATCCTTTTGCATAAAAGTTTCTAATCTAGACATAGATTTTCAATATTTACTTCCCAACATGGACACACTTCCATATTTTCCATATGACAACTCATTCTTAATAGAATCTTATCTATTCGTAATGATGTCGATATTGTCCATCCAATATGGAAACACTTCCATAATTTCCAATACTATACTTCCAACTACTCACAAGCGACCAATCCTCGTCGAACTTTGGATTGTCCTTTGATAGTTGTTTAATTATTTTAGTCAAAACCAATTCTAGTCCCTTTTCCCTCTAAATGCACTAGACATTTGGAAAATTTTAGAATGGTCAAACATTAAAGCATTTGCAATCAATCCTATACCCGAAGCGTAAGGGACATGATGCACAATGTTTTATTTGCTATGTTCTCAAAATTCGAATTGCGAAGAGGAATGCCGTAATCACAATCGAAATTTTAAGAACACACTATGTACCTTTGACTAAATTTATCAACATTTCGCAACCTAATCCTTTAGATTTGAAATGAAGTATAATATTCTCTCCCTTAATTATAGCAAAACAACCTTTCAACTCTTACAACTTTGCAAAGTATGACTCTTGTTTTCTATAATTAATATTGCCAACTATGCAATACGTGCCTTAATAATCATACAATCATAACATTTATGCTCCCACTATCATGATGATTATTATAAAACATAACACTTATGCTCCCACTAGCTTCGACATGTATTCATAAACATCTTAACTTTCAGAAAACAATACTTATTGAATTTCTTAAGTTCATGTTTCTAATACTTAGTGCTTTGATAATCTTTTATCAAGGCTTCTTGAACTTATACACTTTTGCCTTAGATAGTTCATATGTGTGTCTTAACAATTAAGACTAATTGTCAAACCTCACAATTCAAATTATGGAAAGGGATGCCGTAACCATGATCGAATTTGAGAATGCAATTTTACAATCACTATCTTTTAAAATCTTTCTTAGTGAAAGAATTTTCTCACAATCATTTTCATGAAGGAGGAAATCTTATGACACTTAGATTTAAACGGTGTATGTGTTCCTATCCATGCGAATTTGTTAAAACCAAAGTTTACGACAAATTCAAACTCATATGGATCGAACTTTCTTAATCTTGATTTCTTGCCTTATGGTAGCACAGCTGCCCACCACGTCTTCCAAGTAGTTAAGCATCTTACCTTTTTCCTATCAATGTACCTTTCATTGATCAAGGTCCTTGCGTTTTACGCATTCAAATGAGAACTCATAGGACTCACATGCATAATTAACTCGATTGGATTGGCACAGAAACAAAATAATGTCTTCACGATAGGTTGTAAACCTCAACTCGTGTGCTAGTGATGATCGATAAGGTTTATTTGATTTGTTCTTGAAACTTTTCGAGACCATTAAGACTCCCACTGACTCCTTGACATATAAGATTCTTTTGTCAATAAACATTTCTTGACAACCAAATATTCAAGAGTTAGTGTAGCTTTTATCAAAACACTTCATAAATTGGTACTAGTTGGCCTTTGTCTTATTCAAGACATCACAACTTCCCACATTTGATGAATGTTATAAACCTTTAATACTTTTCACTCATTGTTACAATCTTAACTTTAAGACTTGTTATGGAAACGAAGTACGATTGACTTCTTGATTTGACCATTTCATCAATCTTTGATTCCTCTTCTTGGACATACAATTGTACCAAGACTCATTAGAGGATCAATTGAGATATGGTTCTTAATCATTAAGACCTATCATAAAGCATAAAAGCCACTCTCCCTTCTTCTTAGAATGGAGAAACTCTTATCTTTCTGCCTATTTGATTCTTCTTATTCGTTTTGCTATTGATCTAAACCCTTTAATCAATTCAAAATTACACTTAATCTTGTAAGTATAATCATATTTACTAAACCTTTAGTAAATGATGACGAATATCTTTGTTACTCTTATGGTGAACTTGATCAACACACAACTTTGTGTACTCAATCTCCTAGTCCTTCACTTGACACTTTGTCAACGAATTAGTCTAATTATCAAATATGAAATTTCTCATTCATCATGCAACCAAGTTGCATGATTCCAAGTTTCTGTCAAATTGAAACTTGGGCGATGAGAAACTCTCCCTATTTGGTAAATTCTTGACTTTCCATAACACAATAAGAAACAAATCCATTATTGCTAATAATTTTAACATCAATTTTTTCATACACGCCATTGTAAGGATAAATAAATAAAATTTAAAATCAAAATTTATTTTATTGCGGAAAAATTTGTCCTTCACAATGCAACTCATAGAAAAACTTATGCGAATACATCTTTCTTAGCAATCTAATTCTAACTCTAAGTAGTAGCTCAAGAATCTAATCTTCGAGAAACGCAATCGAAATCCTTTCCTTCACGGTTAGATTCTGCTCACTTCTTCCCTTAAGCTTCTTTTCTTTTCTTTGATCCTTCTAAACATCAATTGTAATCTTATCACATTATGTATTCAGAACCTAGAATGAAGCTTAAAAGAGTTAGTCAATGGATTTTACCTAAATTAGAGCCATACGTTTCGACTCTCCCATCTCTTAGATCTCTTAGGTAAATAGGGCAGCTTCGTCTCTAATGCCCCTTCTCTTGGCAATAAAAGCAAATTGACTCTTTTTGGAACAACACATGGAACTACTTCAGACATCGCCTTTCTCTTATGATCAAACTTTTCGATCATTGCATGTCTTTCATTGCCATTGTCTATATCCACAGAGGTCTCGAAGGCAGATTCACCAATCAACTTTGCTTTTCTATTGCGCCAAACCATTGCTGATTCAGCAGCAATAAGCATATAGGTGAGATCTATAAGGGTCACGTCGCGGTTCATCATATAGTACTCTCTTACGAACTCACTATATGAGTTAGGAAGTGATTGAAGAACCCAATCAACAACCATCTCTTCACCGACAATGGATCCTATCATTCTTAGTCTATCAATGTGCGACTTCATCCCTAGGACGTGTGCACACACCGACTTTCCTTCTTTATGTTCACTTGCCAAAAGGGCTTGAGTGATCTTGAACTTTTCAAGCCTTTGAACTTGTGGGTTAGGGAGAATAATTGGAGGAGGAGGAGGAAGTGAAGCATGATTTCTTGTTCCTTGATCGAATCGTGGAATATCATCTTCATGTGGAATGCTTGTTCCACGGAATTTGCGAAGACCATAGTTGTCGAACTTTGACATCGGGAGAAAAACGAATTCAAGTTAGTTGATTGATTGAGTCCTTGGTAAATCACCCAAATGAAATTCCAAGCTAGGACCCAACACAATATCCTACAACTCGGGAGAGGGATGCCGTAACCCAAATCGCAGAACATTTGAAGGTAAGTGAATGACGATTCACTAGTTTTCACCATGAGAAACGAAAAAGAAATTTAAGTTTTAAACCTATGAAAACTCCTAGATCCTTTGAGATTCATTGAACATTTCAATGGCATGTTTAAATCTCGATATGCCCCTCTTGTTTGTGACTGGGATGCCGAGGATCACAAAGCGGGTGTGAATAACCATGCAAACTACATGGTGCCCTCACATGTTACAATCACCTATTCGATGTGCCGGTAAACCACACACGCTCCACCGAACTATGACAAACATTGAGTCACCCTTTGCTACCTTTGCTTAGAACCATTTAGTGTGCCGGTAAACCACACACGCTCCACTAACGTCTTCGCAAGGGCACAAAGTGTAATTTCATGGAATTGCATCAATTCACTTTGCCTAAGTAACTAAGATTGGGAATTTGAAAAACATTTAGTTACTTGGTATTTCATTATACTTATAATGGAAGGTTTCGTCCTATCCTACCCGTTCGGCTAACGACCCTCCACTAGTCAAGAGTGCGGTGGGTAAGAGTGGATACCCATTCAATCGCCATTTTATAGGCAATTTCCTTAAACACCCCTTATAGACCAGCTTCGTGAATGAGGCCTACTAACGGTAAGACTGACTTTTACTCATACATATATATAATGTTAGACTTTTAATCTTATATATAGTATAGGGTGTATTTTATACTTTTAAAATACTATGTGGTTAACTTTAATAATTATACTTTTAATTCAATTAAATTGTTAACCTAAACTTTTATGGATTTATTAAACCTCTTTTAATTATACTCCTTAATTAATTAATAAAACCATAAAGGGGTGATTTGAACTTTTCAAAACATTACTAGAGTTTTAGAATTTAACATTTCTAATTAAACCTTTTAATCAACTTTTAAATTCCAAAACTTGAGGGCAAGTTTTGAAACATTTCAAAACATTAGGGTTTTAACTATTTAAATTTCAAAACAACAAAACTTTTGGGGTTCAAATTTAAACTATAAAACCTAAAGGGATAAATTGAAACTATTTCACAAGATAATTCAAATCTAAATTACAAATAATCAAACTTTATCTAATAAAACAAGTGATTATCTAAATTTTGACAATTATCTTCTATTTTGGTAAGGATAATCACACAATAATGAAAAAATTCGGATTTTATCACAAAAGCAAGTTTATGGTAATTATCCAAAACCAAAACAGGAAGAAAATCGCGAATCCGAGCTGTCAGACCCTTTGACTCGTCGAGTCTGGGCTTGGACTCGTCGAGTTCAGCTGACTCGGCGAGTTCACCAAGTGACTCGGCGAGTCAAACCTTCAAAACTCAAAAAAATCGATTTTCAGTGCTTATTACGATCAAATATGCATCAATACAATAGAAACCAATCAAGGCTCTGATACCACTGTTGGGTTTTGGTCATAAGACATCCTATGTGCTCATACAAACCCTAATGCTTGGATCTAGGTTTCTCTATTGTACATGCTTTGAATCCAAGACTATAATCCCTAATTCTAGCATACATATAATCATATTAACATGAGAATAAGTTTATAGTGTTACCTTGATTGTTATGTAGCAATAACAATCCCAAATCTCCTTGTATTGACTTTGGAAGGCTTAGAGTCACAAGTGTCACTCCTCTAATGGCTCACAAACACCATAAGCAAGTGGAGAAGGTATAAGGAGAGAGGTGAGAGGTTAGAATTCGTATCTAGGACCTCTTGGGAAGGGATACACGAATTCATGGCCCTAGGGGTGTTTATATAGGTGTAGAGATAGGGTTTCAGTCATTATCCTTATCTAGTTGATTATCCATTAAGCAACCAATAAGATAATCCTTGAATCCTTATCATACTCGAATTCTAAGAGATTTACACCTCAAATTCGTTCACCATATATATAAGATAATCCTTACCTTATTTTGTAACTATCACATAATTACAATTCAGCCCCTCTAGTTTAATTAATTACATTTGATCACAAAACTAATTCTTAATTAATTATTGACCAATATTAATTAAACAAATATGATTTCTCCTTTAATATATTATTCTTATAACATATTAATAAATCATATTATCCTCTCTCTCTTTATTCATTTCTCCAATCAAGTTGCTTTGGTGAAGGCAACCCAAAAGGACCATGCACCATCGGGTCAAGTACATACCAAAATAGTTATGGACTTAGACACTAATCCAACAAAAAGGCCCTTGTGATTGTGCTTTGGAATGGTTCTACTTGTATGCAGCTCTGGCAAGTTATGAGGTTTCAGAATTATAACACTAGTGTATTGGTTCGACAGTTAAGGAATCAGTGACTTGTTTAGCACTAGAAGGTTTAACTCCCAGATTGCCTCTTGTTGCTCATTATGTTTATCGATTCATTAACTTCAGGATGAGTCTTTACTCGAAGGATTATCTAATCCCTTTTATCAAGTGAAAAGTTTTCGGCAGTGGTGAATGGTCGGTGCATCTGTTTTTCGGTGGAAACATCAAGGTAATTAGAAGATGGATGACCAGTTTGGAATACAAAGTGAGGTTGAATTAGCAGTGGTTAAGTGTGGGCTGTCTGACGGGGAGTCAGACAAGTTTTAAGATTTCAGATTTCGGGCATAGTAGAAATGGTTATTCTTCAGGGTTTAATTTAAGTTGAGAAAGCATTCATTCATCGTCATGATTTGGGAGCCCTGCTAAGTCTGGATTCAGTTGCATTTTTTGGGAAGACTGTTGTAAGTCGGGGTTGCTTACTTGGTCCGCATCGGGATTGTGGTTGGTTTGTTCAAGCTACCTGGCACACTTGGGATGGTAAGGAATGATTTCAAGGATGAAATCTAATTTAAGTGGGGGAGATTTGTAACACCCTATTCAAAGTACTTTTCAGTTTAGACCCTTGTTGTGTTCAATTTTTCTCACTTTGGTCCAAACGCCAGGAGTTTACATAGAACGCTAGGCGTTGAAACGCTAGACGTTCTATGATGTAAGCCAGGCATTTGCACGGATAGACCAAACCTTAATTTTTAGGGTTTTCACCCTATTTAAAGAACATTATGTCCTCAAAACCCTTCACCACTCCAGCCTCCATCCTCATTGCAAAAACCCTAAGTGTGTAAGAGAGTTTGAAGCCTTGGTTCATATTTTAGGTATCATTTAGTGTTCTTGATAAGAGAAGGAAGATCTTTGGAGTATTGTAGTTTCCATCTAGCTTCTAGATCTGGACTCTTGACATCTGTGAGCATCATTTTGTGGTACAAAGTTCCGAACTTGATCATCATATCTCTAGATCTTTTTTATGTTAGAATTTTATGCTTATTAGCCCCATTTTTTTGGACTTTTGGGTAGGAGCTACCTTAGACCAAATGAGTTGTACTTTTGAATGTTTTAGGGTAGATTAAGTGATAAAAGTGTGATCTTGGACCCTCTTTTCACTCCATTGAAGTTTTGAGGTGTCTTAATGGGTTAAGGAGTTGGAGTTTTAGCCTTTGGGGTCATTATAACCAACCATGGCCATAAATTTTGCAACTTTATGGCTTTAGACATTCTATTAGCTATGGATATGAAGTTTGGACTTGATATCTTAAGCCATTAAGTCATTGGTTTGGAGGTTGGTGAACAACGAGAAAATGCCAAGCGTTTGCATATGAACGCTCAGTCTGACAACCCGAAATTTCTTCTCCGAACAATCATTCACGTCAATAGAAAAACAGAATTGTTCCTGCTATCTGTTAAAGCATCTTGGAGTCAGTTTAAGTGTTTTAAAGCTTAGTACTTCAAGGAATAACAGGAGAGAGGATGCCCTAGGTTCATTTTGCATCATTTCCGCAAAAACTTCAAGAGTTAGGAGTTTTTGGCCCAAATAGTGTTTGGACCGAAAATCCCCATGAGTATATATATATGACACTTAGCCATATTTGTCACTTTTCACTCTTTCAAGAACAAGAACCGAAATCCTCTCAAGTATCATCCGATTTTTCCTTCTAAATCATTAAAATGTAAGTGTTTCTTACCCTATCTATTTGATTCCTCCCATATTCAAGTGTTTTTACAATATTTCATCCATGAAATCATTCCATTTATGTAGATCTTCAAGTGTTCTTAGTTACACGAAGAACACACACTAGCGTTTTGGGCTGAAAACACCCTTCCTTGCTTCTGTATTGTAAGTATCTATCTCTTATACTTGTTATCTAGTAAGGATACTTAATTTAGAGCCTCAAAATCATCATTTTTCCAAAAACAAAAGGGGTTTTCGGTTGGTGCATCTCCTTAAACCGAAAACCCTAAAGAAAGGTGTCTTTATGACTTTAAGCCTTCCTAATGCTTAGTATTGAGTCTAGAGCACTTATTTGCTTGTTGAAAGCCCTTGAAAATCACCTTATGCATCAAAGAACAAGAGTTTTCGGCCAACCTTTGGACCGAAAATCTCTTGGATCGAAATCCATATGGACCGAAAGCCATATGGACCGAAAACCACAAGAAACATACCACTTGGACCAAAAACTCCCTTAAGTGGCTATACAACCCTTAAATGCAACCCTTGATACTACTAGCACTTGAATCAAAGTGTTTTCCATATCCTATGTAACAACGCAAATTTTCAAACAAATTTTCCATTGCAAATAAAGTGACTTTATTCAAATTAAATATAATTATTCCAAGTTTTAGGTCAAAATATAATCATAAAGTCCCCAAGATCTCAAAATATCGAACAGTGTGTACGCATCACGCCGGCGCCTTCCCACGGTCCTCGCTAGTACCTGAAACACATACATAACAACTGTAAGCATAAATGCTTAGTGAGTTCCCCAGTATACTAGTTACACATATACGCTTTTCCAGGCCCTGACCTTCCGGTCCACAACACAACGCCTTCCGGCCCGTAACATAATCGCCTTCCGGCCCATAACATATTCGCCTTCCGGCCCATAACATATTGCCTTCCGGCCCATAAAACATACACAGCACATATAATAATTAACTTACCACATATAGCACATATATCACATATCATATCCGACCTTCTGGTCACACAGTCAAACACTTCCGGGTACAGTATAGTGAGAAGACTCACCTCGTGAATATCGAAAGCTAGCAACTCCTGAAATCACTCGTACTCGATCTGCCGAGCTACAGACTCCCTATAATATCATATATCCCTTATTAACACTTTTATCATTCAAGACAACTGCCCCTAAGAAATCACATGTAGGTCAACTCTGGTCAACGGTCAACGGTCAACTTGACCGGACTCGGCGAGTGCTATGGCGACTCGGCGAGTCTAGACGTCTTCACCAATTCCCTGATGTTCCCTTTCTACTCGTCGAGTATCCTTCTTGACTCGACGAGTTCCTCGTGGAAGAATCGCGGGGCCACCCCGACTCCACTCGCCGAGTCTGAAGAACAGCTCGACGAGTCCCAGTTATTCTCCAAGCTACTCGCCGAGTCTGCTCATTGGACTCGGCGAGTCCATGCCATGCAGTCGATCAAACTGCTTCCTAAGATCAGTATTGTCCCGACCATTCATAGATCTGGTCCTCCTAAGTTGGTCTATCACGTAAGGCCTTCATTTAGGTGCTCATGCTGCACCCCAAGACTTATAATTTACATTTTGACTTAAGGCATAAGGATTCCAATCCAAAACCTCTCTTAATTCCCGAAATGCACAAGCATGGGACATTCTGGACCTCTAAAGGTCCCAGTACAGGGTTCCAATCGTTTGGGGACTAAGGTACATTCAATCTAGCCACCAAAAGGGTTCCATAAACCCTAAATCCATATACACATCAACATGGAAGAGTGTAATTCGATTTATTACCTGAATAACGTGTTCTCTGCGTCCCCAAACCTCAGAACGTGATTCTCTTGCTGTTCCTTTAGCAAATCCCTTCTCTTCCTTGCACAAAAACTCTTCCAAACTCAACAATGATCTTCAATCCTTGCTCCAGATGCACACAATCGGTTTAGGGTTCTTCTCAGTAGGCTAAAATGGACAATGGCGGCCTATAAGTCCATTTTATACGTTCCAAAACCAAACGGCTAGGGTTTCCGCTGAACAGCGCAGACTCGCTGAGTCCATATCCGGGCTGTTACAACTCCCCCCACTAGGACTAGACTTCGCCCTCGAAGTCTCACTCTGCAAATAACTCCGGATGCTGCTCCCGCATCTCATGCTCCGGCTCCCAAGTCATCTCCGATCCTTTCCGGTGTTGCCACTGAACCAACACCAGAGGTACCTCCTTGTTCCTCAGAACCTTGATCTTCCGATCCCTGATGGCCACTGGCCTCTCGGCGTAATTCAGGCTCGCATCCACCTGAATATCCTCTAATGGAACCACTGCCGATTCATCGGCTATACACTTCCTCAACTGCGATACATGAAAAGTATTGTGGATCTGTCCCAACTCTGCTGGCAACTCCAACCGATAGGCTACCCGGCCTACCCTTGCAATCACACGAAATGGACCTATAAACCGGGGCCCCAACTTACCCCTCTTCCTGAACCGGATCACTCCTTTCCAAGGAGAAACCTTCAGGAGAACGAAGTCGCCAACCTGAAATTCAAGCTCGGACCGGCGTCTGTCCGCATAACTCTTCTGTCGGCTCTGGGCGGTCAATAACCTCTGTCTAACCTGCTGAATCTGCTCTGTCGTCTGAAGTACGATCTCTGTACTGCCCATCACTCTCTGTCCCACCTCTCCCCAGCAAATGGGGGTCCGACACCTCCTACCATACAACAACTCAAAAGGTGGCATACCAATGCTCGAATGATGGCTGTTGTTGTAGGAAAACTCTGCCAAGGGTAAATACGCATCCCAGCTACCCCCAAAATCTAACACACACGCTCGAAGCATGTCCTCCAGTGTCTGAATCGTCCGCTCGCTTTGACCGTCTGTTTGGGGATGGTATGCGGTACTAAAATGCAGTTTAGTACCCAGCTCCTCATGGAATTTCTTCCAGAACCTGGAAGTGAAGCGTACATCACGGTCCGAAACAATCGAGATCGGCACTCCATGCCGAGATACTACTTCCCTCACGTATATCTCCGCCAACTTCTCCGCTGATGAACTCTCGCTGATGGCAAGGAAGTGTGCACTCTTCGTCAACCTATCCACAATCACCCAAATTGCATCGACTCCCCTGGCAGTTCTCGGTAATTTGGTGATGAAATCCATAGTAATTTGTTCCCACTTCCACTTAGGAATCTCCAAAGGCTGCAACTTGCCATGCGGTCTCTGGTGCTCGGCCTTAACTCTACGGCAGGTCAAGCACCTCTCAATGAACCAGGCGACGTCTCTCATCATACAGGGCCACCAGTATTCCTTCCTCAAGTCCAAATACATTTTCGTAGCACCGGGATGGATCGAGAATTTCGATCTGTGGGCCTCTTCCATCAAAGTAGCACGCGTGCCGCCCACGAACAGTACCCAAATCCGACCCTGAAACGTCAGAAGTCCTCGACCATCCTTAACGAACTCTGAAATTAACCCAATGACTCGCTCTTTCTTCTGCATCTCGGATCTCACAGCCTCGGCCTGTGCCCCACGAATAGCATCCAATACCGGAGTCATCACCGTCAGTCTCAGACATACATCTCGCAATGGAGTGCTCTCCGTCCTGCGGCTCAGTGCATCGGCTACCACATTAGCCTTGCCCGGGTGGTACAGGATTTCACAATCATAATCCTTGACCACATCCAACCACCTCCTCTGACGCATATTTAGGTTGGGCTGATCCATCAAATACTTCAAACTCTTATGGTCCGTGTATATCGTACATCGAGCCCCATACAGGTAGTGACGCCAAATCTTGAGAGCGAACACTACTGCCCCCAACTCTAAATCGTGCGTGGGATATCTCGCCTCATGAGGATTTAGCTGTCTCGATGCATAAGCTATCACATGACCTCTCTGCATCAACACTGCACCCAGTCCCGAAATCGATGCGTCGCAATATACGACAAAATCTTCCATCCCTTCCGGGAGAGCTAGTACCGGGGCTTCGCACAGTCTCTGGCGAAGTGTCTCGAAGGAAGTCTGTTGCTCGGGTCCCCATGAGAATGCAACACCCTTCCGAGTCAATCTGGTGAGCGGCACTGCGATCTTGGAGAAATTCTTAATAAACCTCCGATAGTACCCCGCCAACCCAAGGAAACTGCTGATCTCAGAAGGTGACTTCGGTACCTCCCAACTCATCACAGCCTCCACCTTGGCCGGATCGACCAATATCCCTGCCTGATTAACAACATGTCCAAGAAATTGGACCTCCCGCAACCAGAAGTCACATTTGGAGAACTTTGCATATAGCTTCTCCGACCTCAGTACCTCAAGGACCTCTCGCAAATGTCCCTCATGCTGCTCACTAGATCGCGAATACACTAGGATGTCGTCGATAAATACAATCACAGACCGATCCAGCATCGGCCTGCATACCCTGTTCATGAGGTCCATGAACACCGCCGGGGCATTGGTGAGCCCGAAAGGCATCACCACAAACTCGTAA
This sequence comes from Lactuca saligna, assembly GCF_052625555.1. Lineage (NCBI taxonomy): Eukaryota > Viridiplantae > Streptophyta > Magnoliopsida > Asterales > Asteraceae > Lactuca > Lactuca saligna. The sequence goes on from NC_136425.1 coordinate 47,973,838, forward strand.
TGCCCATATCGCGTCCTAAATGCTGTCTTCTGGACGTCCTCATTCCGCACTCTTACCTGATGGTACCCTGACCTCAGATCGATCTTGGAAAACCAAGATGCCCCTTGCAACTGATCGAATAAATCATCGATCCTCGGTAACGGGTAACGGTTCTTGACCGTCACTTTGTTCAACTCCCGGTAATCAATGCACATCCGGTGTGAACCATCCTTCTTCTTGACAAACAGAATCGGTGCTCCCCACGGCGAGCTGCTCGGCCGAATAAATCCCTTCCCCAGCAACTCCTGGAGTTGCGAGGACAACTCTTGCATCTCTGGAGGTGCGAGACGATAAGGCACCTTCGCAATAGGCGCAGCCCCCGGAATCAGGTCGCTACCAAACTCTACTTGCCTCGCAGGAGGTACTCCCAGCAGCTCCTCGGGAAAAACGTCTGGAAACTCGCGCACCACTGGGACCTCCTCCACTGACCTCGGTCTCTCGGAAGCCTCCCGCGTATCCATCACATACGCCACAAAACCCTTACATCCCTGCTGTAGACATTGCCTCGCCCTAGCGGCCGAACAAAAAGCTGATCCCGAACGGGTACCCTCGCCGTACACCGTAAGAACTCCCCCACTAGGGTCTCGTATAGTCACCAGCTGACGCTCACAGTCGATGACAGCGCTGAATCGACTCAACCAGTCCATGCCCACGATGACACAGACATCATCCATCGCAATAGGAATTAGGTCAATCGGAAACTCAACCCCGAAAATCTCTAGTACGCATCCCCGAAGAACCTCTGTGGCACAAACCACCCTCTCGGCCGCTATAGAAACGCTCAGAGGCCGACTTAACGGCTCACGACTAATGCTGATATGCTGACTAAAAGCTAAAGATACAAAGGACCTACTCGCACCCGAGTCAAATAACACTAGAGCAGGCATAGAGTTCACAAGAAAAGTACCTACACATATATTAACATAAGCATAACATTTCGACTTTAAATAAATACGTGAATTACAGCATACCTGCCACAACATCGGGCGCAGCGCGGACCTCCTCCGCAGTCAGCTGAAAGGCTCTTTCGCGAGCCCTCGGGGCCTCAACCTTCGCCGGTCGAGTCTCAGTAGTCCTGGTAGTAGGTGTAGATCCCTGACAAAGCTGCGGGCACTCGGCCTTCCGATGGCCTGTCTGGTTGCAATGAAAACAAACCATAAACCCCTTAGGACAATCCCTGGCAATGTGTCCTTCCTTGCCACACTTGTAGCAACCACCAGCTCGACACGCCCCATCGTGACCCTTGCCGCACTTTCCGCAAGTGCGACCCTTCGGACCTCCCGTCCTCAAATCGGCGGACTTGGTCCGCTTGGCTGCCGGCTGAGACTGAGCCGGCCGCCGGTCCATCTGCCGAGACTCGGCCTCCTCCCTGGCCTGGGTCTCCAACTCGATCTCGCGTTTCCTGGCATTCACCTGAAGCTCAGTAAAAGTACGATAGGTGGAGTTCGACACAAACTCCCGGATATCCCTCCTCAAAACACCCAAGTACCGACTCATCCGCGACTGCTCTGTAGACACCAGCTCGGGGCAGAACATCGCCCTCTCATGAAACTTCCGCGTGACCACCGCAACCGAATCAGTACCCTGCTTAAGGGTCAAGAACTCCTGAATCAATCGTTCCCTCTCCACTGGGGGAATGTACTCGTCCCTGAACATGGCAGTAAACCTCTCCCATGTCACTGCTGTAATCTCCACCAAAGTGAAGTTCGCCGTCACGAACTTCCACCAATCCTTCGCTCCCAGACGGAGCTGGTTCAAAGCGAACCGTACTCTCAGGTGCTCCGGGCATGAGCAAGTGTAAAAGCACCCTTCAATATCGGTGATCCACCTCATTGCAGCAATCGGATCCTGCGTCCCATCGAACTCAGGGGGTTTCGTGTTGCTGAATTCCCGAAATAGCAACGAGTCGCCCCCTTGTGGCCTGGCAGCGGCCACGGCTGCGGTAGCGGCAGCGGCTGCAGCTTCAGTCAGTGCGGCGTACCGCTCTTCGAACGTCTCCATCAGGGTGGTCTTAATAGACCCAAACATCTCCGGGATCTCAGCCCGGATCGCTGTAGCTACCTCCTCCTGAATCATCTGACGAATATCCTCGTCGCTCACACTGCTCGAACTCGCCCCGTGGCGTGTTATAACCATGATGTCTCTGAAATACAACATAAAATTATCAGAGACTCTATCAAGTACAATTGCACTCGATAACGCAACCCTACTCAGTCTCCGATATCCAGGGATTCTTAATTGGGTCTCCCACCGACCCGGTGTCTTCGGTAGTACGGGCCCAATACTACCGACCACACCGTATCAGCATTCGTCCCAAATCTTCCTCCCCAAACCCCGAAAAGTGAGTACTCTACTTTTGATATGCACTATCTACCTGCACGCTATCAAATATCTCATATCGGCAAACTCCCTAGACTAAGGCATCACAAATCAGGCCAATCTAGTCCTATCATGAATACCTAGTCTTCTAGCATGCATAACAATTCATAATTCATTGCATAACATAACATTGTAAGATATTCTGGGGATCTTTACCGTTCGGGCGTTGGCTGATCGTACACACTGCTTGTTTCTTGTTTACCACATGATCATTTGTAAAAGTTTACGCCTTTATTTTATTTTTATTTTTTTTTAAATTTTCCTCGAATCCTCGGTTTGAGTTCAGTTACACCCGAAGGTACCCCCGAATCCCTCAAACCAAGGCTCTGATACCAATTGTAACAACGCAAATTTTCAAACAAATTTTCCATTGCAAATAAAGTGACTTTATTCAAATTAAATATAATTATTCCAAGTTTTAGGTCAAAATATAATCATAAAATCCCCAAGATATCAAAATATCGAACAGTGTGTACGCATCACGCCGGCGCCTTCCCACGGTCCTCGCTAGTACCTGAAACACATACATAACAACTGTAAGCATAAATGCTTAGTGAGTTCCCCAGTATACTACTTACACATATACGCCTTTCCAGGCCCTGACCTTCCGGTCCACAACACAACGCCTTCCGGCCCGTAACATAATCGCCTTCCGGCCCATAACATATTTGCCTTCCGGCCCATAAAACATACACAGCACATATAATAATTAACTTACCACATATAGCACATATATCACATATCATATCCGACCTTCCGGTCACACAGTCAAACCCTTCCGGGTACAGTATAGTGAGAAGACTCACCTCGTGAATATCTAAAGCTAGCAACTCCTGAAATCACTCGTACTCGATCCGCCGAGCTACAGACTCCCTATAATATCATATATCCCTTATTAACACTTTTATCATTCAAGACAACTGCCCCTAAGAAATCACATGTAGGTCAACTCTGGTCAACGGTGAACGGTCAACTTGACCGGACTCGGCGAGTGCTATGGCGACTCGGCGAGTCTAGACGTCTTCACCAATTCCTTGATGTTCCCTTTCTACTCGTCGAGTATCCTTCTTGACTCGACGAGTTCCTCGTGGAAGAATCGCGGGGCCACCCCGACTCCACTCGCCGAGTCTGAAGAACAGCTCGACGAGTCCCAGTTATTCTCCAAGCTACTCGCCGAGTCTGCTCATTGGACTCGGCGAATCCATGCCATGCAGTCGATCAAACTGCTTCCTAAGATCAGTATTGTCCCGACCATTCATAGATCTGGTCCTCCTAAGCTGGTCCATCACGTAAGGCCTTCATTTAGGTGCTCATGCTACACCCCAAGACTTATAATTTACATTTTGACTTAAGGCATAAGGATTCCAATCCAAAACCTCTCTTAATTCCCGAAATGCACAGGCATGGGACATTCTGGACCTCTAAAGGTCCCAGAACAGGGTTCCAATCGTTTGGGGACTAAGGTACATTCAATCTAGCCACCAAAAGGGTTCCATAAACCCTAAATCCATATACACATCAACATGGAAGAGTGTAATTCGATTTATTACCTGAATAACGTGTTCTCTGCGTCCCCAAACCTCAGAACGTGATTCTCTTGATGTTCCTTTAGCAAAGCCCTTCTCTTCCTTGCACAACAACTCTTCCAAACTCAACAATGATCTTCAATCCTTGCTCCAGATGCACACAATCGGTTTAGGGTTCTTCTCAGTAGGCTAAAACGGACAATGGCGGCCTATAAGTCCATTTTATACGTTCCAAAACCAAACGGCTAGGGTTTCCGCTGAACAGCGCAGACTCGCCGAGTCCATATCTGGACTCGTCGAGTCCAGTCGCGAACCCGCGACCAAGTCTGTGGTCCTACTCGGCGAGTCTGGCTCCAACTCGCCGAGTCCCCTCTTAAAACACCCCAAAAACATAATTATAACAATACCTGAAATTCCGGGCTGTTACATCCTAGGGTGTCTTAACTTGGTTAATTAGTTGTTAAATGACTAATTGTATACATATATGTGTTATTATATAATAAATAGGATCCGTGTGTGTGCTCAAGTCTTCACTTGACACTTAGCATCCTATATCATCCGTTCATCCAAACCACTCACTACAGGTGAGTTCATACCACTTAATCAACCTTTTAAATGTTTTAAATGCTTTATGGGGGGATACAAGTTGAATCATGTTAGTTATTAGATCACTCACATGTGATTAATAATTAGCATACAAATGGATTTATCATACTTTAAACTGTTTTACCAAACAAATGACTTCAAACTGTTTATCAAGCTATTTTACATGTCAAACTCTATATCAAATTCACTTTTGAATACTAAACCTTTCTTTTATAGTCTTTAAACTTATATATTGTTAAAACTATGTCTACTACATATATAGTTATATAAATAAGGTTTGAAGGACTTAGGAGAGATAACCCACTTTACTTCCTGTCCTTGTTTGGTTGTGGTCTTAAAGTACCCGATTGTTTGTCTGAGTGTCGTTGAGTACTTAGTTATATATTATGTATATATGTATAGATATAAAGACTTTAATCTCAGTTCATTCAGTCATACAAACAAGTCTACTAATAAACTATAATAGGTATTGTTTAGGGGTATACTACTTACTACTTCTAGTTCAATGAAGCATAAAAGAGTCAGTTCATTCATGAGTCATTACTTATTACTATGATGAGAACATATACAACTATACTATGATGAGAACATATACAACTATACTACAATAAGAACATATAAAACTATACTATGATAAGAACATATACAACTATACTATGATGAGAACATATATGAGAAACAATACAACATATACAAGTATATTTTGACATAAATGTGATCCACTTTATCAGAGCATGCCTTCATTGTCATGGCCCTAGTTGTAACCAGACTCTCCTGGAGGGAGAGCGTGAGTTTGCGTATAGATCTATATTGGATTGACTATCATACACCTTGCTGCTCACTACAGTGGGACCTGCAGGTCTTCGGGTGCCAAATGTCATACCTTTTACCCTGTTGTGTTTTCCAATCAATAATATGGTTTAAGGTAGTTAGTACAACAGTAGTTCCTATAATACAACACTAGAGTACTTCATTAATTTACCCTTTACATTTATTTGGTGATTACTTCACCAAAACATTAATGTATAAACTATATTTTGATAATGATAGTTACACTTGGGAAAATTACACACTTTTACAATAACAAACATACAAAACAGTTGGGCCTTGGTAGAAGGCTACTTTTAGTAGAAAATATAGGATTTTCTAGGGGTTACAAACACTTACAAACATTCACATACTTTTACTACAAACGTTTACAAACTCGTACTTCAAACAACGGTTCAAACATTTGGATACAAACATAGACAATAAATACTTATGAACTCACCAGCTTTAATGCTGATAAACTCTTTCAAAATAACTTGTATTCTCAGGTCATCAGTAGACATGTACCGATTCCATCTTTTGAGAAGATGGAGCGCATTCAAGACTCATCTTATATTTTGATTCATGTTTTGGTGTCTTATATACTACAGAACACACTTGTATTAAAATTATATATTTAATGCAATGGATGATGTTGTTTACTTGTTTACTATTATATTGTGTTGTGATGCTATACATGATGTCCTCCTCCCCAGAACGTTTCCGTCATTCTCAGTTTTGGGGTGTGACACTCAGCATTCGGACGTCTGACATAGTAGGGAGGAACTTCAGGTGTTATATGCAGAAGCCTAATAGGTTGATTTTGGGCCTTGGGTGATTAGGGGTCTTGTGCTTATTGTAGTTGGGCTTGTATAAAAAGGGGAAAATGGTCTTTTCCTTTATCTTGATATGGAATGGACTAGACCATGTGTTTGGTTTAAATCCTAATTATTGATTAGGTTTGTTTCTGGTTTTGGTTTACGGTGAGCAGCAGTGTTCGCCGTAGATCAAGTTTTGTTTTAGTAATCATCAGTAGAGATGAGTCTCCTCACTTTATTCGTGGGTCGAATGTTAGAAATATGGATTTAATAGCACTTGGAAAGCTGAGAATCGTGATTATCACTATCAAATCGAAGTATTTGGATGGTACTCCCAAATCCCCAATTGGATATGACTCGGAAAATTCAGAGAGAAAGAAAGAGAATGATAGTGTATTTTTCATAAGTACCAAAAAAAGAGACCAAAACTAACTTTCAGATCCTTGTCTAAAAACTGTCATATGACAGTTTAAAACTGTCACAAAACTACTAAAACAGTCATAAAACAGGTATTTTGAATAAATATCAAAATAGGTCAATTCTCTGCCCCTTGGACCCCGCTCCCAGGGGAGTTGCCCCCGGACCCCCATTCGTTCAGGGGCTTCGCCCCTAAATGACATTGTACTTTGATACTTGATCAAATTTAAACAAGTGTGTACTCCACACCTTCCTTAATTATTTAATATTTATCAAGATTAGTTTTGGTCAACAAAGTAATCCCATTACACTTAAATAACATTGATGATAACAAATCACCAACATCGAAGGCAGCAGCGTCGGCCCATTAGGATATGTTATCTAGTTGGCTTTGTGACACTTTCATGGTACATAGGGCTAGGCCTATTAGCATGTTGGGTTAAAACCCATTAGTATGTTGGGTTAGGACCATTTGTATGTTGGTCTAGGCCCATTGGTTTGGCAGGGCTAGGCCCATTATGATGGGTTGGGCCCATTGTGTAGGTTTGGCCCAATGTGCGGGTTGGGGCTAATGTGAGGGATAGGCCCAATTGTATGTAGGGATGAAAATTTGGCCCGAAAACCTGAACCGAACCGAATTAGACCCGAATAAGCAATTCGATTTAGTTTTCGGGTATCTATATAAGGCTTATTCGGTTTTCGGGTTATTCGGTTCGGGTTACCCGAATAAGGGCTTATTCGGTCCAAATGGACCGAACTGAATATGAAAAGTCACATATTTTTTCCCATTGCATGATTGCTTATTCGGTCTTGTGTTCAATCAATCGTTACCCAAAAGACCCATGCAATTTTTAATGTTTAACTTATATAGTTATAGATAGATTTTTGGGTTGGATGTTTAATGTTTAGTGTTTAATATGTTGCTTAATAACTATATTTTAAGATTGTGGTGGTTGGCTTTCACATTTTATATATCATGAATAGTTTAATTCGTGTTATTCGTGTTTATCCTAAGTTATAAAAGTCATACAAAATAAAATATTTATAATCACATAGTAAATGTTATTTGGGTTATTCGGCTCATTAATCATCTTGTACATGTTATTTGGATTATTCTGGCCGGAACCGAACTAAACCGAATAATACTCGAACTGAACCGATGTAACATCCCAAAAATACAGGCCAAAAATTTCACTTTTAAATATGTCATTATAAAACCAACAATGTAATAAAACATTTGTAATGTCATGTCATGTCAAAACCAAAGTAGAAATAATTAAACATGTTATCATAAAACAATATCAGAGTGTAATCCCAAAGATCTCATGTGCGGAAAACCATAGTGTGATGCGCTGCGATTAAGCCGGCTCCTTTCCTTTAGACACGAAGTACCTGAAACCAAAACTGAAAACCGTAAGCACAAAGCTTAGTGAGTTCCCCCATCATACGACATACCATACAATCATATCACATACATACTGCCAGGCATTTCTGGGGTGCCTGACCTACCCGGTACGACCATTCTAGGGTGCCGACCTACCCATGCGGCCATTCTGGGGTGCCGTCCTTCCCGTGTTAAGCCATTCTGGGGCGCTGACCTACCCATATCGAGCAATTCTGGGGTGCTTACTACCCTTCGGTCCTAACAACCGAACTCGGGGACTGGTCCCCTCCTACTACCTCTATCGCATATAACATAACAAACCAGCATGCAAACATATCATCACATACTGTCAGACGTATCTGGAGTGTCTGACTACCCTTCATTCCTAACAACCGAACTCTACTACTATCACATACAACATATATGCTAGCATATAACATATCAGGTAGTAGCAAACCTAGATGATATCACAAAGACAATCATCTATCATACATCTCCTACTGGTGGGCCGGCATTGTGGCCTTAGACCCACCGTTACTGGAAGGTAACTCACCTCATACTGCTGAAGTCCCGTAGACATAACCTCACATTGCTGAAGTCCCGCAGACTTCACCCCACTTGCTAGATGATAGATTCCCAAACTGTCAACACAAAAATAACACCCAATTAATAATTGGATTCCAACATATAATCATAGATACTCACTTGGATAATTACTACATTACCCCAAGGTTGACTTTATGCAAGCCCAAGGCCCAATCCTTAGGCCCAAAGTCCACTAGGAAATCAAAGCCCAACATATGGCCCAATTTTCCAAATTGGGCCCAGGCCTATACATGGTCTTATTCTAAGGCCCAACATCATACAATCATTAATTTCCAACTATGGTCCATCTATGGCCCAATTTTACAAATTGGGCCCAACCCCTTACATGGGACTTACCCTAGGCCCATTAAATCATTTTAGTCCATATAATTATTCTTGGATGGCCCATTATTAATCCAATCATCAAGGCCCAATAGAAAGGTCCAACAATAAACCCAAGTAAAATTAGGGTTTCACATAAAATGATGATTAGGGTTAAGTTTCCTACTTAACCCATTAAGGACTTAATCCATTAAGTCCATTATCGCTTAGATTAATCTTTGCCAATGCTTATTATTTAATATCTCAAGTTATTAAATAATTCTTGTGTGACCCGAATAATTCTTAAAGTTAGGGTTTTAATGGCATTAGGGTTTTCCAATCCAAATATTAGCCCATTTGTCAATTTGTTGGCCTTTTATGTCAATTAGGGCTTTATCGGGCCTATCAAGCCCACTAAAATATTATTAAGCCCATTAGGGTTTTATTGGGTCCATTAGAGTCCCTTAAGCTTCGTTAGGCCCAATAGGGTTTCAAGGCCCATTAGGGTTTTAGTCCCTTGTTCAATCATCCAAACGAGTCCAAACACCATCAAAGCACACCGCCACCCGACACGGCGGCCGGTGGCAGCAGGAGGCGGCAGCCACCACCCTAAGGTGGTGGTTTTCAAGTTCTTTTATTATTCCAAGCTGTGATTTACATTTTACAATGCTAAATATCAAAATAAACACACACTAAACAATTAAACACACACACACAGCCACCTTGTGGTGGCCGACGGCGGCAGATAGTGGCAGCCACCACCCTATGGTGGTGGTGATGCCTTTTCCGAGGACTCCGGCCAAAGACCCACGCACACATCGACTGAATCATGCACCTCTTCATTCCTTTACTCGGATAGGGAAGCCAACCACTCACTTTGTGGCATAAGCCGGCGGCAACAAGGTAATGGCCACCATAGCGGTTGCTATGGTGGTTTCCACGCTTTTCTGGCCAACTGCAAGCAGGCATACACGTACGGAGATGAGCTGAGCAAGGAAGCGCACCCCAACTCGACAGGTGATAAACCACACGAACTCGACAGCCCTTTGGGGTTGTGACCATGACCGGAGCAACAGAAGTGAGCCCTTGGCAATGGATGGAGCAAAAGAAAAAGAAGAAAACGGTAGCAACGTGACTAGTTCGAAATGGGCAGCGGTCACAGGCCATCTCCGGCCATACACGACCTAACCGACGGCAACAGGTGGTGGAATGGAAGCCTTCGTCGACGAAGCAATAGGCAGAGATGAGAGCTATCGAACTTGGTGATGCCATCGGTGGTTGAAGGAGCTTCTATGGTGATGGCGACGATCGAAAATGAAGGAGGAGGGTAGCGGCCTTGCTGATCGGAAAAATGAGAAGTGAAAAGGGATGGTGGCGGCCGCATTTGATTCAAGGTTTAGGGTTCTCTTATGTGTTATATACCCGACACCATAACATATTGCCATAATGGAAAAATTGGTCCCTCCCCATAAGTCCTCTTTAAATTAAATCCCATATTTTCCCTTCAGCCCTCCACTTCTAAATTTATGACAATTAGCCCCTCGAGACCATCCATTGATATATAATTATTTATTTTAGTGCTACTATTCGCTCATTATTTTATTTATTGAGTTAATAAATAAACGGGGCTTTACAACCGAACTTGTATTGCTTATTTGGCTCGGTTTTCGGTTCATACAAGTACCTTTATTCGGTTTTTGGTTTATTCGGGTTCGAGTTGGTTCAGTTCGATTCCGACCCGAGTAACATCCTTAATTGTATGTATGGTATCTTGGGGAACTCACTAAGCTTTGTCCATACGGTTTTTATGGTTATGGTTTCAAGTACTTACGGTTCAAAAGGGAAGGGCACAACATGATCGCAGCGCATCCACCCATGTTTTTGCATTATGATGATTTTTAGATTGTACTCTGATAACTGTTTTCTTATAAAGAACCTTTGAACAATTAGATAAAGGATAATGAATGTTTGACTTAAAGTTAATTAGTATTTTGTTTGAATTAAAAATGAAATTTGTTCCTCATATTTTTTGGTACGTTCCAGTGATGCTACTCTATGCTTTGTGTTATTGCCATGTTATTACGTAATTGGTATGTTGTATACATTTTGATGACTTGTTGTACATGGCATGTTATATTAAGTTGCTTGAAAGAATGATATATGATTGTGCTTGATGTGTTGGTTGCGAATATAATGCATGTTTTAATACACATTTAGATGGTATGAATTAGCTTTATTTAATGTATAATTCACAGTGTGGGATTATGTGTAGGGGGTTTTGGTAGTTCATTATCTTTGCCTAAAACCTTATCTAGATCATTGAGGATGCCTACCAGGTTGAAAGAGCACTTATAGGAAGAGCTATAGCCATAGAGGTTTTTAGTTTATGGTCTTTCTAGATGACCGTGTTACACATGGTTTGTGTGACAACCCTATTTTTCCCAAAAGCATTGTAAACACTCGAAAGCTAAAAACAACGAAATTAACCTCGAAAATAAAGTGTTCAGGTATCTAAGTTGGGATGCATCGAATATTAGATATCATGCCCAGGTTTCCAAAAACATAAAGAACACTCAAAACCGAGTTATATTGAAGAAATTATAACCACTCGTATAATTACGACACGACGTTAAAACATAATTTGACGTAAAAAGTGGAATCTCAATAAAATACATTTTAGCCTTAAAGTATCTAAACAAAAGTCGTAGATCTCGTTGAAAGATGAGCGTGCATAAAAAGATCGCCCAAATTGGACCTCGTATGAAGAAGTTACGAATTTTCAAAGTTTCGTAACAGTAGTAGAGGGCTAAAAACTCGGATTAAAGATCGAGTGTTATTTAGCTATCGCCACCTAAACGGAAGTTGAAGATCTCCTCGGTGGTAATAAAACAATCAAAAGACAAACGAAAACCGACGTCGAATAAAGAACCTATGAAATTTTAACGAACTTTAGGAGGCCCGGCCTATTAAAATTATATCATTAAAAATAAAGTCAAAACTAGCCGACGGAGTCTAAATGAAAGTTGTACAGCATAATCTCACCTATGCGTGGATATAAAGAACGCGAAAAACGGAGCTCGTACGCGAAAGTTACGGAATTTAGAAGTTGGAAGCAGGGATTACACCCCGCGTACTCTGGGAGTACGCCCCGCGTACTAGACCCAGAGTCGAGTCCCATCGGCCCGCCCAAGCTATGCCCAGCTAGCCAGGAGTCGTAATCCATGACGCATTATTACGCCCCGCGTAACCGAAGTACGCCCCGCGTACTCCGGAAGTACGCGCCGCGTACTAGAATCTTCAGCCCTATAAATAGAGGGCATAAAACTCGAGTTTTGGCACACCTTCACAATTTCTCAGCATTTCTCCCTGTTCCAGAGACCATTTTATTTCCTTGGTTTCCGCACTCGTGCCCCGACGAAAGATTTACGTTGCCTCCTTGTAGAACTTATAGTATTCATTCTTATTTTCTCTACCAGAACATGCCTCCTTGTAGAACAACACGCAGAAACTCAACTCCAGCACCACCTCCACCACCTCCTCCAACTATGGATGCAACTATGTTCCAAACTGCTGTAACGACCGCTGTAACCGCGACGAAAGATTGGCTCTGTCCCAATGGATAGAGAAAACGGAAGCCGTATTTGAAATTTGCGCATGCCCGGAAGAAAGCAAAGTAAAATTTGCTGCCTGTACATTCTATGAACGCGCGTTGACATGGTGGAACGGCCACGTCAAAACACTAACCCTGGTGGTGGCGAACTCCATGGGTTGGGAAAATTTGAAGCGAATGCTCCTACGAGAATACTGCCCAAGGGGCGAGATTCAGAAGCTGGAACAAGAATTGTGGAACCTTTCGATGAAAGGATCGGACATCGCAGGCTACACCAATAGGTTCAGCGATTTGATAACACTTTGTCCTGGGATGTTGATTCTAGAAAGCCAAAAAGTGGAGAGGTACATCTGGGGATTATCACCCCAACTGCGAGGAAGTGTGCTAGCTTCCAAGCCCATGACCTTCGACAGTGCCAAAGAACTGGCGCAATCTCTTGTGGATCATGGCGTCTGCCAAGGAGGCACGACTATCGTAACTGAACCAACCAAAGGGAACAACGACAACAATAACAACAGCAAGAAGAAATTTTGGAACAAGAGGAAGGGACTAACCTCGCAAGAACCTTCAAAGAGACAAATGGTGGCGGTTCATGCTGCTACTACTCCCGGCACAACTCCTACAACTTCGACGCCAACAAAACAATATGCAGGGAACTTGCCAAAGTGCAGCAAATGCAACTACCATCACCACGGTAATTGCCGCGAGATGTATTGTAAGAACTGCGACAGGAAAGGGCACACAGCCCGTTTCTGTAAGGCACCAGCGCGGCCATTCACTCAAGTTCCTGGTACTGGAGTAAGCCAAGCATGTTATGGATGTGGAGAAACCGGGCATTTCAAGAGGGACTGCCCCAAGACAAGGAATGTTGGTGGTATTGGGAGAGTACTGGCGATAGGTCAAAATGAAGCAATAACTGATCCAACAGTAGTTACGGGTACGTTTCTCCTCGACAACATTTATGCATGCATACTCTTTGATTGTGGTGCGGAGAGAAGTTTTGTGAGCCATAAATTCAAACATCTACTTAACCAGAGACCCCAACCACTTAATAAAATATTCACTGTAGAAATGGCTAATGGAAAAACAGAAAGCACAAGTGATATGTACGTCGGGTGCACATTAAATTTAAACGAACACTTATTTCAAATCGACCTTATGCCCATTTCGATAAGAAGTTTTGATATAATCATTGGTATGGACTGGCTGAGTCTTCACCATGCCGACATTCTTTGCCATGAAAAGGCCGTTCGTCTCAATCTTCCCAACGGTGAAAATCTCATCATATATGGAGACAAACTTAGTGCAAAATTACAAATCATCTCCTGTGTTAAAGCACGAAAATATCTTCGCAAGGAATACCATGCCTTTCTAGCCCACGTAGTAGACCAGAAGAAAGAACCAAAGAACATTAAAGATATTCCAGAAGTCTGCAACTTCCCAGACATTTTCCCAGAAGATCTCCCAGGAATCCCACCAGAACGTCAAGTCGAATTCAGAATCGACTTGATTCCCAGAGCCACCCCAGTAGCAAAGTCACCTTACTGTTTAGCTCCAGCCGAGATGCAGGAACTGTCCAGTCAATTGAACGAGCTGTTGAGCAAGGGATTCATCAGGCCAAGCTTCTCACCATGGGGTGCACCAGTCCTATTCGTGAAAAAGAAGGACGGATCTTTTCGCATGTGCATCGATTATCGAGAACTGAACAAACTGACAATCAAGAACCGATATCCCCTTCCACGTATAGACGATCTTTTTGACCAACTACAAGGAGCGAGCTACTTCTCAAAAATCGACCTAAGATCCGGTTATCACCAGCTACGAGTACTGGAAGGAGACATCCCCAAAACGGCTTTCCGAACACGATATGGTCACTACGAGTTTGTAGTAATGCCCTTCGGATTGACAAACGCTCCAGCAGTGTTCATGGATTTGATGAACCGAGTATGTCGCCCCTTCCTGGACAAATTCGTGATCGTGTTCATAGATGATGTACTCATCTATTCTAGAAACCAGGAAGAACACAGCCAACATCTCCGCCAGGTTCTGGAAACATTAAGGGCAGAGAAACTTTACGCAAAATTTTCCAAGTGCGAATTTTGGATTCGTGAGGTGGATTTTCTAGGACACGTAGTAAGCAAGGAAGGAATACACGTGGATCCCTCGAAGATCAAGGCAATAGAGAATTGGACGATTCCAAGAACCCCTACAGAGATCCGACAATTTTTGGGACTCGCCGGGTATTACCGAAGGTTCATACAGAATTTTTCCAAGATTGCAAAGCCACTCACCACACTAACTCAGAAAAATGTGACCTTCGACTGGGGAGAAAAACAAGATGCCGCATTTCAAACGCTAAAACGAGCATTATGTAGTGCGCCCATCCTAACCCTGCCAGAAGGGACGGAGGACTTCGTGGTCTATTGTGATGCATCAAACCAAGGACTCGGGTGTGTCCTGATGCAACGAGGGAAGGTCATCGCCTATGCCTCAAGACAACTAAAGACGCATGAAGTGAACTACACAACGCACGATCTTGAACTAGGAGCAGTCGTCTTCGCTCTAAAGATATGGAGACACTACCTCTACGGCACAAAATGCACGATCTTCACTGACCATAAAAGCCTTCAACATATCCTCAACCAGAAAGAACTCAACATGAGACAAAGACGGTGGATAGAACTACTAAGTGATTACGAATGCGAAATTCGATATCACCCCGGAAAGGCTAATGTAGTGGCGGATGCACTCAGTAGGAAGGAATACTCAGGTCGCCGAGTGAAGTCCCTAACTATGACTATCCGTTCCCACCTATCCACGCAAATCAAGGAAGCCCAAATAGAAGCCTTGAAATCTGAAAATGTGGCAGGAGAAGCCTTAAGAGGAATGGATAAGAATCTTGAAACCAAGAACGACGGAGTTCGTTATTTCATGGATCGAATATGGACACCAAAGTTTGGTGGATTCAGAGAAATCGTCATGGATGAAGCCCATAAAACACGATACTCCATACATCCCGGCTCCGACAAGATGTATCTCGACCTCAAGAAGTTGTACTGGTGGCCGAACATGAAAGCCGAAATTGCTACCTACGTGAGTAAATGTCTGACGTGCGCTAAGGTCAAAATAGAATACCAAAAGCCTTCAGGCTTATTACAACAACCAGAAATACCCGAATGGAAGTGGGAGCGGATAACTATGGATTTCATAACCAAGTTACCCAAAACGACAAACAGACTCGACACCATTTGGGTAATTGTCGACAGGTTAACTAAATCAGCGCATTTCCTACCGATCAAAGAGACGGATAAATTGGAGAAGTTAACAAGGACATACCTCAGGGAAATTGTACGACTGCACGGTGTGCCCGTATCCATTATCTCGGACCGAGATAGTAGATTCACCTCAAGATTTTGGCAGTCGCTACAAAAAGCTTTGGGGACAAGACTAGACATGAGTACCGCCTATCACCCTCAAACCGACGGCCAGAGCGAGAGAACCATACAAACCCTAGAAGACATGCTGAGAGCCTGCGTAATCGATTTTGGCAAAGCATGGGACACGCATCTACCCTTGGTCGAGTTCTCGTACAACAATAGCTACCACACCAGTATCAAAGTTGCCCCGTTCGAAGCCCTCTATGGCCGCAAGTGCAGGTCACCTTTATGCTGGGCCGAAGTGGGAGACACCCAACTAGCAAAAGGACAAGCAACTGACAACACACTTACTGGGCCAGAAATCATACGGGAAACTACGGAGAAGATTGTTCAAATCCGAGAACGTCTAAAGGCATCAAGGGATATACAAAAGAGTTATGCAGATAAGAGACGAAAACCCTTGGAATTCCAAGTTAGAGACCGTGTCCTACTAAAAGTCTCGCCTTGGAAAGGATTGATACGCTTCGGAAAACGTGGGAAACTGAACCCCAGATACATCGGACCATTCGAGATCCTTGCGAGGATCGGTCCAGTGGCTTACAAACTTAGACTACCTCAGGAACTCCACAACGTACACCCTACCTTTCATGTATCAAACCTGAAGAAATGCTTATCCGACGAGACCCTTGTCGTCCCTCTAGACGAAATTGCAATAAACGAAAACCTCCAATTTGTAGAGGAACCAACAGAGATCATGGATCGGGAAGTCAAAAGGACTAAACAAAGCCGCATACCTATCGTAAAGGTCCGCTGGAACGCCAAGCGAGGACCTGAATACACCTGGGAACGAGAGGATCAAATGAAACAAATGTACCCACATCTTTTTCCTAATTTGTAATATCTATCTTAGATTAAATTTCGGGACGAAATTCCCTTAACAGGGGGATGATGTGACAACCCTATTTTTCCCAAAAGCATTGTAAACACTCGAAAGCTAAAAACAACGAAATTAACCTCGAAAATAAAGTGTTCAGGTATCTAAGTTGGGATGCATCGAATATTAGATATCATGCCCAGGTTTCCAAAAACATAAAGAACACTCAAAACCGAGTTATATTGAAGAAATTATAACCACTCGTATAATTACGACACGACGTTAAAACATAATTTGACGTAAAAAGTGGAATCTCAATAAAATACATTTTAGCCTTAAAGTATCTAAACAAAAGTCGTAGATCTCGTTGAAAGATGAGCGTGCATAAAAAGATCGCCCAAATTGGACCTCGTATGAAGAAGTTACGAATTTTCAAAGTTTCGTAACAGTAGTAGAGGGCTAAAAACTCGGATTAAAGATCGAGTGTTATTTAGCTATCGCCACCTAAACGGAAGTTGAAGATCTCCTCGGTGGTAATAAAACAATCAAAAGACAAACGAAAACCGACGCCGAATAAAGAACCTATGAAATTTTAACGAACTTTAGGAGTCCCGGCCTATTAAAATTATATCATTAAAAATAAAGTCAAAACTAGCCGACGGAGTCTAAATGAAAGTTGTAGAGCATAATCTCACCTATGCATGGATATAAAGAATGCAAAAAACGGAGCTCGTACGCGAAAGTTACGGAATTTAGAAGTTGGAAGCAGGGATTACGCCCCGCGTACTCTGGGAGTACGCCCCGCGTACTAGACCCAGAGTCGAGTCCCATCGGCCCGCCCAAGCTACGCCCAGCTAGCCAGGAGTCGTAAGCCATGACGCATTATTACGCCCCGCGTAACCGAAGTACGCCCCGCGTACTCCGGAAGTACGCGTCGCGTACTAGGATCTTCAGCCCTATAAATAGAGGGCATAAAACTCGAGTTTTGGCACACCTTCACAATTTCTCAGCATTTCTCCCTGTTCCAGAGACCATTTTATTGCCTTGGTTTCCGCACTCGAGCCCCGACGAAAGATTTACGTTGCGGAGATCCCCGAAGAGCCCGACGACGCAACTATCCGCGATCGAAACTCTGCTCAACTCTAGCCCCTCTCTTCAAACTTAACGAGTGAGTTCATACCCCTACTATTCAATCCTTTTTCATGTTTTAGGGGGGGAATACAAGTACACTACACGTTAAAAGTATCGTTTTATAAACATAAGTGCAATTTCTAACTTCGAATATCGATACAAACATCTTATGTATACAAGGGCGATTATATCACTAAGTTATTTCTACTAAATGGAACATACTATCTGAAAAACTATAATGGGTATAGTTAGCAAGTCAATCCTACATTTTTATACAATTTGAAAAACGAAACAAAAGAAGTAAGGTCATTTCATTGTAAATCTACTTATACTAGGTAATGTGAGATATTTAAACTTCAACGTACATTTTTGTATGCATTTCAAGTCCTGTATTATATACCATAATCTCTTGGAGGGAGAGCGTGATACTTGTGTATAGATCTATACGGGATTGACAATCCCGCACCTAAACTACTAGCTATAGTTAGACCGGC
Organism: Lactuca saligna; assembly: GCF_052625555.1. NCBI lineage: Eukaryota > Viridiplantae > Streptophyta > Magnoliopsida > Asterales > Asteraceae > Lactuca > Lactuca saligna. The sequence goes on from NC_136425.1 coordinate 47,992,206, forward strand.
AGGTCTGGGGTGACAAATGTCATAACACTGCAACACTTGAAGAATGTTGTTACAGGCCGTCAGTGTCAATAGTATGGTTATAAAACTCACATAAAAAGTATAAAACAAGATTGATTTACGAGATTCATATGTGCATCGCAGTATTCCTACATTATATCTTCATACTAAATTATTGTTATCAATTGTTTATAAAAGTTACTAACACATTCCAACTTTGGAACCTTTTTCATTTTACAAGAAAATATTGGATTTTCTAAAAACCTCGTTTACCAATTTACTACCAAAAGGGATATACTTTTCCACTCGGAACACTCATGAACTCACCAACTTAATTGTTGACACTTTTCAAAACCACTTGTATTTCTCAGGGAATCAGTGATACAGGTAAACTACCAGCTTTTGGGAGAAGGAACACAAAGGATGTTTTTATCATTAAACATTTATCATCATATTGTAATATTCTTTTGATAACATGTATAACGCAACAATATACGTTTTCAATTTATATATATGATGGTTGTGTTACTTTCTTTACAATATTCAATCGTTGTGATACTACGTGAAGTCATCCACCCCCGAATGTTTCCGCCATTCTGGTTTGGGGGTGTGACAGTTTGCGGGAACTTTGGTGTTCATGAGATGGAGTGATGTTGGTCTCTCGTTCATGGCCAATGCAAACATCACGTGGGAGTCAGGAGGTATTACGGTAGAATTGGTACCGTTTGTACCAATTCCTGAATAACACTGCGAAGTACGTGTACTTTGCAAAGTTGGAGTAGCGAAAGTGGATTCATGGGGTTGGTGTTTTGGGTGGAAGTCATGAGCCACTTAGAGCAATCTGTTGGCCGTACACACAAGTAGTGAATGGGGTATTTCTCTTGGGTTAGGTAGAACTAAGGGACACTTTTCTATCAATCAATTGGATCGATATAATAAGAGTTTTAATATATAATAGAAGGTTGGTTGTATATTAAAAGGTTAAATATGTAACAAAAGGTTGGTTATTGATAAAAGGTTGAATAAGTAAAGGTTGCCAATATATAGAATGTGATTGTTTACATGATATGCGGGTTGCCAATATATAGAATGTGATTGTTTACATGATATGCAGTTGTTTATATGGTATTTGGTTGATCATATATGTTATGTGGTAAAAATTGCAGTTGAACGTATATACATGTATGCGACTGAATATATGATTGAATAATTATGATATGCGGTTGTTTTCTAAATGGTATTTATCTATCATTTTTATGCTTCGTCATAAAATGAATGATTGAACCATTTGGGGTTTGTATGTTTTATGATCAACCTTTATGATCTCACTCAGCGGGGGCTGACACTTGTATCTTTTCTCTTTTGTGCCTTATGATTGTTGCACGCAGCTTAGAAGATCGGCCTTAGTGAGAGGGGTTACTTATAGGTAGTATATTTTTATTATCAATACCACTCTTGGAACAGGAAATAAGGCCAAACCAAACATTCTCAAGCTATAGAATCTTAGTTATGTATAACTATGATGCATGCACTAGTAATGATCTGAATTTCATAAAAGGAAGGATCCTAGGCTATCAGGCATCATGTAATCAGACAATTCTATCATGCAATTCCTGAATATCTCTAGCCTATCTCTAGGATGTTGTTCTAACATATCACAATATCGAATAATAGTGTGGTAATTTAGGGTCTACTTACTGGCTCTGGCTGATCATACACATCGCATCTTCCTTTATTATTTTAAAAATACTTTGAAAAATCATTTTTAAATCTTTTTCCTTAGTTTGAGATTGGATTCACACGAGTTTTCCTCCAATTAACTCAAACCAAGTTTCTGATACCAATTTGTAAAACCCATAAAAACCATGAAAATTTTAAACGTTTAAAACCAATCCACAAATCATCATTGTTTACAATATAGTTGTCAAAACATGTTTAATACCAGAGTTTTCACAAAATCATAAATCAAAACATGAGGTGGTGTACGATCATGAATTCGTCTTCCCACATTTATTTTAGGTACCTGAAACATAACCCAAAACTGTAAGCCCAAAGGTTAGTGAGTTCCCCCAAAGTACCATGTAACGCCCGCAGATTTGGGCTACTCAATTTAGAGACAATAAGCGTAAAAAATGACTTTTTGATAGAATATTATTTAGATTAAATAATCTTAAACAAGTTATAGTATATGTCACAAGGATTCCATGCATATAAAGAATACTGAAATACGACTTATAACGAAGAAGTTATGACCCATCGAAGTTTTACGACTAAATCGACACAACGTCACATATCGTAAAAAGTAAATTTTTGATAAACAACTTTTTAGCCTTAGCGATCTGAACGAAAGTCGTAGTAGACATTAAACCGAGAACGTAAGGTCTAAATATGACTTCACTTGAGGAAGTTATGATTTTTCTAAGATTTTGCATAACAGTACACTACTCGAAAATCGAATTTTAGATTGATCGATTGTTAGTGTTAGGGTGCAAAGTTATCCATGATTGACTTTGTAAATGTTTGACTTTTGTAAAACCCACTTGCATGTGGTGTATTAGCCTTTAGACCCATTTGTTAGTGAGAGTGAGAGAGAGACATGTAAACACCTCTATATAAGGTGGGTGCAAAGTTATCCATGATTGTTAGATCGATTGTTAGGGTTAGGGTGCAAAGTTATCCATGATTGACTTTGTAAATGTTTGACTTTTGTAAAACCCACTTGCATGTGGTGTATTAGCCTTTAGACCCATTTGTTAGTGAGAGTGAGAGAGAGACATGTAAACACCTCTATATAAGGTGGGTTTGTCCACTTGTAGAGGTGTGCTTGAGAGATGTAGTCATAGTGATAAGTGAGTGAGATATTTATGAAGCTCTAGACTAGATCCGTTTTTGTACTCATTTACTATGATCGCATATATCTTTTAGCACCCAAATCACCATGTTCAATTGTGCAAGCTTTAATTCCACATATCAAACCATGTTCTTTGTCACTACAATTGGTATCAGAGAGGGTCTTCAAGATCAAAGTGATATTTGAAGAACGATTATCGGTTTGGCAATTTTGGTGAGTCTCTCTCTATGATCTCTCGTAATTTTTGATTCGTGCGTTACGTTCTTGATTGTTTGATCGTTTTGCCTCAATGTATCAAATTTTTTTTCACCCCATTGATTGATCCATTTATTGTTGCTTAGATCAAAAATTGATCCTAAAATCAAAATTTGTTTATTGTTCATGATCCAAATTTGAAGCTTGATTCTCATATTTTGTTACTGTTCACATTATTGAATTGAGCCCAATCCAATTTAGCTGATTCAATAAAATATCTTCATTCGATACATTTATAAGCCCAAAAATAAATCAATCTGTTACTGTTCATCAATTTTGAGCAAATACATTTGTTTTGATCCGATTTCATTATTCTAGCTCAATGAATCGATAAATCCATTTAACTTGAGTTGCCAATTGTTTGTCGTTTCTTTACGTCATATGCTTGAAACTGTTGTACATTGTTCCTAAACTCCCATTTTGTTCAAACGAATTTGTGTTTCATTCTTAACAATCGATTCTTATTGATTGATAATTTGAAACTATGAATCGATTTCATATGACTGATTATATGATGAAATCGATTTTATATGAGTCATATCTTTGAAATCGGAAATTGGTTTTTGAGATCTTATAAATCTTGATCAAGAACACTTGAAGGTTATGAAGAACAGTGAGATAATCCTGTTTTGATCCGAAATTTGTTTATTGACTCATCAATTTGATGTTTGTTCATCTTTGACTTCGAAAAGTGAAACACAGAACAAAGTCAAACCCGATGTTTATGAGGTGCATTGGTCAATTGGTAGAAGAAGTTGGTATATACAAGTTATTTTGAGGCTGTGTGTGTTGAATTCAAGTTCAATTTTGAGGTTAATTTCGAAATCAGTTGGATTTGTTGTTCTTGTTTGAGTCGTTTGGGACGTCAAACAGGAAGTGAATGGATTTAACTTGGAAATCAAGTTTAGTGGTCAAGGATTCGAAGTCGATATGGAATCAAAGTTGAGAACAAATCAAAGAGAATCTGATTTCGTTTTTGGAACTTACTCATTTGGGAGTGTTTGTCGACAGGATAATGGTTTGTATGATAACGACTCAAAAAGTGAAGATATGTTGGTTCAATGGTCAATTAACGAAGCGAAGTTGCTTAATGCTTTGAGGAAGAATCATAGATGATCTAATAACGAAACGAACCTTTTGTTGATTCCAGGACTAACGAAAGTTTTCTTGGTGTCGAATTCTTGGCTAAAACTAACAAAATTTTTGGTTCACTGGATTAACGAATGCCTTGTAACGAATTGGGAATAAAGATCGAAAGTTTTTTTTGGTGATGTTCGAAAATTGGGTTGAGAAAATAATGAATCAAAGGTTTGGTGTTGATATTCACGAACTGTGAAACAAACGAACTGGAAAAATTTGTTGATTTACTTTCGAAGGTTCAAAATGGGTTTAAACGAAGGTATTTGCATTGGTGAATGAAACGAACGAAAGAGGATGTTGAAAATTTCGTATGTAGGGTGCACTTGAGTTTCGTACAAAGACAAAAAATTGAAAGTTTCGTTCAAATGTGAAGTCTTGGTTATGCAGAGGATTTCGTACAAATTGGAACTGAGAAGAAGAAATCAAAGTTTCGTATATAGCCCTTAAAGTTTCTTTAGTTTGACACAGTTTAAAAGTTTCGTACGAATGGCCAAAGTAAAGTTTCGTATGAATAGGTACGAAATGGGAATGAGCATACTTTCGTATGAATTGAGCAAGGCTTCGTATGTTTTGCCCAAAAAGCAAAATTTTCGAAAATCACCCCTGAAATTTCGAATGTTTGGCAAACTCAAAAATTAAAGCAAGTTTCCTATGTTTGATATTTTTCACCCAACTTCGAATGATGCTTCGCATATTGGGTACTAGTCTTGGTATGTTTGGAACACAAATGGCAGAATTTTCGAAAATCGTCCCTGAGGCTTCGAATGTTTGGCGGTTCATACCCAAATTCGAAAAAGGACTGTTTTTGCTTAAAATGGAAGATTGTGCATTTCAGGCCCTTGCAGTTTGTGCAAATTGACTCTTTCTACCCAACTTTGGAAAAGGGGGAGAATTTTGCATATTTGGCTGTTTTGGGCGCAACGGGTCACTGCAGAATTTTGAAATTGACGATTTCTACCCATTTTTGATAAATTTTGTCAAAGGCGATCCGTGAACGGCAATAAAAATTGATTATTTTTTGGGTTTTTCGGATTGAAGCACAAAATTTATGCCATATGTTAAGGGGGAGTTTTGACACGAAAAATTCCGAATAGAGCACGTTCTTTTTCCTTTGGAGTTTTATAATCAAATTTCGATTATAAAAAGGGAGAGAAGTTTTATATGGAAATTCGAACTTGAATTTTTCATATTACGCGGATTTGAAGACCGAAGTGATTTTCGAGTTTTAAAGCCACGAGATGATGTAATTGGAAGTTCAGAAGTGATGTATTCGAAATGGGTTTGGATTTATTGAAGATTTTTGGGGTGTGTTTTTATGCGCAATATTTGGGTGATTATTTGGAGTTTGGAATACTCTTGATCATTCGTTGCTGCTCGGATTGTATGGTCTCACATCCTAGAGCCCAAATTGAAGAGTCATGGAAGAATTGAAGATTGAAGTTCATTTCGACATGTGTCACCTTTGAGGCTCAAACCGCGTAGTGCTTGATTTTGGAAGATTTGAAGTGGGTCATTCATTCCTAACTTTGAGGGGGAGAATGTTAGGGTGCAAAGTTATCCATGATTGACTTTGTAAATGTTTGACTTTTGTAAAACCCACTTGCATGTGGTGTATTAGCCTTTGGACCCATTTGTTAGTGAGAGTGAGAGAGAGACATGTAAAGACCTATATATAAGGTGGGTTTGTCCACTTGTAGAGGTGTGCTTGAGAGATGTAGTCATAGTGATTAGTGAGTGAGATATATATGAAGCTCTAGACTAGATCCGTTTTTGTACTCATTTACTATGATCGAATATATCTTTTAGCACCCAAATCACCATGTTCAATTGTTCAAGCTTTCATTCCGCATGCCAAAACATGTTCTTTGTCACTACAGTTAGCCAACACAAGCTAAACGAGAATTGAAGATCTCGTTAATAAGAACTCAACGATATAAAAATAGACGAAAACGGAAGTCGGATGACAAAGTTATGAATTTTTAACGGAGTTTATATGTCTAAGAGTGTTAAAACATAACTTTAAACATAAAGTCAAAATTCGTCGACAAAGTCTAAATGAAAGTTTTAGATCACGTTGCTACCTACGCGTGGATATAAAGAATGTCAAAAACAGAGTTGGTATACAAAAGTTGCGGAATTTAAAAAGATAATTAATGTTTAGGATTAACCGGCGAGTGACACATGACAAGATCTGGGCCACACCTTCCTCCTCACAGTTTGGAACGATTTTGTGACACTTGGACGGAGTACGCCTAGCGTAACTCGAAGTACGCCTATCGTAACTCGAAGTACGCCTAGCGTACTACTGTTTTGGCCATTACGCCTAGCGTATCAAATGCATACGCCCCGCGTACACGGCTGTAGGTAGCCTATAAACAGAAGGTATTTTCACTTATTTTTGTCACATCTTCTCCTCCATTTCTCTCCCAAACACCCTTAGACCCTCTAAACTTTTCCCTAGCACCTCCTAGGTGTTAGAAGCGAGTCTTGGAGCACCATAGGCCCTGTGTAGAAGAGCTTTCGACTCAGAAGTTCTGCCCGCACAGAGTCTAGGTCCCCGCTAAACCCCCTTGTAAGTGAGTTATGCTTACCCTACTTTAATTATAACTTATGTTTAAGTTCATTATTGTTATTATGAACCTATAAATAATATACGTGCTAAGTATTATAAGTTATACAAAGTGTTATTATAATACCTTTTAACTACTCACGGTACGGGAAATCTAGTTTGAAGGGTCGCATAGGGTTGTTGTATTTCAGAACCACTTTAATGCCAAAATGGTCCTGCCATCCGGTGTTTCATGTATGGCCCATGTCTGTACATAGTAGTTGAAAAGTATTGTTTAACACTTATATAATACAAGAAAAACAATATTGTCAGTAGACCTTGAGTTAATGATAAATCTATACTAATAATTAGTCACGATAAATATTAGACTAAAATCTAGTGATAATGATACTAGGTTTCGTCGAACGCAAATAAAATTGTTAGAAACGAAGCGCTTCCTGAGTTTGGAGTCATCACTTGAACAAGTGAGTGCATAGTTACTTTCATCTTATACATACGTATGAAGTATTTAATAATAATACATGCTATATGTGCTTATTATCTGTGTTCCTGATATCAATGCTAGACGAACGCTTTATACATGTTTTATTTGATTTAAAATCTATATGTAATTTATACCTATAAATATATTCGGTAAAGATGGGTAGATGAAAGATGATGAGAGATGAAAGACGATATAGATGTTGAGAGGTGAAAGATGATGAGAAGCCTTAACTTTAAATGTCATCATATTCAATTACAAGGGCAACCCAATAGGAATTTGTTAATAATTGAAGTATATACCAATTTAGTTATTGGCTTAGACACCTAATCCAACACATACATGTTCGCAAATGAATATGTATGAATGTTTTGATAAAAAATGAATATAAAATGTATTCAATTTGACTATGTTCACAAATTAACATTAATACCGAGAGTAGTTATACAATATGCTTATGTTCATAGGTGAATATTTTTACAATACCCAAAAAATGATCATGTTTATACAAGTTCTGTATTGGAAATACAAATATTCAAAAATGAACATACACATGTTGAGTTATGAATATATTTTCATAGATGAACATTGTTACAAAACCCAAAAAAAATGATCATGTTCATACAAGTTCAATACTAGACATACAAATATTTGGTAGTGAAAATACACATGTTCACTTACGAATATATACATTTTCGAAATACATTCCCTAAATATGCTAAAGCAAGTAATTTAATTTAATGCATTTTTGGTTCCATTCCACGATATTGTTTTTGCTACCTTAAGTATCTCAACGTTAGCCTTTCCTCAAATGCTAACAAGTGTATATTAAAATGACACACATACGAAAAATATTAACTTCATAAAAAAACCAGTTGACAAAACTTGTTTATAAAAGTGCACATAACAATTGCGTAGAAGATCTTAAGCCAAACAAGAAAGAAAAACTTATATACTTATTAGACAAATATTTTATGATCACTTAAATATAAAATTTTAAATTAAACAACCAAACACCTTACCTGCACAAGTTAGATTAACGGGGTGTTTGGAATAACTTTTTAAATTAAAAAATCCTTTTTAGCAAAGAACTATTTGATTCATGTCATTTTCTAAAGACTTTTATAACTGCACCCCACTCTAATATACTCCATTCTAATGTTGACCTAATTACATAATTCAACTTAATTTTATTGGTTACTTTTTAGATTTTATAGCTATTTCCAGTAAGACTTTAAGTTTTGTTCTATTTCCAAAGTGATGATGAAAAATGAATTTATTATTTTTCCAACGTAATTTTGAAAAATGTGTTTGCAGAAAAGATGTTGTAACCATTGAATAAAATCATAATGTGGCTTTTAACCACTACCATCACCACAACCGGAGCATCACCGCTGCCATTACTGTCTATTCCATCGGTGACTTACGTTGGCCGCCATGTTGAACAAAATGAGATCGAGAGATAGAGAGACAGACAGAGAGAGTCGCTTGGTCTGGTAACAACAAGATCGAGACGAAGAAAGAAAGAAAGATCGAGACCAAACGATGGCGACTTGCCTCCGACAGTTCGCCTGAAAAAAAAATCAAATCGAAAAAGAAAAAGACAAAGATAGTCGCTTGGTCTGGTCTGGTCGAGGAGTGGTCCGGTGAGGCGGTAGCTGCAGTGGTATGCCGGCGATGGTCGTCCGATTCCGACTACTGATAGAAATAAAAACTGAAAATTTTATGAACTTAAACTAGGGTTTTGAGTTAAAATGAGTAATCAATTAGGTTTGGGCTCCATGGCACGGTGACAACTTTTTAAGTTTTTCTTATAAATTTTAAGTTTTAATTATTTTATTTAAATAGATTGTTTTGCCTAAATTTAGTTTTTAATTAAAACAAACTAATCTAAAAGAAATAATTTTTTTTTTAGTCTTTCTAATAATTAATATTTTTGTTAATAATAAAGTTGGTAATAATAATACAATAATTAAATAAAAAGTTGATGTAATAATTAGATTAAATTATTCACAAACACAAATCAAATGATTAGCCTAATAAAAAATAGATTATTAGGAGGGAGTGTCTATAACAATACCATTTTCTAAAAGATAGTTTTAAAATGTGTTTGTTTAAATTTTTGAGGTGATAAAAGGTAAAGCAAAAGTTGCTAAAAATCACATATTCATGACTTCTTAACCTCTCATTTTTCTTCTTCTCAAAAAGACAATTTAAAAGATGTTTTCAAATTACTAAACAACTTTTTAAATTTTTGATTTTTTGGAAAAACCAAAAATCTCAAACACCGTCAAAGAATCTAAATGTCTTAAACAAACAATAAGTGAACATCGGTATTCCAAATAGAAATAATAAAAAAGAAAAAATCACAACTACCATTCTTTGTGTACTGAGAATTAAAATAATGAATTAGATGTACCATATTGTGTGTAGTTTCCTGTTGCAAAGAACCAAAAAAATGTATCAAATGCGATCCTCTATGGTGCTAATTGAGAGGATTTTGAGGTTTATTGCCCATAATTAAAGTTTATTGGCAAGAATATTACTAGGTTATTGAAGCTTGGGTAAATGACACAAAAAACACTCTTTTTACACAGAAATTCGATTTTAACACCGTATTTTTTTTTTGTCAATTTTGACACTGTGTTTTCCAATTTGTTACAATTCTGACCACTTGACCGGTTAACCAAGTTAAATGCTGACGTGACATGATGACGTGTCATTTTGATGACGTAACATGCTGATATTATATGCTGACGTGATTTTTTTCTCACAAAAAACACTAAGTTTTCATTTTTTTTTTTTTCGATTTTGACACTAAGTTTAATTTTTTTCTTTAAACTTTAACACTATGTTTTTTTGTTCTAAATCGAACATCATTTTTTCCAATTTTGTTCAATGTTGATAATTTTTTATTTGAAACCATATAAATATTTTTTAATACATTTAAACCATATAAATATTTTTAATACATTTAAACCGTATAAATATGTTTTTTTTCATTTAAAAACCATAGTTTTGTATAAATACATTTTTTTACACTCAAACCATATTTTTATATATAAATATGTATTAGTTATATAAAAATTGTATTTTATATTAAATATGCAATTTTAAAATGTGCTTGGAGGTTTAGAGACGTGTAGTCGATCAAAACTCAGATATCAAGTTTATAACCCATCAAATTTTTACATCTTATTAGAAGTTTATGGTTAGTTTGATTGTCATGATATAACTAATGCTTTGAATGTAAGAAAAAAAACACCTTGTATTTAAATAAAAATATGGTTTTAAATGAAAAAAAATATATTTATACGGTTTAAAATGTAATAAAAAAATATATTTATACGATTTTAAATGGAAAATAGACAAAATTGAGCAAAATTTGATTAATGATGTTCGATTGGAACAAAAAAACATAGTGTCAAAATTGAAATAAAAAATTAAACTTAGTGTCAAAATCGAAAAAAGTAAAAACTTAGTGCTTTTTGTGGAAAAAAAATCAATTTTGACACGTCAGCATATCATGTCAGCATGCCACGTCAAAACTGACACGTCATCATGCCACGTCAGCATGTAACCTGGTTAACCGATTAAGTGGTCAGAATTGTAACAAATTGGAAAACACAGTGTCAAATTGACACAAAAAAAACACGGTGTCAAAATTGAATTTCTATGTAAAAATAGTGTTTTTTGTGTCATTTACCCTTGAAGCTTCATATAATTCTTCTAATGATCTGCTAATAAAAATTGATGTTGAGCATTAAGATATAAAAAACAGAAAAAATGGGTTAAAAAAATTACATACAATTTAAGAAGATACAAAAGCATAAGGCCAAGGGGAGTGGTAACACTCATAACACATTGTCACGTCATATTTTTTAGTGCCACCTCATTTTTAACCATTTAACATCTAATCTTAGCATTTGATAGGGATTAGTAACACTCCTAGCAGAAAGTTGAATTTTTTTTAAACCACAAACAATTAATATAATTTAAGCTATATTTGGGTAAAAATAAGATTTATTAATAAAAAAGGTTAGTAGAAAGTTGAATTTTTATTAAATTTGGGAAAAATCGGATCTCCATATCTAATAAATAAATAATGTTAATGTGCTTCTGCCATGTGTCAAACACTTAACCCAATATTATGCCACATGTCATTGTTTTGCTTCTCCAATATCAATTTCATAACAAAAGTTACCAAATACTAATTACTGATTTACTGAACTCACCCATTGCAAATCCTATAATTTTGCACATTTTACTTAAATTTAATAGTCTATAGTCCATAAAATGTGGTTTTTAAATTTTAAATTTCAATAACATTGTAACACTTAAATTTTCAAACAAAATTTTCGATTTTTATAAAAGCATAATTCCATCAATATTCATAGAAACAACCCCTTTTTAATTGTTCAACAATATATTACAAAATCCCAAGATCAAAATGTCAAGCTCCAAACGTGTGTGTACGGATCAAGCCGGCGCCTTCCCACGGTCGTCACTAGTACCTGAAACAAATAACATCAACACTGTAAGCACAAGGCTTAGTGAGTTCCCAAAATACTACATATAACACATATTAGCCACTCGAGGCTATAACTCTGTGGGTCCGTGCACCCAAACTCTGTGAACCCTCAGGTTCTAACTCTGTGAACCTTCCGGTTCTAGCTCTGTAAACATGCACAGCACCAAACACATAAAAGTAATGCAGTACAACACATAACATACATGGCATACAAATACTCTAACACATAACTCTGGTTACCTACTCAAGGTAAAGTATAGTGAGAAGACTCACCGCGTGTGTCTCGGTAAATCGAAACCCTGAAATCACTAAACACTCGATCCGCCGAGCTGAAGTCCCCCTATAGCACAATATATCTCTAATTAACACTTTCTCAACTAGGGTTGACCATACCATAACAGGACAATCTAGGTCAACGCTGGTCAACGGTCAACTTGACCGGACTCGGCGAGTGCACTATAGCGACTCGGCGAGTCTGAGCGCAATCACCAATTTCCTTGAAACCCTCTCTTGACACGTCGAGCATCCCTTCCCAACTCGACGAGCTCCACCTGGCACGAGTTGTGGGGCCACCACGACTCAACTCGCCGAGTCTCAAGAACGACTCGGCGAGTCCGGTTTGACTCGGTCCACCTATCCATCCTGACTCCCCCTTGACCCACTGAGTTCACTCATCCCAACTCGGCGAGGCCACTCGCTGAGTGGTCGTGCAACATTCAAGCTACTCGCCGAGTCTGTTCTTCGGACTCGGCGAGTCCGTGCCATGCACTGACTCAATCTTGCCCTAAAGGCCAGATCCAGTCCACTAATCCATAGATCCAGTCCCCCCATGCTTATTTAGCACGTAAAGTCACAATCTTGATGCATAAATAACCTCTACATGATCACAAATGATGATTTTGACTCTATTACTTCAATACAAGGCCAAGGACTCCATTTTCACCCATAAAGCTTGATGAGTGAGGCCCTCTGGACCTCTATGGATCCAGATCCATGGTCTCAACTCAAAGAGGGAACAAAAGGGCACCAAATCACCCCATAAATGATCATATTAAGCCCTAACTTGCATCAAGTTTCACCAAACAGGAAATGGTCCGAAAATAATACCTCTAGAGTGATGATCCAAGCTCCAAATCCACGAAATAGCAACCTCCTTTGCTTCCTCTTGCCTAGAGCCTCCTTCTTCTTGCTAAACAACACTCACAAGGTCAAGATTTGCTCTCAATCCTTCACCAAACGCTCAAGAACTCTAGGGACACACTCTGGGGGTTGGATGAGCGCAAATGACGGCCATAAGGCCCCTTAAATAGGCCACAAACCCGGGGATTTAGGGTTCCATAACACAGCGCAGACTCGCCGAGTCCATGCCCTGGACTCGCCGAGTCCAAGCGCGCATCTTCGCTCAATCCCGCGTCTCTACTCGGCGAGTCTGAGCCCCAACTCGCCGAGTCCCTCTTACAAAATAACATAATTAAACTTTCATTATACCTGGTAAAAATCCGGATGTTACAACTCTCCCCCACTAGAACTGGACTTCGCCCTCGAAGTCCCGCTCTAAAACAGCTCTGGATGCTGCTCCCGCATCATATCCTCCGGCTCCCAGGTCATCTCTGATCCCTTCCGATGTTGCCACTGAACCAATACCAGAGGTACCTCCTTGTTCCTCAAAACCTTGATCTTCCGATCCCTAATAGCCACTGGTCTCTCCGCATAGTTCAGGCTTGCATCAACCTGAATATCCTCAAGTGGAACCACTACCGACTCATCGGCTATACATTTCCTCAACTGCGATACATGAAAAGTGTTGTGAATCTGTCCCAACTCTGCTGGTAACTCCAGCCGATAGGCTACCCGGCCCACCCTGGCGATCACCCGAAACGGGCCAATAAACCGGGGTCCCAATTTTCCCCTCTTCCTGAACCGGATCACTCCTTTCCAAGGAGAGACCTTCAGGAGAACAAAGTCGCCGACTTGAAATTCCAACTCGGACCGGCGCCTATCCGCGTAACTCTTCTGCCGGCTCTGAGCGGTCAATAACCTCTGCCTGACCAGCTGTATCTGCTCTGTCGTCTGATTCACGATCTCTGTACTGCCCATTACCCTTTGCCCAACCTCTCCCCAACATATGGGAGTCCGACACCTCCTACCATATAACAGCTCAAAGGGCGGCATACCAATGCTCGAATGATAGCTGTTATTGTAGGAAAACTCCGCTAGAGGCAAATACGAGTCCCAACTACCCCCAAAATCCAATACACAAGCTCGAAGCATGTCCTCGAGTGTCTGTATCGTCCGCTCACTCTGACCGTCGGTCTGGGGGTGGTATGCGGTACTAAAATGCAACTTAGTACCCAATTCCTCATGAAATTTCTTCCAAAAACGGGAAGTGAAACGCACATCGCGATCTGAAATAATCGAGATCGGCACCCCATGCCGAGATACAACCTCCCTCACGTAAACCTCCGCCAACTTCTCTGCTGAAGAACTCTCACTGATGGCAAGAAAGTGAGCGCTCTTTGTCAATCTATCCACAACCACCCAAATTGCATCAACTCCTCTGGCAGTCCTCGGCAATTTGGTGATAAAGTCCATAGTGATCTGTTCCCACTTCCACTCGGGAACCTCCAATGGCTGCAACTTGCCATGCGGTCTCTGGTGTTCGGCCTTTACCCTTCGACAGGTCAAACACCTCTCGACAAACCATGCTACATCCCTCTTCATACAGGGCCACCAATACTCCTTCCTTAGATCCAAATACATCTTCGTGGCCCCGGGGTGGATCGAAAATTTCGATCTATGAGCCTCCTCCATCAATGTAGCACGGGTACCGCCCACAAACGGTACCCAGATCCTGCCCTGATAAGTCATAAGGCCTCGACTATCCGATACAAACTCAGAAACCATCCCAACAACCCGCTCTCTCTTCTGCATCTCCGGACGCACGGCCTCGGCCTGAGCCCCACGAATGGCGTCCAGAACTGGAGTTATCACGGTCAATCTCAAACATACATCTCGCAGGGGAGTACTCTCCGCCCTGCGGCTCAACGCGTCGGCTACCACATTAGCCTTGCCCGGGTGGTACAAGATCTCACAATCATAGTCCTTGACCACATCTAACCATCTCCTCTGCCACATATTTAGGTTAGGCTGATCCATCAAGTACTTCAAACTCTTATGGTCCGTGTAAATCGTACAACGAACCCCATACAAGTAGTGCCGCCAAATCTTGAGGGCGAACACCACTGCCCCCAACTCCAAATCATGTGTGGGGTACCTCGTCTCGTGAGGCTTCAACTGCCTCGATGCATAAGCTATCACATGACCCTTCTGCATCAATACCGCTCCCAATCCTAGGATCGATGCATCACAGAATACCACAAAACCTTCCATACCTTCCGGAAGGGCTAATACTGGAGCTTCACACAACCTTTGGCGAAGCGTCTCAAAGGAGGTCTGTTGCTCGGGACCCCATGCAAATGCCACACCCTTCCGGGTCAATCTGGTGAGTGGAACCGCAATCTTGGAGAAATCCTTAATAAATCTCCGATAATACCCTGCCAACCCGAGAAAACTCCGTATCTCAGAAGGTGACCTCGGCACCTCCCACCTCATCACTGCGTCAACCTTGGCCGGATCGACCAATATCCCCTTCTGGTTAACGAGATGTCCCAGAAACTGGACCTCCCGTAACCAGAAATCGCACTTGGAGAACTTTGCGTAAAGCTTCTCCGCTCTCAAAACCCCAAGCACCTCCCTCAGATGCTCCTCGTGTTGCTCACTAGATCTCGAATATACCAGAATATCATCAATGAAAACAATCACCGACCGATCCAACATCGGCCGACATACCCTGTTCATGAGGTCCATGAACACAGCCGGGGCATTAGTGAGCCCGAAAGGCATCACCACAAACTCATAATGCCCATAACGTGTCCTGAATGCTGTCTTCTGGACGTCCTCGTCCCGCACTCTCACCTGATGATAGCCCGACCTCAAATCAATCTTGGAGAACCAAGATGCTCCCTGTAGTTGATCGAATAAATCGTCGATCCTCGGCAGCGGGTAACGGTTCTTGACCGTCAGCTTATTCAATTCCCGGTAATCAATACACATGCGATGCGAGCCATCCTTCTTCTTCACAAACAAGATGGGTGCTCCCCACGGCGAGCTACTCGGCCGAATAAACCCCTTCCCCAGCAACTCCTGAAGTTGCGAGGATAACTCCTGCATCTCTGGAGGCGCAAGGCGATACGGCACCTTAGCAATAGGTGCGGCCCCCGGAACCAAATCGATGCCAAACTCCACTTGCCTCGCGGGAGGCACTCCTGGTAACTCTTCGGGAAATACATCTGGAAACTCCCGCACCACCGGAACTTCCTCCACAGAGCTCGGTCTCTCGGAGATCACTCGCGTATCCATCACATACGCTACATAACCCTTACAGCCCTGCTGTAAACACTGTCTCGCCCTAGCAGCCGAACAAAAGGCTGATCCAGAACGTGTACCCTCGCCGTACACTGAAAGAACTCCCCCACTAGGATCTCGTATAGTCACCAGCTGTCGCTCGCAATCGATAACCGCCCCGAATCGGCTCAACCAATCCATGCCCACTATAACACAAACATCACCCATCGCAATCGGAATCAGGTCGATCGGAAACTCGACCCCGAATATCTCCAATACACATCCCCGGAAGACCTCTGTAGCACAAATCACCCTGTCGGCGGCTATGGAAACCGCAGAGGCCGACTCAATACTCCACGACTAACACTGATACGCTGACTAAATGCCAAGGACACAAAAGATCGACTCGCACCCGAGTCAAATAACACTAAAGCAGGTACAGAATTCACAAGGAAGGTACCTAAGCATAGCATGATATAAGCATAATATCTCAACACCATAAACAATAATGAAAAGGAAACATACCAGCCACAACGTCGGGCGCGGCGCGGACCTCTTCCGCAGTCAGCTGGAAGGCTCTCCCCCGAGCCCTCGGTGCCTCGGCCTTCACGGGCCGACTCTCTGCAGCAGTAGCTCTGATGGCGGCGGGAGCAGACCCCTGAGATGCTCCGCGCAGCAGCGGACACTCCGCCTTCCGGTGTCCAGTCTGGTTGCAGTGGAAGCACACTGCAAATCCCTTGGGGCAGTCCTTAGCCATGTGCCCCTCCTTGCCACATTTGTAGCAAGACCCTGCCCGACAGGCGCCATCGTGACCCTTGCCGCACTTCCCACAAGTGCGCCCCTTCTGGCTCTCGGGTCTGGGATCAGCGGGCTTGGCCCGCTTGGCTGCCGGCTGGGACTGTGCCGGTCGCCGATCCCTCCCCATAGACTCCGCCTCCTCCCTGTCCTGAGTCTCAAGCTCAATCTCCCTCTTCCGAGCATTTGCCTGAAGCTCGGCAAATGTCCGATACGAGGAGTTCGCAGCGAACTCCCGAATATCCCGCCTCAAAATGCTCAGATAACGGCTCATACGTGCCTGCTCGGTGGACACGTGCTCAGGGCAAAACATCGCCCTCTCCTGGAACATCCTCGTAATCGCTGTAACCGACTCGGTACCCTGCTTGAGGGTCAGAAACTCCTGCGCCAGACGTTCCCTCTCCACCTGAGGAACATACTCATCTCGGAACATGGAAGTGAACCTCTCCCAGGTCACTGCCGAAAGCTCAGTCGGTGTGAAATGCGCAGTCACAAACTTCCACCAGTCCTTCGCTCCCAAGCGAAGCTGGTTCAATGCGAACCGAACCTTCAAATGCTCAGGGGACGAGCAAGTGAAGAAGCATCCCTCCATATCAGATATCCACCTCATAGCTGCCACCGGGTCCTGCGTACCATCAAACTCTGGTGGCTTGGTGTTGCTGAACTCCCTGAACAACATCGCATCACCTCCCTGGGGTCTCGCCGCAGCAATCGCTGCGGTAGCTGCTGCAACCGCAGCCTCAGAAAGAGCGGCATAGCGCTCGTCAAACGTCTCAATCAAAGCGGTCTTAATAGACCCGAACATCTCTGGTATCTCGGCTCTGATGACCGCAGCCACCTCCTCATGAATGATCTGCCGAATATCCTCATCACTAGATCCGGCATCCTCCGGCATGTGTCGTGTCCTCACCATGATCAACCTCTGAAATACAACATGCGATAATTAGAATTCACTCGAACACTCTTACATTCAACAATCCACCCCTCATTGATTCTTGGCATCCCCAGATTCTTATTTGAACTGTGTACCGCTCCGGTGCTTTTAGTAGTACGGGCCCAATACTACTGTCCGCACCGTCTCGGTACACACTCCAAATCGTCCTCTTCGGATCCCAGTCCCCAAGTACTCTATTATTCTTAAATCTCTCTGAACAGATCTCACACAAACCCTAGCTGCTACCTAATTACTCTCAGCATCTCATAGCAGCTCACCATTCCTAAGCTAAGGCATCACAAAACAGGCCACTCTAGCCCTATCAGCAATACCTAGCCTACTCTAGCATGCACACACATCACAATAATAGTTATTACATAACAAAAGATATTTTGGGAATTCACCGTTCGGGCGCTGACTGATCGTACACACGTTTCTTCCTGGAAAACCCTTTACTCTTAGAAAATTTTGGTTTTTATTTTGAAAATATCTCTTCATTTCCTCAGTTTGAGTTCAAATACCCCCGAAGGTGTACCCGAATCCCTCAAACCAAGGCTCTGATACCAATTTGTAACACTGAAATTTTCAAACAAAATTTTCGATTTTTATAAAAGCATAATTCCATCAATATTCATAGAAACAACCCCTTTTTAATTGTTCAACAATATATTACAAAATCCCAAGATCAAAATGTCAAGCTCCAAACGTGTGTGTACGGATCAAGCCGGCGCCTTCCCACGGTCGTCACTAGTACCTGAAACAAATAACATCAACACTGTAAGCACAAGGCTTAGTGAGTTCCCAAAATACTACATATAACACATATTAGCCACTCGAGGCTATAACTCTGTGGGTCCGTGCACCCAAACTCTGTGAACCCTCAGGTTCTAACTCTGTGAACCTTCCGGTTCTAGCTCTGTAAACATGCACAGCATCAAACACATAAAAGTAATGCAGTACAACACATAACATACATGGCATACAAATACTCTAACACATAACTCTGGTTACCTACTCAAGGTAAAGTATAGTGAGAAGACTCACCCCGTGTGTCTCGGTAAATCGAAACCCTGAAATCACTAAACACTCGATCCGCCGAGCTGAAGTCCCCCTATAGCACAATATATCTCTAATTAACACTTTCTCAACTAGGGTTGACCATACCATAACAGGACAATCTAGGTCAACGCTGGTCAACGGTCAACTTGACCGGACTCGGCGAGTGCACTATAGCGACTCGGCGAGTCTGAGCGCAATCACCAATTTCCTTGAAACCCTCTCTTGACACGTCGAGCATCCCTTCCCAACTCGACGAGCTCCACCTGGCACGAGTTGTGGGGCCACCACGACTCAACTCGTCGAGTCTCAAGAACGACTCGGCGAGTCCGGTTTGACTCGGTCCACCTATCCATCCTGACTCCCCCTTGACCCACTGAGTTCACTCATCCCAACTCGGCGAGGCCACTCGCTGAGTGGTCGTGCAACATTCAAGCTACTCGCCGAGTCTGTTCTTCGGACTCGGCGAGTCCGTGCCATGCACTGACTCAATCTTGCCCTAAAGGCCAGATCCAGTCCACTAATCCATAGATCCAGTCCCCCCATGCTTATTTAGCACGTAAAGTCACAATCTTGATGCATAAATAACCTCTACATGATCACAAATGATGATTTTGACTCTATTACTTCAACACAAGGCCAAGGACTCCATTTTCACCCATAAAGCTTGATGAGTGAGGCCCTCTGGACCTCTATGGATCCAGATCCATGGTCTCAACTCAAAGAGGGAACAAAAGGGCACCAAATCACCCCATAAATGATCATATTAAGCCCTAACTTGCATCAAGTTTCACCAAACAGGAAATGGTCCGAAAATAATACCTCTAGAGTGATGATCCAAGCTCCAAATCCACGAAATAGCAACCTCCTTTGCTTCCTCTTGCCTAGAGCCTCCTTCTTCTTGCTAAACAACACTCACAAGGTCAAGATTTGCTCTCAATCCTTCACCAAACGCTCAAGAACTCTAGGGACACACTCTGGGGGTTGGATGAGCGCAAATGACGGCCATAAGGCCCCTTAAATAGGCCACAAACCCGGGGATTTAGGGTT
Organism: Lactuca saligna; assembly: GCF_052625555.1. Taxonomy (NCBI): domain Eukaryota; kingdom Viridiplantae; phylum Streptophyta; class Magnoliopsida; order Asterales; family Asteraceae; genus Lactuca; species Lactuca saligna. Next base: position 48,012,269 of record NC_136425.1, read on the forward strand.
CCATAACACAGCGCAGACTCGCCGAGTCCATGCCCTGGACTCGCCGAGTCCAAGCGCGCATCTTCGCTCAATCCCGCGTCTCTACTCGGCGAGTCTGAGCCCCGACTCGCCGAGTCCCTCTTACAAAATAACATAATTAAACTTTCATTATACCTGGTAAAAATCCGGATGTTACAAACATCATCTGTAAATAAGGTATACAATAAATTTGTCCAACTAAAAACCGGGTATCAAATCCTTAATTATCGATTTTAAAGCTAATATCTCCTAATTTTATAATTTTCTGGATGATTGGCAAATGAAAAGTATACAAATATACACCTTCATACGATAAGAAAGCTTTCACAGTTTCATCATTCGTCTCATTCATGATTCTTTTTCCTGATTCTATTTCATATTCTGCTACTAAACAAGTTCAACACAACAGGTATTCCATCTATTTCTTCCCATTTCCTGTTTGTTTCTTCACATCTTCAAATCTACCACCACTGGAAACACAAAGACAATAGAAAACAATGATACGTTAGTCCTTATAGTAAGCTTCCAGTTTCGGTTTGCTTTCTCATCTTCTGTCACACAAAATCAGTAAATCACACTGAAAAACAACAAACGAACCTATTATTTCTTATTAGTTTCTTATGTTGATTGTTTTTTATATGTTGATAACAACAATGTAGTTTTGTAGAATTATAGAAGTAAAATATTCAAATAAGAAATATATGAAACTATGTTGTTGTCAGTAGACTAAATTCATAAGTTTCCATCCTCCTTTTTTATTTTCTGAATCGATAATCATGGATTTGTCTCACTAACTTTTTTAAGTATTAATCACATTTGTTTTCTTGACTAAATGACCATTTTATCCCTTTCATTTTTTCAAATATAATTTGATTTTTTTTTCTAATAACAACACTCACTTTTTGTTTGAGTTCTTGGAAAATAAGTTATATAATTTATTTTGGTTCACAGTTGATGTTCATTCAAACTCACATTTTGCACCAAGTGATGGTGGCCATTGCAATGACCTTGTATTTTCAAATCCATTTTTCATTAATTAAAAACATGAGGGTAAAATAGGAAATTTTTTCATTAATAAAAAAACATGAGGGTAAAATAGGAAACAAAGGTATGAGGATTTATATAAAGCTTTGTTTTTCAAAGGATAGAGAACTTTTTCTATCATTTATTATAAAGTATTAGCTAAAACTAAGTAACTACAACATTCTTTTGTGTAAATTTAGTTAAGAAAACACAAAATCCCAGCAAACCCACTAAAGAATAATAATCAAAGACACAAAATTCATCAGAGTTTAACAAAGTGGGATCAATTTGAACCGAAATACGAAACTTAAAACATAAGGAAACATAATCTTAACAGATGAGAAAATCAAAAAAGATTAATGTACTCAACCAAGCGGGAACTTTGAAATCCCAAAATAAAATTACATTACCAGGAATTATAAAATTTTAGAAGATATAAGAGATAAATTCGGGATGTAATTTTGTACCACATTAAAAGGTTAAATACCAAGATATTAACTCTTCCACCCCAAACAATTTTCGTCTTCTCCAAAAATATAACCCTAATTTGTTACATGTTAAAATCGCAGCTTCATACTATCTTCATGGTTGAATATATCTCCAAAGTTCCTCCTTTCATTTTGAATCGGAAATCACAGCAAATTGCACCGATTTTTCTTCCGAACATTTTAAAGGAGTTTGATTTTCATTGTGTTATTTTTAATCCCTTTAAGAAATCGTATGGAACAATCTGTTATAACTTCTCTTATTCATGCCTAATTTAAAGTTATAATATAGCCCCTTTACTTTTAAATAACATCATCTTGGTATTTTGTTTTTTATTTTTTTCCTAATAAGTTTTTGGAACTGTATAATTACTTTTTTTTTCTTTAAATTATTTTTTAAATTATTTTTTTAGCTTGAATCATAGATACGTTTATAACTTTTAGTTAGTTAACACAAATTAATATTATAAACACTAATTTACAAAAGCTATATAATTCATCTTCAAGTTTTTTACAATCCTAAATACACTACAAATATTTTTGTTTAATTTTCCATTTTCTATTTATAATAACTATAAATACATAAAGAAATGGAATGAATCAAAACATTATCATTTAAACCAAAAATGTATACAAATTTTGTTTATAAAGAAGTTTTTAGAAATTTGTAAATAGTTTGTAAAATATTAGTTTTCATAACATGTTTTATTATTATTGTTAACAAGACTTTGTTAATTTTTCTTATAAAATTCTTTGTTTTTTTTTATAATATATGTTTATTTTAAAATTTTAATTTTCTTAATTTTCTGATTTATATATCATTTTTTATTCTATAATCGTGGTTTCCACATGTTATAAACTAGTTTATTAATAAAAAAGAGGGGGGTGATTGAATTTTGTTGAATTGTAAATCACTTTCAAGAATTTCCACCAATCACAAACAACGAGTTTCTCTCTCTCCTCTCGTTAAAATTTTGACGAGCTTATATATTGATACAAAATTTAATAAAAACACACTAATCACAAATACTTGAAAAAAATATTAAGAAACAAAGCAAGAAGAAATCAATGTAAGTGGGTAATTCATCGAGAAACAAATTGAGGAACAAAGATGCTATAACAATTGTGGGTGAAATCAATCAAGGAGAGTGAATTGAAAGCAACAATACTTGTAAATACATGGTTTCACAGCTATGAACTTACGACAATGAGTTTTTACTGCAACGGCTAGGGTTTTGAGGCACAAACATTATCGTCAAAGGTTGTGGCATCTTCAGTGATGATCGGCGATCGATCTCGTCGGAGAGAAAATTAAGAGGAGGAGGGAGATCACAGCAAGACATTCCGAACATATTTTAGGCGTTGGGCAACAGAGAAAAAAACGACCCTTAAAGTTAATAGCGCCAAGATCTAGGTGACATATCGGTGGTGGGATAACGTTTCTCGGGTGTTTGCAAAATCCTGGTTTCAAATAGCGTTCTGAAATATCGAAGCCAAGATTATCGTTGATATCGGCTGCTATTTCATCAATATTTCAATACCAGTATCCTATTTTTTTTTCAGCTATTTGATTTTTTTGGGGATTTTTATATAAATTTATTTAAAAAAATAAAATAAAATAAGTACTTTGATATGGATTAGCCCACAACTTGTAATATTATAATCATAATCACATTTCGTTAACGTTGTGACCTGACCTAATCAGAACTCGGAAAAAACTAGATAGAACCAAGTTAGAACAAATAAAGATATAAAGCCTTAGTTAATTTGTAATTAAACCTCAAATAATGCATCTAATTTGTAACCGTAATCAAACCTTAGTTTTTTATTTTTATTTATTTTTATTTATTTATTTATTTATTTTTAACAACAAATATATTCTACTCTTACTCTACTTCTAATTCTCCACATATATCCCTTATAGGATTTGAACCCTTGACCTTAATGAGAGAGGGCAACACATACCATTGGGCTAGAAGCTCTTTGGTATCAAACCTTAGTTATTCATTTATTTTGTAACTCTTTTTGTGCAACATGTTATAGTTTTAACTAGTAAAGTGGTTAGTTTTTGTGATTATATATATATATATATATATATATATATATATATATATATATATATATACCGCAATCCTACCGTGAGAACTGCTATTTGAAATCACGGCAAGTGATCACTACAAGATTTTAGACTGCAATAACTGTATAGCTTAAAATATATAAAAATTTGATCAACTTTTTTATATTAACTTGATAATTGAAAAAAGTTACGTATACATATTTATATATAATAAAGTCTATAAAATTTTTAGGTCCTTTTAAAATATGAGTTCTGGACGGTCGTTCATATCATCCACCCTCTGGAACGGTCCTGGATGACAAGGGACGTACATGGAGAATAGAGAGGAACGAAGGAGATGAATCCCTGGGTTGTTTTTTATTAGTCCGGCATCATTCAATTCTTCATATTAGGAATGATTTTAGGAACAATTAAAAAAATATGAGATAAAATTGGAAACTAAAAATACTTAAATTGATTTATTTAATAATTTATATGTATTTTATGAATTTGATTCCATGGATAAAGGTGCATAATATAATTATGCATCTTTTTTATTTAAACCATAAGTGTAAGGGTTAAAACATTAGTTCTATAATTCTATAAGTTTCTTATAGTTTTATATTGATCTTTTTTATAAGTTTCTTATCCTAAACAATGGAATCCAGGAATAAGAATGATACGACTGAGTGATTTGATTTCAAAAACAAAGAAAATTCCCTTCCTGATTTTTTGAGATTAGGATAAACCAACCTTGATATTTCCATTGTATTAAGCGGAAAACAAAATGGCTGAAGCGTATTTTCAGTATTTCACATTGAAACTTTTAGGCCGGAAAAAAAAATCTGGGGATGGGGTGATAAGATGCCACATGACAATATATGTATTATATTATTAGTTTTATTAGATAGACAGAAGTAGATAGATAGAGGTGGATAAGATAAGATATGGAAATTTTCTATTTCCATAAAAATAAGGAAAGCAATTGATTTTGATATAAGTGACATGTAAAATTACCACAATGCCCTTTTTCAGGTTAATTTTACAAATTAATCACATTCATTGATGCCCTTTTTCAGGTTAATTTTATAAAATTTTCACATTAATTGGACTAAATTAGATCAAAGAATCCTAACGAATTCTCACCTTATGTATGTTGTAGCTCAAAGAGAAAGAACCCCTGGGCTGATGGAGTTATAGAATTTAATTATATTGTTGACTGTAACCCCACCGCCCATCCCATTTATTCCTACCGAATTATAGAATTTAATTGGTGCACTGTATCACTTTCACAACAATATAATTAAACCACTTCTAATATGTTAAAACTTTTCTTGTGGTGCAATAACGCTTACATTCCTATAACTATGTTACAATAATAATACCTCTCATATTAAAAACAACAAATATGTAACGATCTGTTAATGGCGCCATGTGTACGTACTTGATGTTGTATTAGTATATTTCATATAAAAAACTTTCATGTTATGAATCCATTTGAACGTGTGATCACTTTCATGTTTTTAATCCTATTGAACGTGTGATCGACACAGTTAGACGTATACCATTTAAATAGAATATGGTTGTACTTGCACTTGACCCTGACACCTTGTGGACCATTATATCTTATCTAAAACAAACAACAAAGGTCCTCTTTACCTTTTTTTCGTATTATTTTAATAAATTTTTGTTGTTTTTTTTTTCGAAAATCATGCTTATAAAAGGGTATACCAACATCAAAATCAGAATTCCAAAGCATGCACCAAATTTCAGAATGGGAACTCTCAACCAATCCCCTATTAAATCTTTAATTTCTAAAATCATTCAAGATCTCAAGGTCACCATCCATGACACCATCAATATCTTTCCTTCACATGAGACCGAAAAGCAATCGATGTTTTTATCAAACATCGACCAGGTTCTCAATTTTAACGTGGAAACTGTCCATTTTTTTGTGGCGAACCCTCGGTTTCCGCTACAAATAGTGGAAGAAAAGCTTAAATCTGCACTGAGTGAGGCGTTGGTTGTATACGATTTCTTGGCAGGAAGGTTGAAGTTGAACCTTGAGTCTCAAAGGTTTGAGCTTGATTGTAACGGAGCCGGGGCTCAGTTTGTGGTGGGTAAGAGTGAGTTCGAGTTGGGTGAAATTGGTGATTTGGTGTATCCAAACCCTGGTTTCAAACAACTGGTACAAAAGAGCTACGATGATTTGGCCATACATGATAGACCACTTTGCATTATTCAGGTATATTTATTTACATGATTTAATTGATAAACGTTTACAAAGTTTAGAAAATCATAAATTCAAAAAAAAAAAAAAAAAGCCCATAAAAAACATTAGTTTTGCCGATGAGCTTATACACGTAGCAGAAATACAACCCGTCTTAATTTTTAAGAAAAAATGTGAAGAACTATATTGTTTTTCAACTTAATCTTATGATGATAAAATGCAACATATTTATAGAAAACGGAACAGTTAATAACAGAAAAAGGAAAATACTAAATAATCTATGACGTTAACCCTTAATAAGCTATTAATGGAATAATCCTGATATTCATATTATTTTTTTTAATTTAAATAACTTCTAGATTAGATTACATATGAATAAAGAAAGGATGTCAATTGTTGATGTACTAATTATTTATTTTCCATAGAACCCAATTAGGGCTGTAAACGAACTGAACGTTCGGCGAACCGTTCGTGAACTGTTCGACGGGAAGTTCGTTTATGTTCGTTTATTTAATAAATGAACGAACATGAACAAAAATTATCGTTCGTTTAGTTAAATGAACGAACATGAACAATGGTCTCGTTCGTTCATTTATGTTCGTGAACGTTCGTTTACGTTCGTTTATGTTCGTTCGTTTAAGTTTATTTATATTCATTTATATTCAATTAGTTTTTATTATATTGCTATATTATTATGTTCATATATGTTTAATTGTGTTTTTTTTTATATCTTTGTTCGTTTATGTTTGTTCGTTTATGTTCGTTTAGCATGTTCACGAACATAAATGAACGAACATGAACAAAGTAATTTGTTAAACGAACGAACACGAACAAGAAAATCTCGTTCGGTTATCCGTTCGTGTTCGTTTGTTGTTCGGCTAACTTAAACGAACGAACATGAACAAGACCTTGTTCGTGTTCGTTTGGTTCGTTTACAGCCCTAAACCCAATTATATATATATATATATATATATATATATATATATATATATAGAAAGAGAGAGAGAGAGAGAGAGAGAGAGAGAGAGAGAGCTAGGTTCAGATGTTGATTGACATCTATTGTGCGGACGTGTGGACAATACTATTCTGTCAGAATGATAAAGACCATATATTGTTCAATAATATAAATACGTTCAATCGTATATAACTAGTCGTTCGCATACATTCTCACTAATTAAATCGTCTATAATGTTATTATAAACTTATTATTATTATTATTATTCTGTTAGAATGTTGTCAGAATGTTTATTGAGTTATTTTCTGTAAAAATAGAAATGAGGGAAAAATGAATAATAATTAGTGAGAATTCATGAAAATAACGATGGTTGTATAAAATTAAACGTAGTAAAATTATTAAACATCTTATTCTCTTAGTAATTCTCGTAGAATAACACTCTCCACACGTACGCATAATAGTTGTTTATCCGCATTATAACATATATATATATATAGAGTTAGAAAATATATGTGACTGTTATGTACCTAATATTAGGTATAGAACCATCAAAAACTACATAAATTTAACAAAATTCAATCAAATATTTCTATGGTATTTGTTGTATCCTCTATTAGAGCTTATAAATGGCTTCATATATATTTTTCATTGAGTTTTATAAGTTTATTTTTTGCACCACAAACCGTATATAAGAATATTTTATCAATTACATGTAGTTAAGTATATTGAAATTTATTACAGAAAACTATAATGAACGATTGAAATTGTTCATTAGAAACTCGATAAACGCTTCCCATAATCCATAAAATAAAATAAAATAAAATAAAATAAAAAAAACAATGCAAGTATACACAAGGTAGGTTTCGGAGAAAGTTATGAACTTTCTATTATAGGTTTTATAAAAAAAAAACATTTGAAATACATAGATGTTTGGAAATGAATTACAAAATAAACAATTATATGGGTTCAAAAGCAATAGAAAGAAGCTAACCGTGAAAGAAAATTATGTTTTTTTAATTAAAATGATGTCAACTTAGATGGTTCCATACCTAATATTATATACATGACAACTACATATTCACTTTTCTATATATATATATATATATATATATATATATATATATATATATATATATATATATATATATATATATATATATATATATATATATATATATATATATATATGTGTGATCAAAACCATGTAAGGGTATATACCCAATTTTGGAAAAGAAAAATCTGGAATAGAATATATGATGTTAAAACATGATTATGCCAATTGCAACTTTACCAAGATGAAAAGTATTTATTAGCATTAACATCAAAAAAGTATCTTATTTTTAGTTTTTACACGATATATAATATGGTTAATATATTATTAGAATAATCCTCTTAATTCTTAAATAAGGCAATTTAAGTAATTGTATTCACCAACGGCTTGTTACCGAGCAGAATCAGATGTTCTCCTTATTCCTTAAAATCGAGGATTTAAAAAAAGTAAATTTATTTCTACTCGTTAATAATATGATATAAACTAAATGGATACACCGATAAATAAATAAACCTGAGATGTTAAAAAAACTTTTTTAACCTTTTACTCTAATATTAAATGTTGTAGACTTGTAGCCATTGTTCATCTCTTATCTGGCACGTGCATGTGAAGGTGCCGAAGTAAAAGCCTAGAGAAAATTATTTAGGGCAGGTAGCCATTGTTCATCACTTATTTATGATACCGAAGGCTGCAGTTATTTACCTTTTTCTCATGGTCACCATTATGCAACGTTTAGGTTCTATTATTTTGACTTTATAAAGTCGAAACTATGATCAGTTTTATAATAGTTCAAAACTAACCATTTTATTTTTATCTTAAATTGCAATAATCTTTTCTAAAACATCTAAATGATTGCAAAACTGGTTTCCAAATAAAGATTCAGTTTGTTTTTAGTTAACCAGTTGATATACATATCATATATCAATAAAATAATCCGTGTGAGTAATGAATATGGTAAAATTTCCTGTGTTTTGAACAGTTAACATCCTTCAGATGTGGGGGTTTTGCAATTGGTGTGGCAACAAACCATGCAATTTCTGATGGCATAAGCGTCAAAACTTTCCTAGAAAACTTAGCTTCTTTGGCTGCTGATAAACCCCTCGCTACCACTCCCTGCAACGATCGCCACCTCCTGGCAGCAAGATCGCCACCGCAGATCCAATTCGACCACCCCGAGCTGCTCAAGATCCCAACCGGAATCGACTTCCCAAGCCCTACGGTTTTCGACACCCCAGAAGGTGAACTCGATTTCAAGATCTTCAAGCTGACCTCAAACGACATAGCCCACCTCAAGCAGAAGGCCAAAGATGAACCCTTTTCGACCAACGCGAAAATCACAGGGTTCAATGTGGTTGCCGCGCATGTTTGGCGGTGCAAAGCCTTGTCCTACGGCACCGATTACGACCCAGAGAGGGTTTCCACGGTTCTGTACGCCGTAGACATCCGGTCCCGGTTGGGTCTGCCGCCGTCATACGCCGGCAACGCTGTTCTGAGCGCGTATGCATCTGCGCGATGCAAGGAGATTGAAGAAGGTCCGCTGTCGAAGCTGGTGGAGATGGTGACTGAAGGTACTAAACGGATGACGGGTGAATATGCACAATCTGTGATTGATTGGGGAGAAGTGAACAAAGGGTTTCCGAATGGTGAGTTTCTGATTTCGTCTTGGTGGCGATTAGGATTTGCAGACGTGGAGTATCCATGGGGGAAACCAAGGTACAGTTGTCCGGTGGTTTATCACCGGAAAGATATAATATTACTATTTCCGGACATCGTCGGAGAGAGCAACAATGAAGTCAACGTCTTGGTGGCTTTGCCTAGGAAAGAAATGGAAAAATTTGAGGACCTATTTCACAAGTTCCTGGCATGATCATTGAAGTCTTTAAAAAGTTCCTTGGTTAATTTGGTTTTGAAGCATATATGATATTTGTATAATACACACAACAAATGTAATGTAATTATGTAATTGAAGTACTTGAATTTGTAATGTATTTCAACATATATGAATATAGCTATAATAAGTTGTCTAAACTATATTAAAATATCAATTTGTATGGATCCTGTTACGGTTTTGACCATATATAGCGAATATCATGAAGACGAATGAAGAGCTACAAGAACATATTCACCTGAATTTGCAAAACCGGCCAATTCATCTTCCATCCTTAGTTGCTTGTAAGTTGTTTCATTCCACTTTATGCAATCTTTATCCTAATTAAAGCTCATTTGTAAACATAGGCTATGATAATCATGAACTAAATTTAAAAAGCATTGAACAAAACATGCAGTGAACGTTTCGTAAACTGTTCAACTGAAATCAGAAAGTTCCTTTATATTTGTTTATTTAAAAAATATCAAATGACATAAGAGTTGTAACCTTTTACTCTTATTTTATGACACATAAGACACCCATTTTCTTGATTTTTTTTTTTTTATATTTTTGATCATTTACCCAGTAAGTAGTCGGTAAATAGTCACCTCTCGACTACAACGAATGGGCAAAAGACAAAAAACTCACTACACTTTAGCTTCCTCTTTGTTTTCGTCACTTTTAAAATTTTTAATTTGCACAATGCATTTATCTTCTTGAGTTATTTTCCAATGTTGATCACGTAACAAGCTATACCTCGTTTTGTCTATTGTTATGATCCTAATGTGGCTTTTTTCTTATGCGACTGCCAACATGGATAGTGATGTGGCCCTCCGATATTTTTTTAGGTTAAGTAGATTGCTTTTGTTTCTCTCATTGCAGCAGAAAGTGAATACCAAAACAACTCAATTGAACTCTATTTCACTTTACAAAGAAAAAGAAATCAATCCTCTTTATAATCATCAAGTGTAACATCCAAAAAAAACAGTGGTAGAATTTTCATTTTTCAATCACCCAATAATACAACCAATTTGTTCCAAATCAACCATAGTATAAAGTATTTTCAACATCGGAGTGAAATTAAATGTCAATGCAGAATAAAATCAAGGGTATGTTGTGCGATCACGTCGGATCGTTACCTTTCGAACTGGATGTACCTAAAAATGCTAAACCACAAAATCGTAACCACAAAGCTTAGTGAGTTCCCCAAAATACCACATACCAACATACATTGTTATAGGCTACCAATATGGTTTTACATACAAGTGTCATGGGTTGCCTCATGGTCTTTCATACCATTATCGTGGGTTGCCCTCATGGTCTTCCCTTGCAGTGCCTTGGCTACCCAAGGTCTTATACACAAGTGTCATAAGCTACCTCTATAGTCTTTTATACAAATGTCACGGGATACCCCTAGTGTAACACCTGATTCCCGATACATATTTAATTCAAGGTTTATTGTATTTGTTTTGAGACTCGACGAGTTGATGGCCCAACTCATCGAGTAGAGTCGTGGCCGTGGGGGAGTTTAAGTGGCCTACTTGACGAGTCGGGAGCCTGACTCGGCGAGTAGGTATTGTTTGAGTGAGAACCTAAATCTTAGGGTGTTCACCCTATTTAAACAACTTATCCCAGCCTCCTTCGTACCTATCACTCCCATAAGACAGTATATCAAAACCCTAGCCTTGTTTGTGTGCTCTAAGGCCATTTTGGTGTATTTTGATGGGTTGTTGTCACACCCCAAAACCGGAACGGCGGAAACGTTCTGGGGTGGATGACGTCATGTCAAGTATCACAACACATGCATTATAGTAATCAAAGTACAACAAAACATTTCATTAATAGTAATAGTTTTACATGGTTACATCAATACATCAAAGTAATACAAATAATCGAATAGATACAGCGCAGTACTAAACTATCTTCACCAACAGTTCCGAGATGTACCTGTCTAATGCTAACCTGAGAATACAAGTTATTTGAAAAGCGAGTATCAACATTTTTACAAATGCTGGTGAGTTCATAAGTATTTAGTGACATTTCATTCAAATAACTTCATAAAGTAATAGTTTAAGTGTTTACAGTGTATTAGAGTTCTTTCCAAAAAATCCTATATTTTCTTTAATCAAAGCAGCCTTCTACCAAGACTGGTCAGTGTTATGTGGTAAAAGTGGTTTTCCCTTGATTTCTATCATTATCAAAATACTGAATTTGATTATTAAAGAAAGCAAGAGACGACAGGGAAATAACATATGCCTCAGCAGTGAGGACTGCTGACTAAGGCAAAGGAATCATAGACTCCAGGAGAGTATTGAACGAACGACACGCCTGGCTCAGTCTAACAAATAGAGACACAGACCCCAGAAGGTACCAAATGAAAGGTACAGCTAGTAAGGCCCAAAACAGTGAATACAAACCGCATGCAATATCAAATGAAAGATATGTCTAGCCAGGTCTAAAACAGTGAATACAGTGGATACAGACCCCAGACATCATCAAATGAGAGATACGTCTTGTAGGGTCAAAACAGAGGAGACAGATCCCAGACAGTATCAAATGAAAGATACGTCTTGTAGGGTCAAAACAGTGTGACTCTGAAAATGAATTACCAGCATACAGTGTAAATTGCTGGCGAAATACCATTACCTTAAAGCCATGAATTATAAGGTAACCCGGGATACTCGTAATCATATTAACCGACACTAGAGTACCAGACGCCCTACAAGCGTCTATATAATGTGACATTTGTCACCCCTTGGCTTGGTGAGCCGTGGACTGTAGCTAGTAGTCAGGGTGCGGGGGTGTCAATCCCGTATAGATATATACACACAATGTCCGCTCTCCCTACAGGAGACTCTGGTTACCAACTAGACGACGGAGAAGGCCACGTCCCAAAGATGCATCCCCAAATAGAGGATAGTATGTTTCTAGAGGGGAGTGGGTTTCTAATGTAAGTGTTGTAATAAAGGTAGAGACTTCCAAACAGTGGGTAGTGTGTTTCTAATGTAAGTGTAGACTAGAGGTAGAGACTCTTAACTGAACTGACTAGAGAATTCCTGTATATCTATGCTTATGTACATAATATATAACTAATGAATCGAACGACCTTCGGATGGACATCCGATCCCACCATACCACATCTCAACGAAGAAAAGGAAATAGGGCTGAAAAGCCTTCCTAAGTCCTTCAATCATTATTTATATGCATCTATACAAGCACAAACATAGATCTAACTACGCTTGAGTGTGTATCAAGTGGTATCATACAGTGAAGTATAAGTGTACGGTGGAACATCTGAGTCGTGAAGTATAAGCGTACAGAGTAGGATAATCGAATCATGAGGTATATGTGTACCAGGTGTGAGTGTATCACGAAGTGGAAACGACGATAAGTGAAGTAAGAGCGTCTATCAGGTATAAGCGACTACAAGTATAAGTGGAATAGAGACAATAACAGGTATAAGTCATATAGAGACAATAACATGTATAAATGCATCACGAAGTGAAAGCGTTATCGAGTAGGAGTTTGAAATACATGAAAGCGAAGCAGCGGTAACTAACAATTAGAAGAGCTTTCATTGAATTTGATGGATCCAAACTTGAAACAACATTCATTGCAACCAAAAGAGCTTTCTTGATCTTCAAGCTTCATCAAATCACCACCAAAAGCACCCAAAATAGGTTGAAGGAGAAAGGATGAGCTCAAATCTTGAAAAGTGAGGCTATGGTTGCTCCCAATGAGCTCTAAATGTGATGAAGGCTGAGAAAATATCCTAAAACATGGAACCTTACATTTCAATACGTTAAAACCCCTAAAAATCATGGGCTTAAGTTGCACATCAACCACCTCGTAGTGACCTGATCACCACATTGTGGTGACCTGCTCACCACCTCATGGTGACGAGTTTTCAATTATTTCATCCAACTTCAAATAGTCAAAACTTCTTTGTTTCAACTCTATTTTTAGTGATCTTTATATGCACGTGAATGTATTAATAAGCCCCATAATCTTATCCAATTAATTTCGACTTAAATTATAACGAACTTAATTTATTAATTAATGCAAGAAGTCCCAAAATATCACTTTTTTCTATTTTATCCTTTTTAGCTCCAAAACATAATTCAAGCACTTAACTCACCTAACCAAAATTATCAATACCCAATAAGATCTAAACTTTATTCCTTTGAAGCCAAAGTCCTTTACTTGATCAAATCAAGGTCCACAATCCCAAAATAAGAAACAACTTGAAACTAGATGTTAAACCGACAAAACAAGATAGTGCACCTTATGTGGTAAATATTGGGAAAAATCAAGAAGAATGATATATTTCAAACCAAAAAAACCGATTGTGAAAATGACGAATATGCTAAAATAAATTGGTGTTTATGCCATTTACCTTAGGTTGTAACTAAGAGGTGATCGGTTAACTAGGAAATGGTATTGGAACATCATGAAGATGGATGTCCTTTGTGCCAACAAAAATATAATAGGTTGTAAAAACTAAAACCAAGCTAAAGTATATTCATTTCGAGTCACTTTCCTTTTAATAAACAAACAAATATGAACATAATTTTTGCCCGTTTAGTTAACGAAGAAAACCAATGATCTCAATTTCCATTTAACTTTGTTCATTAATCATCATTTATGTTCGTGTTCTTTTACTATGTAACAAATTCTCCAACATTTACAACTTTTACTTTTTCTATGTGGCATATGAAACGCAATGGGTTTGTTGATTTTTTTAATAAAAAGAGAGGAACCAAGAGGCTATTCCAAGTATCCATCCAACAGGTCTGTATCGAGAGCCTCCACGATTAAATGAGTAGAGGGAGATAGATGTCTAGTGACATCAAGTGTACCAAACACACCGTAAATGCAAATGTAAAGATATAGAGCATAAAGTTGAAACACGAAATAATCCATAGAACTGATTTTCTACATGAGTTGACCAAAAACATCAAGGTTTATGAAGATATTCACTAGGCCATAATCCATATATAATCGATTACCCAAAAACCCACCAAAACTAGGTGAAAACAAGAAAGCTACTGATTCACGTATGTATTGTTCTGATTCTGCATCTCAAAATCAGCAGCAGCTTGTGGAGCTTTTTCCATCGGCTGTGGAGAGACTTGATTAGGGTTCGTTGTTTTACCAGCAGGAGGCAAACACCTTTTTGAGAAAAAAGCCGCTATAGACTTCGTTCGCCTCACAGTTTTTTCTATTTTTTTCAGCAACAAAACAAAATAAATATTACCAAATAAAACCAAAAGAAGAAAAATCACATCTGTCCAAAAGATTACCTGGAGTACGCGATAACCCAAATTTCTCCAATATCTCTTTCTTGACCTGCGAAACGAAAAATTACTCATTTACCCACGACAAGGGTATTTTAGACATTTGATCATTATTATAAAATACAAACCTGCCAGCGGTTGTCTGAAAACATAGATATCTCACGAACTTTACTTTTCAACTGAGACTTTGCAACATTTGGAAACTTGTCACGTAAACTTTTCACCACTACATTGATCCCATGTGGACAGGACTGAATGATAGTTACCTGAAACAATCAAAAAGTCAAAAAGTCAAACAATTCACAACAAAAAACTCAATTACCACAATCCAATTACTCACAATTTCAGGTAAGTCTGAATCAGTAATAGTGGCTCCACTTGCTACTGGAACAACACCAACTTTGCTACTTGAAGAACAGTCTTCTTGTTTCTGTTTTTCATCTTCTTGAATGTCATTGGGAGCTACTAAATCTATAGATGGGCCCACAGGGAAAGCACGAATGCTCAAAGCTTGCAAGCATGTTTGTTCACTTTCTGGGGTAGAAGAGAGAGGTTGTGATTGTGACTTCTCATGCATTAAGTTGGAAACTACAAAAGGTCTGTTTTTCTTCAGAGCATGTTCAGTTAAAGTGTTGAGATGTTTTAGCTGTTTGAAAAATAAAGAAAGCTCTTCGGTTTCTATTTGGGGACAACTTGGTGAGCCCTTTGCTTCTTCAACTAACTCACTGTGATCCATTCTTTCAACTTCAACACCCTGTGTTAAATAAAGAAAGTTAAGATATGAGGATAAAAATAGCAATTTATTGAGAAGAATATTAAATGGTAAATACTAAATATACCTCATTTTCAGAAAGATATCCATCAGGAACAAAAAACCCATCCTCACTTTCATCTTCATCATCAGCTTTTGACAAGTTTTCCTCTGTATTTTCTTCTTCTTCTTCCTTATCACAATCTGATAAGCTTTCACCAGGTTCCTCCTGTATCATGAAACATTTATTAAACTGATATATTCAAAAAATATATATATTTAATAAACAATAATGAACAGATTCATTAATTATACAAACCTCTTCCCATTCTTCATCACTATCAATCTCATAATCCAGCTCTGGATCTTTAGCAAGAGGGCAACGAGGTTTAACAACTTCACTGAAAAAACAACAAATCCAAAACTAAATCTAATCAAAACCTAAAATATAATTTAAAGTAATTCAAATTTGGTAACAGATAATTAGTAACATTATGTACCTTTTCTTAGGCCAATAACCATAAAATGCAGGTCTGTGACTCTTATCAAACTGTAACAACTGTTTGCTTCTTCTAAACTTCTGGCTATCAATAACCGAATTATCTTTTGAATCATTTTTATTTTCATTCCATCCATCAATTAGTTTTTCAATATTGGTCAACTTCAGCTCTTTGACCACAACAGTCTTTGGAGTCAACCGCATACCCCAATGCCTTTTTTTGCTACCACAATGAACTAATTGATGCCAAGATCTCAAATGTACACTGTAAGTACAAAAAAAAATGTCAAAAACCAATTACAAAACACAAAGAAGTATAAAAAATATCATAAAAAGTGAGCTTACTTCCATAACTCATTTGAATCAAACTCTTTTTTGAGTGAAATGGCATCATCCATTGATTGAACTACTGATTCGGGCACATGTGTTTTTTGTTTAGGTGAACTTTCTGTATCTTTGACTGGTGATTGGTCAACCTGCATTGGTGAAGTTCCATTACTTTTTTTGAGGAATCTTTCCAAGATCGATGCTTGTTTTTGTAAAGCAAGTTGCTTTTTTTGTTCAGCTTCTTCTTTCTCTTTGCGTTTTTGTTCTTTTTCTGCTTCCTCTTGTTGTTTTTTTAACTGTTTTTTCATTTCAATTTCACGGCGTTTCTCTTCTTTTTCAGCCTCATCTTGCAGACGTTTCATTTCTTTCTCCTGTCAACCATTGACCAAAATAGTATCAAAACATCTTTAAAGAACAAAAAAGTTGACATAAGAGAAACTAACCTATAGATGGTGACTTTCTATTTATTTATATCTTACACCGCATATAAATAAATAGATAACTTTTTAGAACATTTTGAGAAGGGCACAATACAGGAAAACACAATGTTTTCACTATTTTCTTTGATTTAGCAAATTAACTATTTTTTGTAGTGATTAAACCATTATACTTTTTTGACCATTTAAAAAAACATTCTTCCAGGTTTCCCAATCTTGATATTAAGGAAAAGCACAACATACTTTGACCATTTTATCAATTTAGCAGTTTAAAACATTAAAGTTTTTGTTTAAAGAAACATGACTAACTATCTGATCCTAATTCTTTAAGTAGCAATAACCACTTTGATAACACACATAGAAACATATGTTGTGATATATATGTATTTAAAAGGAAAAATAAAACTTACATTTTGCAACTTTTCCTTCAAAAGTTCTCGCTCAATTCTCAATTTCTCTTTCTCAACTTCACGTTTGTTTTTCTCCAATTGCTTCACCACTAGTTTTTCTTCACGTTTCACTTCCTTCTCAGCACTTCACCCATGAACAAATGCCAAGTTATGGACCAAGAACAATAACATGTAACAAAATAATCAACAATACAACAGCATATACTTACACGTCAGCACCATTTTTCTGTTCCATTTTTTCAACTAGTGAACGTATTTCCACTTCACTCAACACTTTAATAAGCCTTTCAGATGCTTTCAGAACCTTCTGAACACCATTTGAAGCGCTCTCTGGCTTCATTAACTCGGTTATAACATCTGAAATTGATCAATTAATGTAATTAAACATCATAACAAGCTATCAAGGAAAGTTTTGTTCTTTCTTCATTTAACATGGTAACAAGCAAACAGTTTGAAATCTTGAGTAATTGGGGAATTTTTTTCTTCAGTTTCTCTTTCAAATTAAGAGGCCAAAAAACCACAACTTCAAATAAAAGTTAAGAGCAATCGAACACTAACCAGAAACAGCAGTTATCCTTTCGTGGATCTTTTTGCGACAAGTACGCCGAATTTTAATCGCACCACGAAATGACTTCGGGAGTAATTTTATGTCTCTTGTCTGCAAGATTAATGGGGTTTTAGCATCAGTTATATATACATAAAGATACTCAAACTCACTAAATCTGATAGTAATTCGAGTGACTAATACGTTAAATGCAGATCATCATAAGCTATAAAGGAATCACAGCAGGAAATTTTCATTTATACCTCCCAACACCAAAGGGAAGAAGGAGAGTCGTCTTCCAATACATCCGCATTTGGGTTTTGTACTCCATAGAAAGATCTCTGGCCGATAAGAAGCACAGAGCTCTTCACAGAAGCAGGTGTCATCGAACCCTCTTTCTCTTTCAGTGTAGAGAAAATCAATTCCACCAATTTTGACAATGGAAGACTGTTCTCTTCCAGTAAAGACGCAATCATCAAATTAGTCGAACCATTCGCCTTAACTGAGTCTACATCGATTAGCGCGTTCCGACTAAGAGACTCGTTGTAATACTTGAACAAACTATCAAGTTCCCCACGTAAAGCCCCAATGCGTGCTTCTCTTTCTTGTGTACTCATCACTAACTCAACCCTCTTCCTCTTCGTCGATTTCTTTGGAACGTCGACAACCATTGCATCGCCCATTTCGACAAACCCTAGACCCTAATTTTCAAAACCCTCTTCCGATTTAACTAAAGAGATTTCAGATTCCGATCAAACTTCACTTGCACACAAACTATCGCATTTACCAGAATTTCTTGCCTCGAATCAACTTAAACCAACCTAGATTCTGATGAAATGGTCCAGTTTTGGTGAATCTCTTTGGGTTTTTTTAAGAATAGGGGTAAAAGGATACGTGGGTGGGGTAAATGTGCCGACTGTTGAGGACTTGAGGCTTTCAACAAGCGTATTATTTCTTCCCTTTCTTACTTTATTTTCGGGTTTTGTAATCGAGTGTTGTATATCAAGAGGTGCAAACGAAAAATGGAAAATAAAACTAGGGTATCGATTTCCCGCTTTGATGAAAAGTAAATGGTGGGAAATCATATGTTTGCCGCTTAATAATTCGATTTCGAGACCCTATTCGCGCCCGATTGCACCCTCCGTGGTTCATCCCAGAACATACGGATGGGTTCGATGCTTTATGTCTTCCTTGTTTCTTTCACTACACTAGATCTAGGTCTTATTTTTAGATGTAACGTAATATTAATTATTGTGATTTTAATTTTGTAATGTTTGATAAAAATTGATATTAATTTAAATTATTAGATTTGAAAACACAGATGATGAAATTTTATAAATAAATTATTTTTTTATAGTAAATGAAGAATATTGTATTTGATTATTTGATTAACTTGTTTTATTGTTTATTTGATTAAATTGGTTTGATTATTAAATATGTAGATGTCTTAAGTTGTAAGGGACACATCACACATCATACGGTGGTATTTAATAATTAAAAATATGGTGTGTGGTATGTAACTATGTATATATATCATACCATAATCTAAAATAAATTTTCATCTATTATTGATGAAGGTGCAAAAATGATCTATGTGGTATGTCCAAAATTGTTATTTTTGTTAAAAAAAAAAAAAAATTGGATAACACAATTGGTCCAAAACTTTAATTTTGTTACGGTTTTGGTCCATTTTCTTTTGAAAAAATTCAAAATGATGGATTTGCCATTTACAATTTCATTTCCCAATTTCCTTTTGATGGAACTTGATATAAAATATAAATGTGTTTTTCATTTAAAAAAACAATCAGCAGAAACGTTAAAAATAGCAAGTTTATTTTTGAGTTTATAACAAAACCAAATCATTTATAATTTATTTATAGATGTTAGAATTATATTAAAACAAACATAAAGTGTTTTAGAATGACAATATCTAAAGTCTGTGAAGCCACTTGGTTTTGGAGTGTTGATGAAGATTAAAAAAAAAAAAAAAACAAAGTGTATAAGCTTCTCTACAAGTATAAATCATTAAGATAAGGCACCTGAAATGCTAATTCCTTATTGTATTATTGAGTGTCTTGAACATTTGAGAGCTTAACTTAATTAAGTACAAAATGAGACAACTCATTAGGGCTTTTAATCACCAAACTAGCTTCAAAGAGAATGAGATGGAGAGAGAGTGAGAGAGTGAGATAGGGAGATAGAGAGAGAGAGAGAGAGAGAGAGAGAGAAAGAAATAAGAGACTGGGAGAGAGAGAGAGAGAGAGAGAGAGATGGGAATAAGAAAGACAGTTTCAGCCACCATCTAAAAGAGAGGAAAAAGCTTAACAACTATAACATCCCGATGTCAAGGTAATTCCAATTGCAACCCTATGTTTGAAAAAATATGGTATTTTAGCCATTGGGATTGAAAAGGATTGCAAAATGGCTCATAGTTACAATATGGTAATTTGGTTCAAGTGTAGTAGTACGTTGAGTGTATGGTGTGTACGTTGGGCGTACACCTCGTGCGTGGGCGTACGTGAAAAATGTGCAAACCCTAATTTTTAGGGTTTGGTCCATATTTAAACCCTATTACAGCTTCATGTCTCATTTCTTCATCAGCCTCTCTCTATGAAAAATGATCCCAAGCAAACCCTTTGTGAGAAAAAGTACATTTTAGGCCCTTTGGAGTGTTTCACATGTGTTCTTGAAGAAGAAGAAGGTGGTGAAAAGAGCTTAGAGCTTGGAAACATTTTGGATCTGAGATTTCCTTCTTGTTAGCAACCTCCATGATGTATAAAGTTTGCAACTTGATCATTCTATCTTGTATATCTAGACATTTCTCCCTTTAAGACACTTTTTGTCCCAAAATGGTGATTTTTGAGCATGGCATGTTCTTGACCCAATATGTAACACCATTTTATTTAATAAATAAACAAACTAATTAATGAATGAATCGTATCCCTAAACTCAATAATTATATAGCAAGGTATTGGTTTCGAGGATTTAACTGGCATAATTTAGAAGTTTGGAGCTAGAAGGGTAAGTTCCGAAAATTATTTGTAAAGATTTTTAGAATACAGGGGTTATTTGGTAAGTATGGGACTTATTATGAAAATATTTATGGAAGCAGGGGCTAAAGAGTAAATTATGGACTTCATTTGAAAATAACTGTAGAGGGAGGGTGTCACACCCCGAAACCGATGGCGGAAATGCTCCGGGGTGGAGGACGTCATGTAAGTATCACAACCAATGTACATAGTAAGCATAGTAAACATGAAACATTACATTACGTATGAGTAATCACAATTGTTTAACAGTAAGGTGATACATGATTATCTATACAAAAGTTTGAACAAAAGTGAAGACGTGTCTTCTAAAACGCTCCGTCTTCTCCAAAATGTTGCGGGTACCTGTCTAATGCGGACCTGAGAATACAAACAGTTTGAAAACCAACATAAAGGTGGTGAGTTTATAAGTGTTTTGTTTTATGAAAATGAACATGTTTCCTTTAGTTTTCTGAAAAATTTGTTATCCAAGAAAATCTCATATTTTCTTATTAAGACAGTTTAATACGTATAACTCTCGATTGAAAACCATGGTTTTAAGTGGGTGATTACATAATGCTGAAGGTATCCCCATGGAAAGACCTTATGAGACTTGGAAAGAAAGGAAAACTAAGCCCTAAATTTGTTGGTCCTTTCAAAATCATCAAAAGAATTGGAAAGCAAGCATACCGCTTAGAATTACTTGAAGATTTGGCAGATATTCATGATGTGTCTCATGTAAGCTATCTGCGCAAATGCTTAAGCATCAATGATGAGACAGTTCCATTATCCGAGGTGAGATTGGATACTAAGTTAAGATATGTAGAAGAGCCGGAAGAGATCGTGAATGAAAGAACAACTAATCTACGTAATAAAGAAGTGGAGTTGGTACTTGTCAAGTGGAAACACCATCGAGGTCCAAATTATACTTGGGAAAATAAAAATGAGATAAAAGCAAAATATCCCCATTTATTTTAATCGATGTAATTTCGGGGACAAAATCCTCAAAAGGAGGAGGTAATTGTAACATACACGTTTTGAAATCGTGTTTTAAGTAAATAATATTATGAAATATTATGTGAATTTGAATGTTGATTTCTAACAGATAGTTTTTACGATAAATGAAGTAAACTATGTTTAGAATCACTCATAAAACATTGGAAGTCACATGAGATTCCGATTTAAAAGCCAAATAGTGAAATATAGCGAAAATATAAAATTTGAAATAAGTAAAATTTTATTATTGAAAGTTGTAGATAATCTCGTTAGAAACATGTAGGCAAAAGCCTCATCGAAATCTGAGTTATAACGAAGAAGTTATGACCAATCGAAGATCTGCGACAAAACCAGCACAGCGCTGAATGACGTAAAAAGTGAGTTATTGATAAACTACTTTTTTTAGCTTTAGTAATCTAAACGAAAGTTGTAGTATTCATTAAACCGATAAGTTCGATAAAAAAACACCAAAATCTGACTGCGTATGAGGAAGTTATTATTTTTTGAAGTTTCAGCTTAGCAGTAGACAACTAAAAACTTGAATTTTAGATCGAGTGATTTTTAGCCGACACAACCTAAACGAGAATTGAAGGCCTCGTCATTAGTAGTACGACGGTAAAATGTCTGACGAAAACGGATGTCGGATGAAGAAGTTATGAATTTTTAACTGACTTTCCAGTCCCGGTCTGTTAAAAATAATAATATTAAAATTAAAGTCAAAATTAGTTGTCGAAATCTAAACGAAAGTTGTAGAGCATAAATTTAGCTACGTGTGCATATAAAGAACGTCAAAAACGGAGCCCGTATGAGAAAGTTATGAATCTTAGAAGAATTGGGTGCAATTTCCGAGGAATCTCGCATCGGCCACGTCACCGTCGCCGGAGATCGCCACGTATCCGAAGTGTCGAGTCATCACGCCGCGTGTCGCTATCTGATAGGACCGAACCTCGGACTAGTGACCATCCGACGCGCCTTTTGGCGTATGAGGCGACGTTTGAGACGTCTCCTAAGACGCCTCGCATAGACGCGTGTCCTTTGTTATTGTTGTCACCGAGATGCTCGCTGCTGACTCTCCTTCTTTGGCCGACTTCGGATTCGCCTCTATAAAAGGGAGGTTGCGAACCAACCCGGGTATTTTTAAGAATTTGGCATCTTTGGCCCCTTTTTTCAATATTTTTCACTATTTTAAATTGCCCTGAGGCCCCGGTAACATTTTTAAAGCCTGGAATACGTCCCGAAGTGCTCGAGAAGCCCGAAAATTTATCTTTTCGTTTTGAAGCTCTACCTTCGCAAAGCCCGATTTTCAATAAAACTCCCGGTTTTCAACGACGAAAGTTATATTTAGAACCAAAATATTGCCCAAATTAATATTTTAGCCCCCGATTATTTCACGATGAGTTTAATATACATGAACAATTGTATGTTATGTGTTATATGTGCTATGTGCTTTTCAGTGTTATTATTCCGAGTCATTTTTCCAGGTTAATTTTATTCACTATTTTTAATAGCAAATAAATACCTTTGACCATATGATCAGTGAAAAAACTTAGATTCACGTTGCTACTGGTATGTAGCCTCTGGCCATGTAGAGCATGTCTCCGTAAGAGAATGATTTTCTATTCTATGGTATTGATAAATGGTTACACAGTGTTTAAACCTAAAATCTACCAAAATGTTAATTCGAAGTTGTATGTCTTTTGTGCAATTTTGGCCAAAGCTTTATTGATGTATATCAAGTATGGAAATTGTTATATCTCATTGATTGTATATCTTTAAATCAAATCAATGATTGATATGAAATGTTTGTCACATGATTCACATATGCCCTTGTTGTTCTTTGTTCCTCTTTGCTTCTGCCATATTGAAGTATATATATGGCATAACGTTATATTGTATCTATTATTGAACTCACTAAGCGTCACCGCTTACCCTCTCAATGTTTAACAAATTGTAAGAGATAAGCATCCAGTATAGTTATATACTGGTAGAAGATTTTTGAATAGTTTGAAACTATTGTATCGATAAAAGCTTATGAATGGTTTGAAACCATTGTATTTTGCATTCCCATATGTATAAAACTATAGAATCCTGGGAAGTAATGTAATATATAACACTTTAAAATAGTCGGGTTGTATCCAATAGTTTGTAACCTCTTTATCAATGTAAAATATTGTTTTTATGAATATGCAAGTAACATGTTTTGGGGTAACTATATTGTCAAATATGAAAGTTCGGATATTTCATAGATACGTAAGTTAGGGTCTTTCATTAATGAACTTACTTTTAATTTCAAAATTCTCAAAATTAAAGCTCTTTAGTTTTATTTATTTAGATAAAAAAACATTTCCATTTTAATAATTCTTAGTTTTTTTTTTTTTTTTTTTTTTTTTTTTTTTTGATTTTCTTATAAATTCAAAGTTCTCAAATATTTACACACACATACATATATATATATATATATATATATATATATATATATATATATAAATTAACCCATATAATATACGAGTCTCACAATTAATTCAAAATGTAATAAACTTTACGAAATATATAAGTTTGAGTTTGCTCGAGGACAACTCAAGTTGCCTAACTAAAACCAGATGTTGTTGACAACCAAGTTGCTTGACAACACAACTTGACTTTATGTGCAACTAAACTACTTTGTGTTTTATTCTTCCATAAATCGTTTTTTAACTGCAAATTTCGTAACTTTCATTGATCTTATTCATGTTTTAGATAAAATAAATACATAATATTTATATTTCACTTTCTTAGATTTCTCTAGGAAATCTAACAACCCATATATTCTCCTGAAAAAGTGATTTATTTGTTTCCTGTTTTGTGCCTTAAACAAATACTTGTTGCTTAAAGATTATCTTAAACTGAATTTTATTAGTAACCCATAATGAAGAACTATCAATACATAAAAAAAGACATACATTATTTTCAGAAATCCATATTCTAGATTACCAAACCCGTATTTTCTATTATTTTACATGTTATTTTAATGTCCATCCAAAACCAGAAATATGATAAAAACACTTTTCTGCTAGGATGAAACAAATTTGAATTAGCTTTAACAGATCAACAAACAATATAGACAAAATTGCAAAAATGGTCCCTATGCTTGTCAAAATTATGTGGGTTTGGTCTAAAATGGTTTCATGGTGCATAAGTGGTCCAATATTGGATCTTTTTAGTGATTTTAGTCCCTAAACACTTGAAATTACTTTTATACCCTTATAGTTTATATTTTCTGTTTTTTTAATTGCTGAAATGTTTTAATTAAATTAATTTACCTTAAGACAAAAAAATAAAAACCCAACTCACCCTTTCATCCCTGTCATAATACCAAGGAGGAGAGAATCCTAATCATCACCACTATCCTCCATCACCAGTGTCTGTAACCAGCGTTGGTGGCCTCCATTTTCACCGGAGTTACCTGGTTCGCCACCATCACCCTTTTATATCTTTCTACCAGACATCACTCAACTTCACTTCTTTCTATCTTTTTCAAATACACACACAAACACACAGTCTCAAGAACACCCACACCGGAAACCGACGACAATAGGTTGGAAACCCACACCACTAGTGGCCGGAAACCTACACCACCAGCTTCACTTCTTGCACATACATCACCACTGCATCCTCTGTCCTACAAGCTCCTTCCTGTAAAATCTATTAACCCCCTCAATCTCTTTACTCTAATACTCTACTTCACTCCCGACTTTTGATTTTGGCTCCTGAAACCAAATTGGAAACGATTTTGAGATCCGATTTTAGTGGAAATTTCGATACATGGACTTTAATATTCAGATTTAAGTTTATCAGGAAGCATTATTGCAGTGAAGCAAAAAGACCATAAACAACTCCATCAATCTGGGTGGAGGTTAGTGCAAGTGGAAAAGGAAATGGGCGAGATGGAGGTTTGGGACGACAACTTTCTTGAATGCGTAGTGTTTGGGATCGATTTGCAGGTCCATTACTTGGCATCGTTTTGCAGGTCCTCTACGAGACATCAATTTGCAACCCCTGTCTCACCTTCAAAATCAGTAGGTGTATGGTATAAATCGATCTCATTCGTCGGTACTAGAGGAAGAAGGAGGGCGACGAAGGCTGGTGACGGCAGTGTGAGTAACGGAGGCCGGTGGCGGCACAGGGAGCTAAGGTCGCCGGTGTATGAGTGTTTTTTTGGTTGGATTTTAAAGGAAAGAAAGGTAGAGTCGTAGAGGGAAAGGGATTAGAAGGGTACGATGGGTTTTGTTTTGGTTTTTTAATTAAAATAATAAGGAATTAATTAAAAAAAATAAAAATAATAATTATTGAAGGGCATATTGGTCTTTTCATGTAGGGTATGGATCAAAACCACACAACAATGTGAACCATAGGGACTAAAACCACACAAAGTATCCAAAATTGGACCACTAATGCACCACCAAACGTTTTTGGACTAAAACAACATAATTTTGACAAACACAGGGACCATTTTTGCAATTTTGTCTTATATGGACTAAAGTTACCATTCATCGAAAATAAAAACAAATATTTTTGAAGGGAGTAAATTGAAAGAAAGGAGTTTTAAACGGGGCCGAAGCGCAACTTTTTCGAAATACAACAAAGGGGAAACGAAGAAGCTTCGAGGGCTTACCCGTCGATTGACAAGGTATGCCGTCGGTTGGAATCTCCGGCAACTAACCCTAATTTTAACCAATTCCTCTCAGTGTGCTTAGTTGATTTTAACATCTCTAAATGCATTTAAACGGGATCTCTATGTAGAGATGTATGTTAAAAATTGAAGAAATAACCCCAACAATCTGCTATGGGTTTTGTCTTATGTGTGTACAAATAAATTTACGCCTTCTTTATCTGATTTCTATTCTGCTTCTTCTATATAAACATGCGTGTTTTTATGTGTTTATATCATTCTTTTGAAGTGTTGTAGGCGATTTACTCAAAGTTTGATATGGGCACTGAAGTTGGGTGGTTCATACTATCCGAAGATCAACAACATGTAGGTCCATATGCTGCGTCTGAATTGAGAGGTGAGTATTGCATTCATGCCATAGTTAATGTTGATGATTGTTTTTGAATGTTCATTTTGTTTTCAAATTAGACGCTCCTTCGTGTTTGCAGAAGGGCGGGTTTTTTTTAATCTGAAAGTTGTAGGATTATTGCACTCCATTTGTTTTGCAAATGGAGTTCTAAATCATATCACATTCAGATGCTCACGGAAGCTTTTCGGTCATCTAATTAAGATTATCTTCTTCACATCCACAGAACATTTTTCTAGTGGATATATTACAGGGAGCACACTTGTATGGGCTGAAGGAAGGAGCGAGTGGCAGCCCCTGTCCTCTGTTCCTGGACTAATCTCTGAAAACTCCGAACAAGGTACCTCGTCATTTGTACCAATATCTGGTGTCTTCCTTTGAATATGTGAAGATGAATCTGAATTTAGGGTTAATTTTTTAGTGCCCTCATCGGCTACCATTGATGATGAGTTTGAAAGGTGGCAAAATGAAGTGAGAAGTGCTGAGACAGAGGCAGACAATGAAGTTGCTGCTGATGATGAGAGGCCTTCATCTCCTCCAGATGGTCAGAATGAGTTCACTGATGATGATGGGACAGTGTACAAGTGGGACAAAAAGCTTAGAGCCTGGGTTCCTCAAGTTAGTTTGACTTTTGTCAATTTTGACCATTTCTTGATTTCTTGTTTATTCACGGAATGTTACGACTTATGATAGGAAATGGCTGCTGGAAGTGAGCCATATGATCTTGACCATATGACATTTCAGCAAGAAGAAGAGCTGTTTCCCACAGTTGGGGCTGATGGTATTCCTGTTAAAGAAGATACCAACACTTCTGTAAAAGCAAATGCTGATGTCATTGCCGAAAAAGATACAGATAATGCAAATGAACTGATAGAAGCAAATGGGAAGAGGAAATTGCCTGAGAAACCTGCTGAGAAAAAGGTTAGTTCAATACTGTGTTTGTTTGCTTGTATAACTGGTCTATTTGATTGCTTCATCTTTAAAAATCTTTCTTGTGGTGTATCTCAGGAAGCCAATCAACCTCCAGACAGCTGGTTTGAGTTGAAAGTTAATACACATGTATATGTTACAGGGTTGCCAGATGATGTTACCTTTGATGAGGTAAATATATATAGATTTGATGTTGACTCTACTTTGTTTGATAAGGTTGACCTTTATAATCCGGTTATTTATTAAAATTTAATCTAAATTTGGTTCAGGTTGTGGAGGTGTTTTCCAAGTGTGGGATTATAAAGGAGGTTCGGAACTTTTAACTATTGTAATATACTATTTTTGTTTTCATTTTACTATTTTATGAAAGTCTTCACATCCAATCTTTTAATTATCTTCTCTGGAATATTATAGGATCCTGAAACAAAGAAACCTCGTGTGAAGATCTATGTCAACAAAGAAACTGGAAAGAAAAAGGGTGATGCTCTTGTTTCATATATGAAGGTATATATATTTTTCCTTCATAATCTTTTTTTTTTTTTTTTTTTTAAATATTATTATTTCTTTATATTGATATGTGTAGTGTGTTTTACTCAGGAACCTTCAGTTGCTTTGGCCTTGCAAATTCTTGATGGATCTCCTTTACGACCTGGTGACAAGGTTGTGATGTCAGTCACACCAGCTAAATTTGAACAAAAAGGTAAATTATTATTATTATATTAATAAAAGGGTATTCGTTTTTGTAATAATTCACTTAAATTGTTTCTTACAGGGGAAAAATTCATAGCAAAGCAAGTGGACAAGAGAAAAAAGAAGAAGCTTCAGAAGGTGGAACACAAGATGCTTGGATGGGGTATGTGTTTATTATCATAATCATATATTTTTAATATTTTTTGATGTTATGATCATAATTCATAAACATATATTTTTCTTTTTTATGATTTAGGTGGGCGTGATGATTCAAAATTACTAATTCCAGCTACAGTTATTCTCCGATACATGTTTTCTCCAGCAGAAATGAGGGTAATTTAGTAAAATCCGGCATGATATTAACGGTAGTATTAAAATAAGGGTTAATGTCATAAAAACCCTCAAGTTTTCAGGGTTTTGTCGGTTTTGCCCAAAGTTGAATTTTATGTTCGTTTTTACCCTAACATTTTCGAAAAAATATTTGGTTTTACCTTTTTACCGGTGATAACAGGTTTTCCAGGTTCCATTATATTTAATTGGCAAAAAAACCCTTAAGTTTACCCTTTTTTGCGTTTTTATCCTTAAGTTTATAATTTTTTTACACTTTTACCCTAAGTATTCTTTTCATAATATACGTATTCATGTAAAAAAATCGTATTTATATACGAAAAAATGTTTAATTAAATATTGTATTTATATTTTTTTTAATGTTATATATATATATATATATATATATATATATATATATATATATGTGTGTGTGTGTGTGTGTGTGTGTGTGTGTTTGCAAGGTTATACCATTTAAAAAGATAAATAATATTTTTAGCATTATGAATACGTGTTTTATAGATATAGTTTTTAGAAGTATAAATGCATCTTTTTACATTATTATATATAAATATGTATCTATACTTCTAAAAATATATTTATACTTTAAAAAAACATATATCAAATACATATTTACACTTCTAAGAATATATGTATATACTTATATAAACATGTTTATGATTCAACATGTTTTTTTTTTATTGATATGTATATTTTTAAATGCATAAAAATATGTACTTGTAGTTTTAAAAACATATTAATTTGCGTTTTTTTTACATCTTAAATGGTTTATCTAAGAAAAAACCCATACACACACACACACACACACACACACACATATATATATATATATATATATATATATATATATATATATATATATATATATATATATATATATATGAAGAAATAACATTAAAAAATGTGAATACAATACTTAATTAAAATTTTTTCGCATATAAATATAATTTTTCTGCATGAATACATATAATATGAAAAAAAAAATACAAAAGGTAAAAGTGTAAAAAAATATAAACTTAAGGGTAAAAACGTAAAAAACTATAAACTTAAGGGTTTTTTTGCGAAGCTAATATAATGGTAACCTGTTATTACCGGTAAAAGGGTAAAACCGAACATTTTTTGGAAAATGTTAGGGTAAAAACGGACATAAAATTCAACTTTGGGCAAAACCGACAAAACCCTGAAAACTTGAGGGTTTTTATGACATTAACCCTTAAAATAATAAAAAAAATCCATGAATTTACATAATAACCTTAAATTTGTTTCTTAATGTCAGGCTGATGAGAATTTAAACGTTGAATTAGCAGCAGATGTTCAAGAGGAATGTGCAAAGCTTGGTGCAGTTGAATCAGTCAAGGTAGCATTGACTTTTTAATTATCAATTTACTTTATTACTCTTAAGCAAAATATTATATATTATGGTTATGGTTGTTTTTGTAGGTTTGTGAAAATCATCCTCAAGGGGTAGTTTTGGTAAGATTTAAGGACAGGCAAGATGCAAGAAAGTGTATTGAGTTGATGAATGGAAGATGGTAAATTTTGTATTTTTTTTTTGAATTTTATAAACAATGAATGTGTTAAGTGTGATTAGTGAAAGTGTTTGATTATTTTGGTTTGGTTATGTTTTAGGTTTGGAGGTAGGCAAGTGCATGCTAGTGAGGATGATGGATTGGTGAACCATGCTTTGGTTAGGGATTTGGATCATGATGCCCAACAGTTGGAGAAATTTGGGGCTGAACTTGAGGCTGAATGAATTAATAACTTCTGAAGTATCAATGCACATATAGATTATGATACACAAGACACATGTCTACTACTTAATAGCTACAGAATCTTCAATTTCTTTTGAGTGTGTTGTGTTATGAAGTTGAATAATATGGTTTACGTGTTTTAGGATTGTTGTTTAGTTACTCTTGTGATTGATTTTGATGCTGTAACTTTAAGGTTGTGTTTGTTACATGAGACTGGCGACTCGACTAGACATACTTTTTAGGGTTGTTTTTTAATGATGAGGATGGTGAGGGTATTTATGTCTGTCCAATAAATGGGAGATTGAGAATGAGTCCATGTTATGTTATGTGGTGTTGTAATTTTTATGAATGGATAGTTATGGTTTGTTTATTATTTTATTCAAGTTTTGAGGGACGTGAATTGTAACATAGAAATAGTATAATAGTTTTAGTTGAATTTTATTGTCGGAATCCTATTTTCAAAATCAATACATAAAACTTAAGTTTAAAATAAATTTAATAATTTATATGAATAACTGATTTGATTGCTAAATGAGAAACACGGTTATTAAAGATCAAATTTCCTTTACCGTTGGAAAACCAGAACGATAATTTGATTATAAACGGAACGGAAAAATGACCTTTGATTTGGAATCTAGACTAATTTTATTTAAGATTTTAGGGAGAATTTCGTCGGTCTTCTTATAAACTTTTATAATTAAGTTTATATTCTTTTAAAATTTAAACATGTATGTTCTTATAAAACCATATAAACTCACATATATACCAAAATTCTTAATTTAATCATAATTAATCTATTTAAAAATGATATTATAACTAAATTACTAAAATATCCATTTGCATATCTTCACACAACCAATCTTCATATTCATAATATGGTTATTCAAAGTTAATTCTTTGTTGCTTCATATTATGCATAATCGATAGGAGAAACCTGATGATTACGTAT
The DNA here is from genome assembly GCF_052625555.1 of Lactuca saligna. Lineage (NCBI taxonomy): Eukaryota > Viridiplantae > Streptophyta > Magnoliopsida > Asterales > Asteraceae > Lactuca > Lactuca saligna. The sequence continues at coordinate 48,043,963 of NC_136425.1, forward strand.
TCCTAATCGATTGCTAAAAATATATATTTTATATCATACACTCGCTTTAATAGACTTGCAATTATTCTCTTCTAAAATTTTGTTATTAAATGAATTTGTAATGGATGGTTATCAAATTGGGATTTACCTGTTCTTGAGTTCAATTTAACGAGGGAAAAAATGAAATTGATAGAAGTGAGAAGAAATCAAAAGTAATTTATGTATTTTGAGTTTCATTAAAAGAAATAAGTGGAAAGAAATGAAAGGAAGTGGAATAAAAACTTTCCCTCTAACTTTCCTTCAAATTTAAAAGGATTTGGAGTGAAATGAACAAAATTTTTAATTTTCTTTTCATTACTTTCTAATTCCGAAACACAAAACACAATTTACTTTTCATTTTTTTCTCTCTCTTTTTTTTTTTCCTTTGCTAAACCCGGAACTAAGTATTTGTGATTTACAACTCTAAAAAAGTGAGTTCAATTGACCATAACTTTGTTACCAAATCAATATTAGAAATAGCTATCAATGTCGATAATGGATTTTGGTTGATAAATATGGTTGGATTGACGGCGATGACAACTCTATGTAGGATTTTGAATTTGGGACCCAAACTTGGTTCAACCAATTGATATTATCGGACGAATTCCCGAAAGTGATATCGACCATAACTTCGCTATTGATCGAATACATCCATATTTATATCGACATGTTTATAATTTAAAAAAATGATTAATATTATAATATTACAAACTAATCAGGATTCTAATAATAAAAAATATAAGTAGATTCGTTTAATACTTTATTGGTGTGTCTATATTTAAGAAAAAAAAATAACATGAATAGCTTATTTTGTAGTGTTTTAAAAACCGGTTTGAAGCATGAACGGGAAGTGAAAACGGTTCAACGACGACCAATTTAATACTATGTTTTATACTGGATTGAACTAGAAGGTTTCTTCAAAAACCTTTGTAGAACCGGTGTGATAGAACCAATTATTGGATTTGTATAGTTGTATTTCACTTAGCCTATTAAAAAAACAATTTATTTCCAAAAAAATTGAATAGCTCAATCAATCAGGTTATTCATAATATATAATTAAAAGACCGACACACACACACACACACACACACACACACATATATATATATATATATACACACACACACACACACCGACGTTGAATCGGAAATATACCGATTCAAATAAAGAACGGTTTTAAAAAATTCTGTTTTGTTTGTTTGTTTGTTTTTTGTTTTTTGTTTTTTTTTTGGTTAAATCACACTCTTTGAATTTAGGGATATATGCATTGAAGTCCCAATATATTCAATGATTTGATAAGAAAGTTCAAAACTTTATTTTTTTGATAGTAAACTCCTAACTACCGACATTTTTTGACACACTTACATTTTTTTTTGCCGGTTAGCCGGTAATTACGACATTGTTGTAAAGGAAAATAAAGTTTAAGACTTTTTTGTCAAATCGTGAATTAGGAATTTGTATGTATATATATATATATATATATATATATATATATATATATATATATATATATATATATATATTCTTTTTTATGATTAAGGTGGGCGTAATGATTCAAAATTATTAATTCCAGCTACTGTTGTTCTCCGATACATGTTCTCTCCAACAGAAATGAGGGCAATTTAGTAAAATTTGGCTTGATGGTAGTACTAAATAATAAAATCCATGAACTTACATAACCTTAAATTTGTTTCTTAATGACAGATTGATGAGAATTTAAACGTTGAATTAGCAGTAGATGTTCAAGAGGAATGTACAAAGCTTGGTGGAGTTGAATCGGTCAAGGTAGCATTGACTTTTTAATCCATGAACTTACATGTAACGCCCGCAGATCCGGGCTAGTCAATTTAGAGGTAATAGGGGTCGAAAACGACTTTTCGACAAAAAGATTATTTAGAATAACCAAGATGTAGAATATGTCACAAGGTTTCCATACATATAAAGAACGCCGAAATCCGAGTTATAACGAAGAAGTTATGACCCGTCGAAGTTTCGTGTCGGAACCGACACGACGCCGGGAAGCGTAAATAGTAAATTTATGATAGAGAGAGATTTAGCCTTAGCGCTCTAAACGAAAGTCGTAGAATATGTTAAACTAAGAACATCGATAAAAAGAACGCCCAAATCTGACTTTGTATGAAGAAGTTATGATTTTTCGAAGTTTCGGATTAGCGGTGTACAGCCCGAAATTCGAATTTTAGATCGATTGATTTTTAGCCGATACAACCTAAACAAGAATCGAAGATCTCGTTATTAGTAGCGTAACGATAAAAAGACAGATGAAAATGGACATCGGATAAAGAAGTTATGAGATTTTAACGGACCAATCCTGTCCCGGCCTGTTAAAAATATAACTTTAAAAATAAAGTCAAAATTAACCGACGGAGTCTAAACGAAAGTTGTAGAGTACGTCTCCACCTACGCGTGGATATAAAGAACGTCAAAAACGGAGTTCGTATGAACGAGTTACAAATTATAATAGCATATTTACGTATTAAAATAAAGTATAAATCATGTATACGTACACATATATATACATATGTATATATCATTAGAAAGGTATCGACGATGCGGTCATTATAATACTAATGTTGAGTTCTTTCGACATTAGTTTAGTACAAATATCATTAAATCCATTTAAAATAGTATTATAGAGGGGTGTTTAGTTGTTTATATAACTAAAAGGTCATTAAGTAATTATGGAGGGTAGTTTTTGAAAATTCAATTAGTATAAATAAGAGCCTTGGGCTCTCATATTTCTTGTACCATTCTTTTGATTCAAAAGTCTTTCTCTCCTTATCCCCCGAGCATTTCGGTCCCTCGTGATTCGACTTCTCTTTCTGTAGTTTTAGTATAGTAAGGTGAGCGCTGAAGCGCTGCACGAATCTTTCTTAGAAAAATTCAGCGACGAAGTTCTGCCCCTGCAGAGTCCGACTCCTAGCTAAAATCCCCTTGAAAGTAAGTTATGCTTACCCTATTTTAAATATAGTTTATATTTAAAATTAGTATTGTTATTATAAATTTATGATAAATATTTGAGCTATTATTATGACTTATATAAGTGTTGTTATAATATCTTTTAACTACTCGCGGTACGGAGAATCTGGTTTAAAGGGCCGCATAGGGTTGTTGGATTTCAGAAGTGCTATACGCCAAAATGGTCCTGCCCTCCGGTGTTTTATGTCTGGCCCCTGTCTGTACATAGTAGTTGGAAAGTATTGTTTAAACGCTTATATAATAATAATAATAAGACTAATAATTAGTCACGGTAATATTAGACTAAAATCTAGTGGTGATAATACTATGTTTCGTCAAAGGAAATTATTTTAAAGTAAACAAAGCGCTGTCCAAGTACCGAGTCACCACCTTCTCAGGTGAGTGCATAGTTACTTTCAGCTTACACATAGATATGAAGTATTTTATATAAATTACGTGCTATGTGTGCATATTATCTGAATACTTGCTATCTATGCTGGATGAACGTTTTATACATGTTTTCAATGATTTAAACTGTATATGTATTTTATATCTACAAAATATGTTGGGTAGAACATGGATAGATGAATGATGAGGGATAAAAGCTGAAATATAGGAACATTAGTAGCATGGACCTAGTGCCCTATAGGTATACATTGGCAGCAGTGGACCTAGTACCCTATAGATGGGCACTGGCAGCTGCGCCACAACTCGTAGATGTTTTAGATCTACGGTAAACGTCCTAGCAGATGCGCTCTAAGGACAGTATCGGCAGCTGCGCCTAATAGGGAGCCTTATAACCATGACAGTGGAGTTAAAAGGTCAATACCGGCAGAAGCGCCTCATAGGAAATGTCCCAATTCTGGCAGCTGCACCTAAGTGACAAGATTAGCACTGCGCTTGACCAAAGTGTCATTAGCAACAATGGACTTCATGTTGTTTCCTTAGGATGATCCTTAGGAATGAATGAATGAAAAATAGCTGGTTCTTAGGGTAGATCCTTAAGAATAAAGAAGATAATGAGGATGGGTAATTTGGTTGATTGTTTGATTGTTAAAACATAATAATTATATTATTGTGGGTTGAAAACCCTATGTACTCACCAGGTTTCCCAACCTGACCCACTCAGTTTATTTGTATCACAGGTGTCGATATGAAGTCACATTACACTGAGAGATTTAAAAGAGATGTAGATCACTAGTGTAAATAAATGTAAGTTCTGTTTATGCTTATGTTTCTGTATTGACGATGACATCCCAAATGTTTTTAAAAGTGAATAAAAATATATTTCTTTAGAAATGTTTTGACAACGCGATTATCAAGTTTTTCTAGGAACAAATTCCGCAACATTTTTATTAAAAGAAGTACTCTGATTTTTATAAAGCATAAACAAAATCGGTCTTTTCTGACCGTGAAAATAAGGATGTCACATTACATAACCTTAAATTAGTGGTAGTACTAAATAATAAAATCCATGAACTTACATAACCTTAAATTTGTTTCTTAATGGCAGGCTGATGAGAATTTAAACGTTGAATTAGGGTAGATGTTCAAGAGGAATGTGCAAAGCTTGGTGGAGTTGAATCGGTCAAGGTAACATTGCCTTTTTAATTCTCATTTTTAATGTTTATTCTTGTTACTAACATAAGCAATGTACTTTATTATTATTATACAAATTTTTATAATATTGGTATGGTTGCTTTTGTAGGTTTGTGAAAATCATCCTCGTAGTTTGGTAAGAATTAAGGACAAACAAGATGCACGAATGTGTATTGAGTTGATGAATGGAAGATGGTGAATTTTTTATTTTTTGAATTTTACAAATAGTGAATGTATTAAGTGTGATTAGTGAACGTGTTGATTATTTGGTTTGGTTTAGGTTTGGAGGTAGGCAAGTGCATGCTAGTGAGGATGATGGATTGGTGAACCATGCTTTGGTTAGGGATTTGGATCATGATGCTCAATAATTGGAGAAATTTGGGGTTGAACTTGAGGTTGAATGAATTAACACCTGTAACAACTTCCGAAGCATTAATGCACATATAGATTATGACACAAGACACAAAGTCTACTACTTAATAGCTAAAGAATCTTCAATTTCTTTGAGTGTGTTGTGTTATGTAGTTGAATAATACGGTTTACATGTTTTAGAATTATTATTTAGTTACTCTTGTGATTGATTTTGATGTTGTAACTTTAAGGTTGTGTTTGTTATATGAGACGAGTTCTACTCGACTAGACATAATTTGTGGGGTTATTTTTAATGATCTGGATGGTGAGGGTATTTATGTGTTTTCCATAAATAAGAGATCAAGAAAGAGTGAATGTGATGTTATGACTTATGTGGTCTTATATGGTTTGTTTATAATTTTATTCAAGTTCTATTTAAATTTTAAGGGACGTGAATTATACATAAAAAAGAGTAATTTTAGTTGAATTTTATCGTTGGAAACATATTTTCGAAATCAATACATAAAACTCAAGTTACAAATAAATTTATGTAAATAACAGACTTTATTTTAAACGAGAAAACAGTTTATACTCAAACTGATAAAAATCAATGGAAGTTGGACTCGTTTAATAACTAAATATCTCCTTTTTGTTTTATCACACTCTTTGTATTTTTATTTGGTGTGGTAGGGACCAGGGAGTATAGTAGTAAGCCAACAAAGTTTCATCAACGAGATTTCTGATTTCTACACTCCTCCTTGCTGGTGGTTTGCCGTTTGCATCAGTCGAGCTCAACGATGGAGGAGGAGAGAAAGAGATTGGTTGAGGAAGAATGGAACTCCATGATTTCAACCAAGCAGCAAATCTCTCTTGCTGATTTCCCCTCCAAATTCCTCTTTGGCGTCGCTACTTCCGCTTATCAGGTGGTTTTCCTTTTCCCCTTTCGATCCATGTAGCTTCTTGTATACTTTTCATTTCACACTTCCATACGCTTCTTTCATTTCAATGCTCTTGGATTTTTGCAATCAGAAACTTGATCCATAGATCGCCATTACAGATTTCGAAATTTACCTTAATTTATGAATAATGCTGAAATGCGGAATTGTTTCAAACTGATAAACTCTGATTCCAACAGATGCCTTGATGTGTATTTGAAATCGTAACCTAATGGTTATATCAACTGATAAAAAGCTTCATAAAATTGGTTGCTTGTTTACTTGGATGCATCATGATGCCCTAAAAGTTTGTTTATAATTATATAGTATCTTAACATGTTCTCTTGTTTACTGCCTTGTTGCAGGTCGAAGGAGCTGCCAATCAGGGAGGCAGGGGTCCTTCTATTTGGGATACTTTTTCACACACAAAAGGTTTGCAGAATTTATAAACTCACCTTTGATGCTCCATTTGGACAACTATAAGAAACTTTCACATCACTTTTCTTTTCTCTTGATCACCAGGCAAAATAAAAGATGGAAAAAATGGAGATATAGCAACAGATCAATATCATCGTTACAAGGTTTTCTTTGTGTACAAGATATAGTTAATCTATTCATTGCTTTTGTGTTGTGTCCATTAAGCTAATCACATTTACATTGACCAAATACAGGAAGACGGTGACCTAATTGCCAAAATGGGATTCAGTGCTTACCGTTTTTCCATATCATGGTCACGTATCTACCCAGGTATTTCCTGTAACTATTTCTATTTATCAAGATACCTTTAATTAAACCATATTAGACCCATTCAAAATGAATTAATCTTTGTTTACAGATGGATTAGGAACACAGGTCAACAAAGAAGGGATCAAGTATTACAACAATCTTATAAACTACCTTCTCGAAAAGGGTATGCATTAAATTTTCCATTTTCCATTTTCTTTTGAGGATATGCTCTTACAACTTACAAGTAACTTGCAATAGGAATTGAGCCATGTGTAACATTATACCACTGGGATCTCCCATTGCATCTTGATGAGTCAATAGGAGGGTGGTTAAGTGACTCAATAGTGTAAGGTTTCATCTTTTCTCCTTACCCTAATTCTTGATTATTGTTTTTATATATTTATATCATAACTATCATTGCCAAAAATGCAGAAACTATTTTGCAATCTATGCAGAAACTTGTTTTGAAAATTTTGGTGATAGAGTGAAAAAATGGATAACAATCAATGAACCACTTCAGACAGCAATAAATGGATATTTTACTGGCATATTTGCCCCTGGAAGAAGTGAACGTTTTTCAGCTGAACCTTATTTGGCTGCTCATCACCAGCTTTTAGCCCATGCACAAGCTGTTTCAATATACAGAACTAAATTTCAGGTAAACATTTTAAATGTTTCTAATCTTTATTTTACATGATTACTAATCTTTTATTATTTTTTGTGGCATTTTTTTATACAATAGGCTCTGCAAGGTGGCGAAATAGGATTGGTTGTGGATTGTGAATGGGCTGAGCCCTTAACAGATAAGGAAGAAGACATAACTGCTGCGAAAAGGCGTGTTGAATTTCAGCTTGGATGGTAATATTTAATTAAAAACTCTCTAACTTTCTAACCCTTTTTACTATTTTTTTTTTTTTTTAAAAGAAAAGTGAATTTTTGATTTTTAGGTACTTGGATCCGATATTTTTTGGAGAATATCCTAAATCTATGCAAGAGAGGGTTGGAGAGTTGCTTCCTGTATTTTCTGAGAAAGATAAAGATGTGTTAAAAAATTCATTGGATTTTGTTGGGTTGAATCATTATACATCAAGATTTGTGTCGCATAAAACAAATGAAAAAGAAAACCATTATTTTAGAGCACAAGAGATGAGATTAACAGGTATTATTAAACTTACATTGCTTAGTAAACATGTATAGATACTTAAATGTTTTCTTACATAATTTTTTTTTTTTTTTTTTTTCTTATCAGCTGAATGGGAAAATGGTGTAATTGGTGAAAAGGTACTCCAGTATATTCATATCTAATATCTACTTAAGTCCCTATTGTCAAGACACTGACTGGTTCTTGGTTTTTTATATATGAAAAAAGACGAAAATGCCCTTCTCATAGAAAGATTTACTACGTTAGAAGTGCATTAGACAATGGGACAAAAAGTATAACCTTTTGTCCTACCCCAAAAAGGTGGGACATGGAACAGAAATACTAGTTCTTGATTTCTTGTATGTGCAAAAAGACGAAAATGCCCTTCTCATCCACACCAATAAAATCTTGATGGTTTTGTTAAATCTTCTAATTTGTCACAGGCAGCATCATCATGGCTGTATGTTGTTCCGTGGGGTCTCCGGAAAGTTCTTAAGTACATAGCTAAAAAGTACAATAATCCACCAATATATATTACCGAAAACGGTATATTTCTTCTGTAATTTCTATATTATATTTAAAAATATGTTTATTTTTGGGAATGCGTTATGAAACCATGGTAACAAACAGGCATGGATGATGAAGACAATGATGCATCTCCCCTACATGAAATGCTAGATGACAAATTGAGAGTTACATACTTTAAGTCCTATCTTGCAGCTGTTTCTCTTGCTATCAAGTCAGTGTTATTGTTATTATTGTTATTTATAAAAAAAATACGTTAAATGTGTCGTTTATTAATGAAATGATAATTTAAAAATTGTTGTTTAGGGATGGAGTTGATGTGAGGGGATATTTTGCATGGTCATTGGTGGATAATTTTGAATGGCCACAAGGATATACAAAGAGGTTTGGTTTGATTTATGTTGACTATAAAAACGGTCTTACACGTCATCTCAAGTCATCGGCTTATTGGTTCATGAGGTTTTTTAAAGCTGAAGATGGGAAAAATGGCAAAGAAGATTGATGCAAACTTTTAATGTTTCAATTTGGATATAAATTTAGAGTATTAATTTTTATCCAGTTTTTGGATATAAACATTGCCAAAATATGGTGTTTATGTACAATGTTTTAAAGTTTATGGATCAAAATATAATATTGTAATAGTTAGTAATGTCATAAACGGGCAACAAACCATTAAAATAAGGATATTTTCTTAACAAAACGTTCTGGTTCCCTTATGATGATACTTTTAAAATAATAATAATAATAAGAGTAAATTACTATCTCTATGGTTTGGTCAAAATTGTAAGTTTGGTCCATAACTTTCTTTTTGCACTCGGATCGTACATGTGGTTTGATTTTGTTATGTTTTTCGTTCCTTACATACATAAATTAGAGAGCATACGTGCAATTTGGATTAAACTATAGGGACAAAAAACGCAACAAAATCAAACCACAGGAACAAGCCGAGTACAAAAAAAAGTTAGAGACAAAACGTGTAATTTTAACCAAAACATAGGGACGATTTCAGTAATTTATTCAAATAATAATAATTGTGTTTTTGAACATTTCAAATAGTTCAATAGTTTGTTATTTATTTTTCACAAATCCTAAAATAAACAAGTACACAGATTTCGCACATACAAGCAATATAATGAGAATGAGAATGTAAAGGTAAAAGTGTAGAAAACAGAAACACTGGGATTGTTATGTGGTCACGTAACATGTTTAGATTATGCAACATGTGTAACTTCATTGCATATTTTGATAAAGATTTGTAATTTCGTTACATAAGTAAATATTTAACCTTAATTTTTTCCCATGTAAAACTAACATATTCTGAAGTACATATAAACTTCAATGTTTATCATTTAAATATATATCACATGTTTGATGTTTGATATGAAGAGACCTAATAAAGAATAATTTGCAAATTGCTTCTTTATATGGTTTTTTTTTTTTTTTGCTTCCATGGTCCCCATGATTTTATCTTAGGTCATTGGTTACGGTAGCAATGAAGTTTGCGGGGTGCTGATGTGGCATGTTGGCCTCAACAGGAACACCACATTATGTGTGAGTCATAGGTGAAAGATGAAAGTTAGCCTTATTTTGGATACTATTTCATGCCTACTAACACTATCAGATCGTTAAATACTTAAATACATGTAAAATTACTAGTATCGCTAACATTAAATAATGTCTTCCCACATTATTGTAATAATATACTTTACATAGTCATACTTAATACTTAAATAAAAAACCAAAGACAAAAATGCGTAGATAGGCTAACCCGACCCATCAAGATTTGACTTGTCATCCAATCTGTTAAATTTGCAGCCTCTAGCAAGCACACATGTCTACCCGCTTTGGATCCTAGTGTTAGGGAGAACCAAACGACAAGCAACATAAGGTACGAGAAAAATGAAAAGAGTACGAATATTATATTTACCTAGTTCACACGACTAGTGTAATAGTGCTGGGAGTTTTAATGATGATAAAAAGGGACCGATGATTTGAGTCATTTATACAGTTGGGTTTTGTTTCTTTTTTCCTGGTTGTGTTACTTTCAATCGTCTACTCTTTTTGATCCTCAACCAGAGAATTTATTCCCATGAGTCAAATATGGAGTCTCTTAGACATTTCACCAAACACCTAACATGCATCAATATAGGAGTATATACAACACAACAAAGGATTCATACATGTCAAGTTTACCAGAAAGATTTAAGCTGTTGACATTCCATGATTCCAGGATGCAAAAATCTCAAAACAGATTAAACTGATCATATGGAATCGATTGTTTGTGGGTTAGCAAGAGGAAAGGGAGATTCTTCCTGGGAAATTGCAACAAGCAGCATACCAAGAAATATATCATATAGAGAGATTCATATCTCTTGGACATTTCATCAAACACTTAACGGGCATACATATATTCAATATGCAAACAAAAAACTCGATAAACGCAAAGACGATCGCACAACATCATTATGAATGTATAAAAAGAAAAAAGGTCCAGGCATATAATCCAAGACAAAATTCAAGTTTCAAGATGCAAAATTCTTCAACAGATAAAATTACAAAATCACAAGTTTTCAATTTTCTTGGTCTAGTCTTGAATCGTTGACCTTATCTGTTATGATGGAGTCGGTTGTTTGTGGGTTAGCAATATCATGAGGAGAAGAAGATTCTTCCTGGGAATCGAGCAACTTGTTCATGTCTCTTACTCTACTTGTAGCAACGTTTGCGACAAGCACTAGAAACATGAGAGAGTTATTCAGATGGGTGTTATGTGGAAGGGGAAATAAGAAGGTAGGGCGGAGATATTAGTTACCGGCGGCGGTGCCGATCGTCCATATCCAGAGAATCTTGACTCCGGGGCTCTTCTCCTTCCACATTGTGATCGCGTTACTAAATTTGGAGAGATGACCTACACTACAGACCTACAGTCTACACTTCATTCGTGTTTTCCTTTTCTCGGAGAATTTGGGTATGAAATTAATTATAAAAATAGTATTATTCTTTTTTAACCGCATTTTAATAATATTATTCTGGATCTTAAATTCGGTAAGTAGCTTTATATAAATACTGCCACTGTGTAGGAAAAGATAATTATTTATATTTGTCAAGATATCAGATATGTAAGGATTTTAAATCAAATAAAGTTAGTTTGTATAATTTAGATGAAATAAGTGGTTATATACTTATATAGCAACGTTGATAGGTCTGTTGTCTATAGATTATAAGCTGAAAAATCAACACAATCATTTCTTCAAACCTTTGAATCCCTATTTTTTTCATTACTCTTTTATTCAAAACTTTGGTCTGATCATAATATAGTATACGAGATAGATAGATTTCAAAAGTTGTATTATTAAAGTTAATCGTAGTTACAAGTTTAATAACAAGATTTTTAAGCAAACCACAACCAATAATGAATCAAATAAGCCACACATACGAAATATCTTCCTAAAAAAGTAGTCAAAACTCTTCTAATCTTTACATCTAGTTTCAAAATTCTTTCAAACAATCTTCAATAAAACTTAAAGAATGTCATACTCTACTACAGATGGGCAAAATAGTCTTTTAACATCAAGAGCAATCGGTATACACCATGATAAACTAATTAAAATTACTCAATAAATGATGTGACTGTGTGGCCTTCAACCTTTGCTCTCTTCATCACCTCCTCCTGCCCAATTACAATTATTATTACCACATGTAAACACATAAATAATTTCCACAAATTTTATGTATATATAATTTCCCCAATTGTATGATTTTTTTTTGTTCAGTTATATTGAAGTTATTTTTGTATGTATTACCTTCTACAAAATATAAAGAAATTGTTTAAAGAATCTATATTTTACCTGGATCACTGCAGTTATGCTTCCAGGACACTCCTATTATCATTTTTAAAAAAAATATTAAAAAAAAAATCCATGAGCAAAATAAATAAGTCTGATAATTAAAAATATTGACACACCTGAAATAGTTTCTCTTCCCACATTACATCTTTCCACGTTTTACAACTCAGTGAGTTCCATGAACCTGGAACTCGAATTGTTTCCACATGCTGCAAAATCCTCAAGCTATCTGTGATATATATGTATTGTATTCTTTTTAAATTCCATTCCATGAAAATTAACAATATGAAAGGAATCGAAATGGTCCATTCCATCAAAAAAAAAAAAAGAATTCCATTCGAATGGAATGAACCATTCCATTCCTTCCCGGATTCCATCACAACAAAAGAATCATATCATACTTGTAATAAATGCTTCTTCCCACAAGTGGCGTTTGGACCATGATGGAGCAACTTCACGTATCGGGATTCCAATTCCCAAACATACCCTACACAACAAAAAGAATCATTTTTACTGCTATAATTTAAGTAGATTTTCATTTTCCAAGGGCATAATTGTCATTTACATTTCTTATTAAAAAAGGACTTACTCGATGATCACTTCTCGTACTACTCCTGGAAGGACACCATCACTTATTGGAGCTGTCTGTAATTCAAGTGAATAACCATCTTTTATACTATCCTGCATATACATGTCACAAAAAAGATTAATAAGCCAGAAAAGATTATAGCTAAAGTTACAAACACAAGATGACAATTACATGACAATAATCTCCTCTATATCAGTACAATGTCAATTAAAAAAGGGGAACATTGCAACCATTAACAGCATACATACCTTACGACAGATAACAAAAAAATTTGTTAAACAACCTTCAAGAATGTGATCTCCATCATTTGAAAGCAAGAGCTCAGTAGCAGATGGAGGCCTCAACTTCTCCAATGGTTTCCTCATCCTACTCAAAAACCATATTCTCAGATGACAGTGACAGTGACAAGTGACAGTGAAAGTAGCATTATATTTACCTGACCCAATCTGAGTATTTTGCATTTGCAGTATCTCTTCCATGGCCAACAAGAGCTAGATGAGCGCCATCTGTCCGGACTCCAAATACAGGAGGAGAATATAAACTTACATGAAGATGCAAACTAAAAACCCTATGGATTTCTTCTTCACCTATCTTCTCGTTTGGAATCAATTTCTCCAAGTTTCCACTCACAAGAGCAGTGAATGCCAATTCTGTTCCGGTTTTCCTCTCTTTCAATGCAACAGGTATTGCTTTTGTCATTGAATTATTAACGAAAGACGGAATCAGTGAATCCCATTCCAGGGATTTCATCTGTTGCAGGGATACGGGGGTCAAATTTATTCCTGGACGGAATAGAAGGTTTGGACATGAATTGAAGAGAATGTTTGTGGAAGTAGAAAGCCTGCGCAAATGCCTTTCCCAGAAGAGAAATTCTAAGCCATTGTTATGAGTTCTGAAGGTAGTGTAAGCACCTGGAATTCAATCGTTATTTGAAATTGATCTTTTAGGAGCTAATATTATTGATCAGCGATAGCGAATTATCAGATATTAAGTTGGCTAATACTCCATTAAAATGAAATTTAGATACGATAAGTTGGAGAAGTAAGAAGGAATGGAGCAAACCTGGATGGGATTCAAGCAAGGTTGTCACCGGAGGAGTGGGGGTAGGTGAGGCGACACCATTGACGAAGAGAAATACCGGGTCAGGCATTCACTGCAGCTAAGCCGAGCGTTGAAGTTGAAGTCAGGTGAGGTGAGACAGCGTATAAAAACCTCGACACAAATTCCTTCTTCCTCTATCTCTCAACAACGCACAACGCCACAACCCTTTTCAGCAAAATCACACCACACCGGAGATTTAAGATGGAACGGACCATGGGGCGAGCAGTCAGTCGAGTAGCTGATGAAGAAATAACAGAAAGAATGACATACCACCAAGCTACTTTCACCAAGAGATTTGTCCGCAAGGGGACATGAGGTTAAACATAAGGAACTTATTCCATACACAACAATTGTTGTTGTCCTTTAAAATGTAGTATTGTACAACTCTATAATGCATAAATTATTGTGGACGACAAAAAACTGATGTGTACGAATCTCTTCCCTAAACATAATAGTAGATTGGTAGCAGTTTGCTAAATGATAATATATATATATATATATATATATATATATATATATATATATATATATTCAAATGTTTCTAGCATCTATTATATGCTCGTACGCACAAATCTGGACTAATTGATGAAATAAAATAAATGATCATATGATCTCAGGGTGCAAGATAATAGAATAGGTTAACATGTACCATATAATCATACAAATTTAAATATAAGAGTATTTTTGTCAACTAACCTATATTAAAAAAGGAAAATTTCGGATTTCTAGGGATAATAATTCTTTTAATTTAATAAATCTGAATTTTTTAAATTAATTCAACTTTAATTCTATCATAATTTGTTAAAATAAACCGAATTTATTCTGATAGAATGTCAATCATAAACTAGTAACAATATTTCCGGTTTTATTCTTACAGAATATAGTTCTAATTCATATATTTTTGATAACTGACCATATTTAGAGGGTGTTTAGATAGGAAAAAAAGATGGTGCTTATTGCTTATTCTCACCACAATAAGCTAATTTTAAATGTTCAGATAAAATCCTTAAAAATCAACTTATGTGTTAAGAATAAGCTAAATAAACTAATTTTAATAAACATCTCCCCCTTGCTTATTGTTTATTGTATATTCCCACCACAAATAAACTAATAAACAATAAGCTAATAAGCTGATCCAAACACCTCCTTAAGAATTCTACATATTCTTCATATATTTGACCTTAAATACAAGTTCATACATATTCTTACATACTAATAACCTTATACATTTTAATATATTTACATAGATTCTAACAGAATATCATAAAAAACGAGTAAATTTATTAATAAATTAACAAATACACTTAATCTTCTTCAGTGATCCAAATAATCTACTTGATTCCAATTATTCTTACGAAAATGTGATGTATTATCGTAAGAATGTAATTCTTCGCAAATATACTTGATGTTGTGACATTCCCAAAATCACGGCTATAAAAGACCGGTTTCATTTATGCTTTTAGAATAATTTCAGAGTATATCCTTTTGATTTAAAAGAGTTGCGGAATTTGTTCCCAAAAACAAAACGTGATAAAATAATATTTACCAAAGCATTTCATAAAGAAATGTATTTTCATTATATAATCAAAACTTAGGATGTCATGTTCCGATACAGACCATAAAGCATAAACGATAACATTACAAGTCATTCAACAAATATATACATATACAAACTTGTAAACAAAACAACTTGATGATTCATCCATCTTATGCCCTTGCGCCATTTCCTGTAATACAAATAAACTGAATGGGTCAGGCTTGGGAGCCTGGTGAGCATATAGGGTTTTCAACCCACAATAAATAATTAAATTAATTTTCACCAACCAACCATAACCCAATTACCCATTCCGGTTATTCTCACTTTACGTCTCTAAAATAACTAACACAAGGGACCTAGTCTAAGAATATTTCATCGGGGCGACAACACATGCTTCGGGGGTTTCCCAGCAATATATGTCAAATAAGGCAACCATGAGGGGGATGGAGTACATCGAATGAACACCCAAGTTCATTAACACCTACAGGTGGCGAGCCTGCTAGCGTTCCACAGGACTGTCTAGAAAAGTCTGTGGTCGTCATCTAAACTCCGCTAGATGACTGAATCAAAAACAACATCGAGGCCTCTCATCTGTTTATCACACATCAACTATCTACCCATGTTCTACCCAACATATTAGTAGATAAAAATATATATTTTTATACATAGTTTAAAACCTGTATAGCATTCTCATTCAATACATATTCCAAACAACAGATGAGACACATACACATAACACGTATTTCATAGAGAATAAATCATATCTATGAGATTGAAGAAAGTGAATATACATTCACACATATAACAACAAATTATACACATAACACGTATTTCGTATAAATACTTCATAATTATACGTTAGAAGAAAGTAACTACACACTCACTTGATCAGAAGATGATCGGACAGCACTACGACTTGTAGAAGTAGTATTCTTCGGTAGATCTGGAAGATCTTCACACAAACCGGGCTCCTCGCGGGCAGAGTTTCGGCTCGGAAACTCTTTTCTTCTCTGGATCTTTGGGCTTCGGGACTCGCTTCAGGTCTCGGGATGATACCGGGGCTTCGGGATATTTCTTGCACGTAAATCGAGGTAAAACGGGAGAGAGAGGAGAGGAAATAGCAACCCTAAATGACTGTCCCTTCAAATATATTTATAGGGCAAATTTTGCCCTTGCCACGTCGTGGGCTTGGTCGTCACTGCATGCGTCATCGCAAGTTGCGTCTGGGGGACTCCAGGAGGTGTCAGAAGACTTGCCACGTCGTGGTATCTGACAGTTTTGGGGTTTCGCACCCCGAACTTCAGAAATTCATAACTTTCGCATACGAACTCCGTTTTCGACGTTCTTTATATCGACACGTAGGTGAGATTATGATCTACAGCTCTCGTTTAGACTCCATTGGATAATTTTGACTTTATTTTTAATATATTATAAATATATTACTTATATATTATTTTTAGTAGGTCGGGATAGGAAAACTCCGTTATAAATTCATAACTTCTTCATCCGACGTCCGTTTTCGTCCGTTTTTGCCCAAGGGATCGGATTCGAGATCGAGGGATTATCAGGACCGCAGTCGATGCGGAAAGTGTGGCAGGGCGCACGGGGGTGCGTGTAGGAGTGGTAGTGGTGTTGAGTCTGGCTGCTTCAGGTGCGGTCGGACTGGTCATTTTAGCAGGGATTGTGCTGTCACCATCACTCAGGGATCAGACTTGATATGTTTTCACTGCAATCAGCGGGGCCACAAGAAGGCCCAGTGCCCCAGTTTGTTTTCAGCAGGACGGGTGATGGCACCTGCCCCTGCAACCTTGAGGATCACAGACGGCCATTAGGGCCATGCCGAGGCGCCTGTGGTAGGAGGCAGGGCTTTTCAGACGGCTACTTTGGAGACACGAGCAGCGCCAGACATTGCAGGTATGCGATTTCCGTTTTCAGTTCTTTTGTTTGTGCATGATGTTATATTGTTATGGTTTCTGCATCATTATCAGTATGAGCATTTCATTTTGAGCGGTTTGATTGTGATCGAGTTATATGTCATCTGCATACCTTGGATATTTGGTTAGTAGTTAAGGGATGGGTTCTATCGAATAAGGTTACTTAGGGTGCAGTAACTGTAGCATGCCTTGGGGGGACTCGGTATGTCTCGCTAGTTCGGAGCCGTATAAGTTTTAGAAATGGACTGGTTAGATCCCTAGCTATGGTAAGCGTGGGATTCCTCAGCATATTGATTATGGAATGGTAGCAAGGATTGGGATTCCTATTCATTGAGCAACAAGGTGTAAGCAGGATCGAAGTGGGGGAGAATCCTCCGAATGTACAAGGGTAAAAGCACGCAAATCCAGAACGAGTATGCGATTTTTGAGTAGGAAAAGAGGTAGTTCAGCATTGGATGGATTGAGTAGTTCAGGGTTGGGAGTTTGAGAAACTCCCCATTAGTCCGTGCGGGTAAATGGTAATGGTGAGTATGTGGTTCGGATTCAGGTTGGAGGGTCGCCTCTAGGACTCGTGTGGGTCGGAATGAAGGTCTTGAGGTCAGATAGCATGGGATGCTTTCGTGTTAGTAGTCAGTGGCAGAAGTAGCATGTAGAGCATGGAAGAGTGGCGGGAGAGCCTTAGCTTTCTTCAGCAGCAGTCAGTGGTGGAAAGTGATGTACGACTATGGGGAAGCCGTAGCATTCACTAGCAGTCAGTGGTGGGAAGTGTTGTCAGACTACGGGGCAGCCGTAGCATTCACTAGCAGACGACGATAAAAGGTGATGTAAGACTGCGGGTAAGCCGTAGCATTCCATAGTAGCTTCGTTGGCAGAGTCAGGGCCAGGCCCTTATCTCCTAGCATTCAGATAGGGATCAGGAATGAGTAATGGATGAGAATGATGAGAAGTTTGCCTGTATAGCCTTGAGAGGTGAGGCCTTGGGAGAGGCCGTTCTAGGATATATTTGGGCGAGACCCGTATGAGAATAGCAGTGTAGGTGAGACCTGAAAGCAGGGTTGCTCAGTAGTATGGTTGGGTGAGACCTATGGGCGAGGCCCATGCGAGAGTGGTTAGACAAGTGGGACTAGAAGGATAGGGGCGGGTGAGACCCATGGGCGAGGCCCGTAAGTTTTAGTAGCAAAGGTGGGACCTGGTAAGGATCTTAGTGTCTAGATAGGGGATCGGGGATCCCAGGAAATTGTAGCGCCAACATGGTAGAATAGATTGAGCAGTATAGGTGGTTGAAGTTTCTTCGAATGTCGCTAGGAGCGACTAGTGGTTGTGTTGGGTCAGCAATCGGTGGGAGCCGGTAATCCAAATATTGATAGGTTGGTAGGGACCAGGGTGGTCTCAGTTCATCCGGAAGCCAGATAAGGAATAACAGGATTTCCAGTCAGTATCAGTGCGAGTATGCAGCGTATGGTGGAATTCAGTTAGTTGATCGCGGGGGTGCTCGACACCAAAGGATAGTAGAAGGAATGCCCAGTGGATACTGGCGATAATGACCCGTACTAGGAGTAGTGGGAGTAATTGATTGGTTGAGGACAAGGTCTTCACAATGGCAGAGGGGATAGATGGTTATAGAGCATTGCCTTGGGAAGGCAAGGAAATCGGGCAAGGAAAGAAGGGGTGAACCCCTATGGGTTTAGTTGCAGTACTCGGAGAGTACCAGAAGAATTGTCGGTTGAGTAAGTTGTGTTTCCAAAATGTTCAGAGTCAGGATGGACTCGAGATTATTATCCGTAAGGAGTGACGTTAGTCTGAATGACTAAGCGGAAGGCCAACAAAGGTAGGCAGCTGGTGTTAGAATGAATGGTGGGGTATTGAAGGCAGATTGCAGGCAGTGGATCAATAGCAAACTTCGAGGACGAAGTTTAGTTTAAGTGGGGGGAGTTGTAACACCCAAAGTTTGGAAGGCCAAGGAAGGAAAGAAAACCCTAATTTTAAGGGCGACTCGGCGAGTCCAAGGATGAACTCGGCGAGTCCGAGCGGGATCCGGGTCGAGGAGTAAGTGACCGACTCGGCAAGTCAGCCAAGGTGACTCGGCGAGTCTGTTCTGAATGAGGAAAACCCTAATCCCAGGAGTTGTATCCTATTTAAAGGGTGTTATGTCCCTCCCTCAGCCCCCATATCATCCTAGAGAACCAGTAAACCCTTGATTTCGTGTAAGCTTCCATCATTTGAGAGAAATAGCTTGGAGGAAGGAAACTTTGGAAAGGAACTTGAAGATCAAGAAGGTTGCTTCAAAGGAGGAGGTGTAGATCCGAGATCTACTTCAGTTGTGTTCATCTTGGAGGTAACAAGCTGCTATCTTCCCTCCTTTACATCTAGATCTACTTTTGTTATAAGATTTGTGGGGTTTTATTGGTGTTTGAGACCCAATTCGAGTTTGGGGCCTAGATATGTTGTTGCCACTTCAGATCTAGTATTGGGATGGTCTAATATGTCATAAAGCATCAAAAGATGAGGATTTGGTGAAGCCCTTTTGTCCCAAAACCTAGCCCTAGAGTGTTTTGAGCCTAGATCTCTTTAGTTATACGTAAAGTTTGGAACTTTATGTGAGGATTGAGCTTTGGGAGTATGGATCTATGAGTTGGAACCCCTGCATGACTCAAAAGCCCTCTGCATGTAAAGGGATTTGAATGGACTCGGCGAGTCCTTTGAGTGGACTCGACGAGTAGCATGAAGGTGAGGAGCAACTCGACGAGTGGGATGAACAGCTCGTCGAGTCAGATGAAGATTGCCTTGTACTCGACGAGTCTGTTCTTGGACTCGGCGAGTCATGTTGCGAAACACCAAACCCTTCAAGTTGAGACTCGAATCAGTGAGTCGGATGGAGACTCGGTGAGTTGGACAGGTCAGGACTCAGAAATCGGTAGACTCGGCGAGTCATGGACTGACTCGGCGAGTCGAGACGCGAAAAGAAGGATTCTGAAATTATGAACTCGGCGAGTCAGTAGGGTGACTCGGCGAGTAGGGTTGACCTGGAAGGTTGACCTTGACCAGGACTTTGACTTGGACCAGGGTTGACTTGGTTGTCTTTCGGGGATTATTTAGACTCAGTGTTGCATTGATATTGGTAGTTCGGGGAGCAAGGGGAGCAGGAGTTTAGTGAGTTGCCAGGCAGCAGCTAGTGAGTTCATCAGCAAGTTCAGCCAGTGCAAGTGAGTTTCCCTTTTGTGTGAATGGGTCTAAGGCCACAATGTCGGCCCATGTAGTTATGAGTAGAAAACCCGGGGGTTAGCCCTAGGCACAGTATGCTAGTATGATATTCAGGACGAGGTCCAGTAATAGCGGGCGGGTGCCCAAGGATTTGTTTATATGATAGTTTATACTTGTTGTCTGTGTGATACATGTATGTGCCTGGTAGGGAGGTGAGTGTGGGCGAGGTCCCGTATCTCACCAATAGCAGAGTGTGGATGGGGTTCCATGACTCATCAGTAGCAGGAAAAGGGCGAGGCCCAGGATAGGTGAGGCCTTAGGATAAGATCATTCGTATGAGTTTAGCTTATGTGTTGTGATATGTTTATGTGATATTATTTGTTGGCTGGCGGGGCCCTATGACAGGCGAGGCCTAAGTAAAACAGATCTGTATTCGAGCGGGGCTCGAAGCCAGGCGGGGCCGTTATAACGGGTGAGGCCCGAGGCAGGGGGCGAGGCCCAAGATAGCGGGCGTGGCCCAGTATGTTCAGTATGTGATTTATGCATGGTATGTGGTAGGGTGGGGAACTCACTAAGCTTCGTGCTTACGGTTTTTAGTTTTGGTTTTAGGTACTTCCGGTAGCAGAGGGAAGAGCTCGGGGTGATCGCATGGCACACACCATAGATTAGATAACCTGGGAATGTTTACTCTGATAATGAACATGTGTTTTGAACACTTATACTCATATTATGTTTTGGAATGATGACTTGCTTAAAGTAATGTTTTATTAAAAGAAATTTTTGGTCTTAAATTTTGGGTCGTTACAACATTCTTACATAATGATGAAATTTTGAAATAAAAGACCATCAACATCAAATAGAACCGATTTGATAAATTAAATGTCATAGCACCACCAATGCGACCAATCTTTAACTTGAATATTAAACTACAACAAAGTGGGACATGGAAACATAAAATGAGAGAAGAGCTGACGAATAATGATATAGTTAGACTGTGTGATTGGAAAAATTTGACTAAAGGCTTGGCAATTTTGTCGGAAAACATAGATGAAATAAGGTAGATAAAATATTTACGGGCTTCATGCGAGATCGAAGGGGTGTGTCCAATTAAAATCAGGATTTTTTTTGAGGAAAATAAAGGAGATGGATATTGGAATGCGAACTAATAACAATGAGTAATACTAGGATGGTAATATCTTATGTCCCTGAAATAGATATACAAGAGCTTAACCTTAGTCTATTATTCCTTGACGTGCTCCACTATTTTCCGTAACATACAACCATAAAGGACACACTCAGGTATGGCATGATTTAAGGGCTATGGTTCACAATAGTCAAAGTTGATTTGTTTCTCCAATACATGGTGGTGTGTGTGTGTGTGTGTGTATATATATATATATATATATATATAGTTGCGTGTTGATAACAAATATGGAGCTACATTTAGTAAATAATATTATCATGTGTTTTTAAACATGGAGATGATTTGATTTGCTTAAGTATATGAAATGAAGAGCATAAAGAATCAAAGAAACACCAAAAACCTAATTTGGCCATCGTAGGGCTAGATGCTCATCTCTCTTTCTCTCTTTCTCTCTCTCTCTCTCTCTCTCTCTCCCTCTCTCTCTCTCTCTCTCTCTCTCTCTCTCTCTCTCTCTCTCTCTCTCTCTTCTCTATGTCGATCAAGTAACCCACATGGTTCTATGGATTGATATCCTCTTGCTCCGCTATTAGAGTTCCTGCTTGCTTGGCTTGTCAAGGATACGATACCGTCATATGGACTCTGGTTTGGGTCCTTAATCTTCTAACAAATTGTTAAATGTAATTCTAAACCTCTTTCCTAGGGTTAGGGTTGCTGTTAATAGAAATAATCATGATCCATGGTTTAAACATATGTAACGTCCTAAAAATTACAAAGATATTTTTTGATTTTAAATATAATAAACAATTAAAACCTTTTTTTAAAGCCATCAAGTAACATTCATTTGATTAAAACTCTACGATATCAGAGTTAAGTTTACAAAATTGCGAAAAAGAACATCTTCGATGCGTGTGTACAGTCCCGTCGAGCTCTTCTCACGAACGACCTACAAAAATGTTTAATCCACAAATGTAAGTGCAAAACTTAGTGACTTCATCAGTATACCACATATTCCATCATACATACAATGCATCCATACAATATATCGGTTGTAGCTCCATGAAATCAAATTTCCTATCCACATACATATATCATGTGTAACGGGCCCAACCCTAGGGAGTGTACGGGCCCAACCTGACTCAGTACCAACCATGGTCTTTCATACCATTTCCTATCCGATCTGTGATCCAACCACAGTCTTTCTTATCGGTGCTGTAAGCTACCCATAGTCTTTCCTATCGTTGTTGTGATCTAACCACAATCTTTCCTATCGTTTCTGTGATCTAACCACAGTCTTTCCTATCGTTGCTGTGATCAAACCACAATCTTTCATATCGGTGTTGTGATCCAACCACAATCTTTCCTATCGATGTTGTGATCCAACCATAGTCTTTCCTATCAGTGTTGTGATCAAACCATAATCTTTCCTATCGATGATGTGATCCAACCACAGTCTTTCCATATAATCTATAAAGTCATAAGTAGTTAGGGAACATATAGATAATCGAACAGATGACTTACACGAGAGCGAAAAATCAGATAAGAACATTACAATCAGGTAATAGATCAAGAGTTCTCAGGCTATCTAACTTAAACTACATAGGACCCAAACTATCATTATCACATAATCATGTATCATATCAACATAGAAAAATACCAGTATGTTCATACCCTTAGCAACTAGCCTTCCCTAGTTACCTTTCCATTGACCACTTCTTAATAAGTCCTTCGTTGTTCAATCAACATAATCCTGATAACCGGTCTACCTAGTTACCCTAAACAACCGTAACCCTAACAATATTATATAATCAACAAGTAAGACCCTACCTATCTAGCATACAATAACACTAAGTGTCCCACACAATACATATACAAGGAGTTCTCCTAGCCACTAGCATACTTGTACTCTATCATTACCTCTATCCTACCATGCAAAGGATATACAGTTGGATACATATCATAATGAGAAACTCACCTGATTTGCAAAACCAAAGAAGCACAACAACACTCTAACTCCTTGTACTGATCAATCCCCCAAACCGACTAACACTAAAACAGATAAATCCTTAATTAACACCCAAATCCTGCAAGTTTGACCCAAAGTCAAATTGGTCAAAAGTCAACGGGCAAAGTTCCATAAGGTTAACGATCAACTTGGTTAAAGACAACGCCATGTTGTGGGCCCTCCTTAGCCACATTGTGGGAATGCAAGGTCAAACAGTCAACATACAACACATTGCTGCATTGTGGCAATGCTAGGACTAAATAATAACGATTCCGAGCACCGCCACGTCGTGGCAAACCCTATGCCACATCGTGGCTTCTGGTAGAATGTTAAAATCTCCATTAAGTGCTTAATTCCTTCATATTAGGGCTCATAATCTCAGATCTAATTCCTTTTAGTGACTTAATGGATAAAGTTTCCAACTTTACCCATTATGACTCTTTCACAAAGCTAAATCTATAACCCTAAGTACTTAATAACATAATACCTTCCTCAAAACATGCATGGCTTCAAGAACAAGATCAAGATGTAAACTTTCCTAATCCAACAAGATTATGAGATGATAAAATAAGCTCAAGAGGTGCTAGAGTTCACTTAACTCCAAAGCACAAGATGACAAGGAACAAAAGGGATGTGTAAGATCAAACTACAAGATCTAGCAAACTAAAGATCAATATGGAAGATTTTACTCATAATGCTCCATAAATGAAGTCCTTTTCCTAGATCTACACTTGAGATCTTCACCAACACAATTTGCAAGAGTTTGGTCTTCAAGCTCCACACCAAAATATGAGAAATGATCCTTCAAATGGCCATGCACACTAAAAACCCTCAAATGGGATATGGTTTTTGAAATGGAGAGGTTGGAGGCTGAAAAGAATGCCCTAACTTGAAGTTAAGGTGTTCAAGTATGGAAAAGACCCCTAAAAACTCATGGGCTTGGGCTGTTGCGACCTCCACATTGTGGCCACCCTTGTACCACGTCGTATCACCCATCAGAGACATGCAAACCTCAATTGTCATGCCACGTCCTGACACCCTTCATGTCACATCGTGGCAAATGTTTGTCCCACAAAGTCATGCCTTTGAATCCATTTTTATACCATCCACTGATTCATTATGGGGAACGGGTGTTACATCATAAGTGTTCTAGTTTAGAATGCTTCCGTTGTTATCTATTTGTTTATATGTTCTGTCAAGAACATTAATAGCACCTTATAATCCATATATACATACATATATATATATATATATATATATATATATATATTATAACAACAAAGTCAAACATACCACTGTTATTTCGAGTACTCTACTTCCTACCAAGTCATTTGATTAGGTATCTACGAAGCTTGCATACACTATATCAATCTCTCTAGACGACGTAGCTCAAATCGATGCCGACAGCTGGAGAAAATTTCCCAAATCTATATTGTAATGTTCGGAAAATTACAAAGAGACTTTTTCGATTTAAAATAAAGTAACCAATTAAAACCTTACACTTAATATCATTAAATGACATTCATTTGCTGAACAAATAGTTAGCATAGTTGAATTACAAAAAAAACATAAACCAATATCTTCGATGTGCGTGTACAGTCCTATCAAACTTGTAACAGCCGGATTTCCAGGTATATTATTTTATTTAATTATTTTGGAGTTTGTGGAGGAACTCGGCGAATTGGAGCCAAGACTCGCCGAGTAGGGTCGCGGGTGTTCATCCGGGTTCTCGTCCGGACTCAGCGAGTCCATGCTGTTTAATGAAACCCTAATCCCCCGGGTTTGGAGCCTATTTAAGGGCACTTATAGCCTCTCATTTCGGCTACCAATCCCTTGAGAGAACCCTAAGTGAGCCAAATCGTTTTGAGGAAGAAGAAGTCACTTTTGATCCTTGTACCTTTGGTTTAGCAAGAAGGAGGTGAACAAGAGCAAAGGGGAGGTGCGATTCTATCAGTTCCAGAGTTCAGAGACTCCATTTTGAGGTAATAGTTCGAACCTCCTTCAGTTTTGGTGTTGATCATTAGAGTTAGGGTTTTCTAACCCCTTTGGAGAGTGGTTATGTGGAGCAAATGGTCCCTCTTCGAGTTTGTGCCTTGGATCTGAACTCAAAGAGGTCTAGAGACCTTAACCCTTGGAG
The DNA here is from genome assembly GCF_052625555.1 of Lactuca saligna. Lineage (NCBI taxonomy): Eukaryota > Viridiplantae > Streptophyta > Magnoliopsida > Asterales > Asteraceae > Lactuca > Lactuca saligna. Next base: position 48,069,721 of record NC_136425.1, read on the forward strand.
CTTTATGAATCAGTTTGGGGTTATTGGACTTAGGTTGCCATTTTTTAGACCAAATCTCCTTTTGATGACTTGTTGTTGTTATACAAGCATCTAGTTTCGAAATTTACGTGACATTCATGCTTGGGAAGGCCAGATCTTTGATTTATGGAAACAGATCTGACCTCAGGAGGCCAGTAGAGTTTGTGCATGGCATGAACTCGCCGAGTTGTTCCTGAGACTCGGCGAGTAGGGTTAGGGTTTCACGTAAAATGCTCAGTGAGTAGACTTGCCGAGTTGGGGGATGACTCAGTGAGTCAGAAGGGAGTTAGAGGACTGGAGTTCAAGACGGTACTCGCCGAGTTGTTCTTGAGACCCGACGAATTGAGTCGTGGTGGCCCCACGATACATACCTAGTATGAATTGTCAAGCATAGGGAGGGACTCGGCGTGCCAATCGGGATAAAGTGTTGGAGAGCATGTGTGAACTCGCCGAGTCACCAGGGTGCACTTGACGAGTAGGGTCAAAGTGTGGCCGTTGACTTTTAGGGTTTGGTCAATGGAGTACTTGTGTCGAGAGGGGGGTAAAATAGCCTTTTACCCTCCTGAGGGTGCCAATGGCAGGACGAGTCTTGTTTCGAGAGTTATATTTATAAGAGTATATACTTTATGTGAATAGGCGGAGACTAGGCAATATTTCTACCGAGTCAGAGATTTACCGAGACGCCTGAGGTGAGTCTTCTCACTATACTTTACCTAGTGTGGTAACAGAGTTGTGATAGAGTATTTTAGAGTTATATGCTAGTGTGATTGCATGTTATTTATGTGATATGATATATTGTGACATGTGCTACGTATGATTCAGAGTTAGGACCTTCGGGTCCACAAAGTTAGGGCTAGAGGGCCCATCGAGAGTTGGGGCTGGAGGGCCCCACTGAGACACATAGACCTGCGGGTCAACAGAGTTACATCCTTGAGTGGCTATTATGTGTTAGAGTGGTATTTTGGGGAACTCACTAAGCATTTATGCTTACAGTGTTATGTGTTATGTGTTATGTGTTTCAGGTACCAGTGATGATCACGGGAAGGTGCCGACATGATTCGTACACACGCACACCGCGGTTTATATATATATATATATATATATATATATATATATATATATATATATATATAGATCTGGGGTTTTGTACTAATATAATGTTGATACAATGTTTTATTTATGATTACAAATGATATTTTATGGGTTACAAAAGTGAAAAATTGTTCAAATTTTTACGGTGTTACAAGTTGGTATCAGAGCCTTGGTTTGAGGGATTCGGATATATCTTCGGGCATATCTGAACTCAAGCTGGGGATTTGAGGAAACTTTTAATAATAATAATAATAAAAAAGAAGAGTAAAAAGAGTCTTGAGACAAACAGAGCAGATCCGTGTGTACGATCAGCCAGCGCCTGAACGGTGATTTCCCAAAATACCCTCATAATAAGTGATTATCAGATATGTTATGTATGCTATATGTTGAGTTACGATATGCATGCTAGAATAGACTAGGTATTCTTATTAGGACTAGAGTGGCCTGATATATGATGCCTTAGTCTAGGGGTTTCGCTGCTAGAGATGCTTAAGAGCGATTTAGATAGCAGTGAGGTGCTTATGAGAGTTTTGTTAGTGAGTAGCACATGATAGAGAGAGTAGAGTACTTGGGATTTGAGGCCCAAGGAGGAGGACTTGGGATGAATGCTAACGCGGTATGAACGGTACTATTGGGCCCGTACTACTGAAGATACCGGGTTGGTACACAGTCCAAGTAAGAATCCTTTGGGCACCAAGAAACGAGTAGGGTGGAGTTATTGAGTGTGATTATACTCGAAAAGGGTCTCTAATATTCTTATGTTGTATTTAAGAAGGAGACCATGGTTGGGACGCGCCACACACCAGTGATCGGTAGTTCGGGTGATGAGGAGATTCGTAGGATCATCCAGGAGGAGGTGGCTGCGACCATCAGGGCAGATATACCAGAGATGTTCAGGTCTATCAAGACCAATCTGATGGAGACATTTGATGAGAGATACGCTGCTCTTTTCTGAGGCTGCTGTTGCTGCATCCACCACAACTATAGCTACAACTAGGCCGCAGGGTGGTGATGCGTTGTTGTTCCGAGAGTTCAGCAACATAAAACCACCGGAGTTTGACGGGACCCAGGACCCGATCACGGCAATGAGATGGATTTCAGACATAGAAGGGGTGTTTCTCTACTTGCTCATCTCCAGAGCATTTGAGAGTCCGGTTCGCATTGAACCAGCTTCGCTTGGGAGCGAAGGACAGGTGGAAGTTTGTGATTGCGCACTTTACGCCTGCTGAGCTTGCTGCGGTGACCTGGGAGAGGTTCACCGCTATGTTCTGAGATGAGTACGTTCCCCAGGTGGAGAGGGAACGTTTGGCTCAGGAGTTTCTGATCCTCAAACTGGGTACTGAGTCTGTTACGGTGACCACAAGGATGTTTCATGAGCAGGTGATGTTCTGCCCAGAGCACGTGTCCTCCGAGCAGGCACGCATGATCCGATATTTGAGCATTCTGAGGAGGGATATACATGAGTTTGTGGCGAACTCGACATACTGGATATTTTTCGAGCTTCAGGAAAATGTCCGGAAGAGGGATATAGAGTTGGAGAACCAAGCCAGGGAGGAGGCTGAGTCTCAGGGAAAGGATCGGCGGCCGGCTCAGTCTCAGTCGGCAGCCAAGCGTGTCAAACCCGCTGATTCGAGATTTGGTAACCAGTAGGGCCGCACTTGTGGCAAGTGCGGCAAGAGCCATGAAGGGATATGCAAAGCAGGGTCTTGCTACAAGTGTGGCGAGGAGGGGCACATGGCCAAGGATTTCCCCAAGGGTTTTTCAGTCTGTTTTCATTGCAACCAGACTGGACACCGGAAGGCAGAGTGTCCACAGTTGCGGGGGTCAACGCAGGGATCATTTTCGGGATCAGCCCATGCTGCGATGAGAGCTGCGAATGCTCAACCTGCGAAGGTTGAGGCACCGAAGGCACGCGGGAGAGCCTTCCAGTTGACTGCGGAGGAGGTCCGCACAGCACCCGATGTCGTGGCCGGCATGTACTTTTCATGTATTCTTTTGTATTTGTGATATTGTGCTCATATTATGTTATGCGTAGGTACCTTCCTTGTGAATTTTGTACCTGCTCTAGTGTTATTTGACTCGGGTGCGAGTTGATCTTTTGTATCGTTGGCCTTTAGCAGACACATAGATCTGCGGGTCAACAGAGTTATAGCCTTGAGTGGCTATTATGTGTTAGAGTGGTATTTTGGGGAACTCACTAAGCATTTATGCTTACAGTGTTATGTGTTATGTGTTTCATGTACCAATGATGATCGCGGGAAGGCGCTGACATGATTCGTACACACGCACATCGGAGTTTATATATATATATATATATATATATATATATATATTGATCTGGGGTTTTGTACTAATACAATGTTGATACAATGTTTTATTTATGATTACTAATGATATTTTATGGGTTACAAAAGTGAAAAATTGTTCAAATTTTTACGGTGTTACAAAACTCTTCTCATGTACAACGTGAAAAACTATTTATCCAAGGCTGTAAGCATAAAGCTTATTAAGTTCCCCAATATACCACATATTCCACCATACATACAATGCATCCAAGAAAAGCATCAACTCTATAGCCAAACAATCAGGTCTCCTATATGCATACATGTCGGGCGCTCCCTAGGGAGTATACAGACCCAACCTTGACTCCATTTCCAGGGGACCAACCCTGGCCTTGTATACAATTGTTGTGATCCGACCATAATCTTTTTATCAGTGTTGTGATCCAACCATAATCATTCATATCGATGTTGTGATGCAGCCACAATCTTTCATATCAGCGTTGTGATCTAATCACAGTCTTTCATATCACTTTACAAGGGTTAGATCCTGGTCTTTCTTACGATTCATAAAGTCATACGTAGTCAGGGATCAGATAGACAGTTGAACAGATGACCCATCCGAGAGCGAACAATCAGCCAAGAACATCACAATCAGGTATTAGACCAAGAGTTCTCAGGCTATCCAACTTAAACTACATATAACCCAAGCTATCACTATCACATAATCATGCACAAACTCATAGCAAATACTAACATATCCTTACCCTTAGCAACTAGCCTTCCCTAGTTACCCTGCCATTGACCACTTCTGAATTAAGTCTTTCGCTGGCCAGTCATACATAGTCTTGATAACTAGCTTACCCCAATTACCCTATCCAATCATAACTCCTATAATTACCGTACAATCAACATGCAAGACCCTAACAGTCTAGCATACCAAGACACCAATTATCCTAAAAGATACATACATACAAAGGAGTTATCATAGCCACTAATATACTTCTGCTCTAACAACACGTCTATCCTGTCATGCAAAGGACATACAATGAGATACATGACATAGTGAGAAACTCACATGAATTGTAGAACCAGAGAAGCATAGCCACACTCTAACTCCTTGAACTGTTCAATCCCGTGAACCGACTAATCACCACAAGAAACAAATCCTCAATCAACAACCCAAATCCTCCAAGTTTGACTCTAAGTCAAAATGGTCAAAAGTCAGTGGTCCACAAAGTCAACGATAAACTTAGCTAAAATTAATGTCACATCGTGACAATACATGTGCCACGTAGTGAGATAAAGGATAAAATAGTCGTGATTCCAAGCACTGCCACCTCGTGGCAAACCCTAGGCCACATCGTGGCTTCTAGAAAAATGCCAAAATCTCCATTTAGGGCTTAATTCCTTCAGATCAAGGCCCATAACTTCAGATCTAGTTATTTTTACTGGCTTAATGGATAAAGTTTCTAACTTTATCCATTAGGACTCCATCCCAAAGCTCGATATATAACCATAAGTCCTTAATATCATAAAACCTTTCCAAAACCTTCATGGATTCAAGAACAAGATCAAGATGCAAGCTTTCCTAATCCAACAAAATTGTGAGGTAATAAAATAAGCTTAAGAGGTGTTGGAGTTCACTTAACTCCAAAGCACAAGCTCATAAGAACCAAGGGGGAAAATATGATCCACTACAAGATCTAGTAAGCTAAAGATCAAGATGGAAGCTTTTTACTCACAATGGTCCAGGAATGAAGTCTATTTTCTAGATCTACACTTAAACTCTTCACCAAAACACTTTGCAAGAAACTTGGTCTTCAAGCTCCACACAAAAATATGATAAATGAGTCTTCATGTTGGGAATAAAACCCTAATTGAGATCTGATGAACAAGATGCGGAAAATAAGAAAAAACAAAAATATGAAGATTAGATCGAATGATCACTCGATTTATTCAAACAAGAAGAATAAATTACACTTTCAACATAGGCTAAAGAATCTAACACTACATAAGAAACCTCATGTGGCGGCTACATTTTGCCTCACTCTTAACCCTAATAATGAATAATACATGACTATTTATAGGGAAAAGACAAGTATTGGGCTTTTAACCTACACTTCATCAAAGGGGCCTATTGCCATCATCCATGGAGTGCTTTGAAACCCTACAATCTCCCCCTCAAAGTATGGAGTGGATGACAATGCTTTAACTTCCAAAACAAGCATCTAGCAAATAAAAAGATCTTGGAATGAGGAATAGATGAAGCAATCCACGAATCTTGATTCTTGAATAGTCTTCAAACACGGGCTCTAGGATATATAAATCAAGCACTGAAGTAATGTCTTTAAACTTCATTTTCGAGTGTAATCCCCAAAAAATCTTCATGAAAACCAAGCCCGCCATAAAAACTCATTTCAGAACAAAGAAACCGAATCACTTCTTGTCTTTGAAGAGCTCCCCCTTCAAGTCACAATGATCTTCAAATAAGCTAATAATATAAGCCATCAAAAATATCATGTAACAACCCAAACTTTAAGATTCATAATGCCACTTGATCGAGAAAATACTAGAAGTCGGAGATATAACAAGTCCTTAGCAGAGCTCGATAAAGAACTTCTGCTATAAAGGATACTTCTCTGTAAAAGCTTTAGCAGATCTCGATGAAGAACTTCCACTGTAAAAGCTACCTTCATAATTCTACCACAAACTTTATCAAAAATCTTCAACTTTGAAAAGTTACAAATCCAATTTCGAATGGCCATACCAAATTCTCCCCCGATTTATAATTGAAAACGTGATTATAAATCATTCTTATGGTCATGAGAATGATCTTTAACGGATAAAAAATATGTGCTCCCCCGCGACAAAATGATATATACAATGAAGTATAAATCTGAAAAAGTCATGAAAATTTGACGTTATCACGAAAAACGACTTTTCGAACCGCCAAGACTTGATGAAATCTTTATTTTTCTGTTCACGCAAAAAAATATGTGCGTTAAAAAAAGTCCAAAATTGTTCACCAACCGTCAAATTTGCAAACTTTTTGAAAAATAGGCTGAAACTGTCACTTTTTTCTAAAATTCAGGGGACAAAATTAATAATTCTGCACCATATTCCCCTTTATTTGTAACAAAATCTGGAATGGTCCAAGAATGCCAAACTTTGAAACAACAAGGATCAAAAGTGTCAAATCATTGAAGTTTCAGGGACCAATAACGTAACTTGATAACTTCATCCTCAACGTCTGATTAAAAAGAACCACTAGAACAGTGAATCAATTTATCGTTCGCGTACGAAACCTCAAGCCCAATTCCAATCAACCAATAACATCGTTCGACCCTTTCGTTCTGTTCTTGATGTTCGTGCCTACTGGGACTTCGAATCTGAGTCCAATAGTGTCACCGTTTCGTTCCAAATACACCCAAATCACAGTCAATTTTGACCTTTCGTTTTAGCCCATTGTTCATCCCAGTGAAATTTGATTTCAATCGTCCGCAAGTGAGATTTTCAAACCAATTTTGACTTTCATTCGTTCGTAGAAACTCATCATTGTCTCATTCTTCATCACAATCCTTCTTGTTCCGATTGAGATTGTTTTGCTAAATATGATTCTGAGACCAAGTTCTAAACTGAACACTTTATCAACTCTAAGTGCTGATTTCGATTAAGATATATTCAATTCCGAAACCATTTGCAAGGTTTGATTTTGTGTAAATTGCGATTAACTCCTTCCAGATGAACAATAGAAAACATCATAAATCTTCATGAACGAGCTCGAACAAAAATCTTGATTCCAAACTGCCAAAACACTAAAATCTTCAATAACTTGTGCAGAAAATCATCAAATCAAGAACTGATACTTCAAAAATCAATAGATTTTCAAAGACCCGCTTTGATACCACTTGTTGGGAATAAAACCCTAATTGAGATCTGATGAACAAGATGCGGAAAATAAGAACAAACACAAATATGAAGATTAGGTCGAATGATCACTTGATTTATTCAAACAAGAGGAATAAATTACACTTTCAACATAGACTAAAGAATCTAACACTACATAAGAAACCTCATGTGGTGGCTACATTTTGCCTCACTCTTAACCCTAATAATGAATAATACATGACTATTTATTGGGAAAAGACAAGTATTGGGCTTTTAACCTACACTTCATCAAAGGGGCCCATTGCAATCATCCATGGAGTGCTTTGAAACCCTACACTCCAAATGACCAAGAACACTAAGAACACTCAAATGGGGCTATGGTTTTCGAAATGGAAGATGGAGGCTGAAGAGAATCCCCTAAAGTGGGAATTAAGGTGCTTAAATATGGGATAAACCCTAAAAATCCAAGGGCTTCAGCTACAACTTTGTGAGCCCTTCCTTTGACATTTATGTGAGCATTAAATGTTTAGTTCAAATGCTACATTAGCAAATAAATTGTTAAAAATGAAAATCTTAAATTACTTACTGAAGTACTTAAAATAACATTTTCTCAAATATAATACTACCAAAACCGTAAAAATAACTACAAAATACATATAAAAAATAAAGGGTTATTGACATAAAATCACATTAAGGTTTTATGGTTAGTTTTAAATGTCTATTTACTTTTTTTTTTTTGTTTTGGATCTGTTAGACCATAAATTCGAATGTCTAAAATACCATTTTATTCAAAAAGTATCTAGTTTCCCAATTACATTCCTTATATGTACATTGAATTTGATAGTTAAATGTTTTTACTCATATATAGACCGATAGTCAGGTTTTCAAAGCTAGGAGAAATAGATCCATTGCCAATTGATGTATGATTGCTTAACCTCTTAAGAAAAACTCTACTTGGATCAATGGAAGGACTTCTATCTTCAATAGAAAACTCCGATGAAGACAATGTGTTATCTAAATCACACATCAACAACCATCTGAACCTCTCGTAAATAGTGGCGGTCGTGGATTTACTGAAGATGTTGATCGGAATTTTGATGGTCGAAGCAAGAAACAATGACTCTAATTAATATGAGTAAAAAATGGATGCAAATTTACGCGATTCAAATCTCAAAGGCCAGTTATGGGTTTGTTGTCGAAAGGTATCACCGATTTCACTTTTGACGATTTAGGTCGGTTTGAGGTGCACTTGGATCAAGCTGGTAATTCTAAGTTTGAGAATGAATTTCACTATGATCAACTCATCAGTCAAAGTGTGCCTAAGGTAAACATAACCAACTTATTTTTAACTTTCGTCTAATTTTGACCTTTTTGCTACAGAGTTTGATAATTTAACCACCGATTACAATTTATTTTCAAGAACTAGGAATCTATGTTGGGTAACATGTTCAATTTTGAAAATGCATTTTGATTAAATCTTTGTTGCCATGCGCTTGATTTTCTTGATTAGAATTGGGTGCCAAAAGAATCTTTAAAACATCTGTATTATTTGTTTATTATTAATCAATTAATTGGCTAATCAAAAGCTTGATTGACTTAGTATGCGAAATCTGAAAACCTTAAAAATTACACTTGAAGTAAAATTCTTATCGTGTTTATGATTTTATAAGGGTTATCAAGAAAACTGTGTTCTTGTTTCATTTTTGCAATCTCTAGAGCTCACCAAGCCTCCTTCCTCCACCACTCGATCCCTCTCTCGAAGAAATCCTACCATTTTTCATTTTGTAACTCATCACCAGATGTGGTGGCATCATTGTCATAACCACCGCTGGGGCTTCAACTGAAATCAGATTCACATGGTTATATTCCAGAGCTTCTAATTGACTAGATAAATGATCGATTTTTTTAGGTTTCGAAATCTGGCCTTCTTTGGTTAGCCGATGATACTTATATACGTGCTCAAATTTCTCTTTGCATAGTTTGGTCCATTGATATGCAAACCTTTGACTATCAGAAGTCAATATATACAGTTCTCAAATTTCTCTTTGCAATAGTTTGGTCTATTGCTATGCAAACCTTTGACTTTCAGAAGTCAATGTACATAGGAGGAATGTAAAGATCGTTTTTTGAAAACATAAGAAAAAAAATATATTTTCAAAGCCACAATTACCCGATAGCCATTGAAAAAACAAATATATGTAAACAATATCTATATTGCCTCAAAACAAAAACCAAAGAAAGCTAACCCCAAATACAAACCGTTGATGATTTTGAAACCCATTTGATGCCAAACATTAATTATATTTCAACCATTTTGGTGATTTCTCAATACCATATGCAAAAGGCAAAATCATGGTTCTAAATAACGTAAGGCGTGACCTGATGGCAATGTCAAGCCTCAAGCTTTTCTGAGCCTTGGCGAGCCATGTTGTTTGTAAGGCGTGACTTAAGGCCGTAATTTTGTATATAATTCATATTTTTATATGTATTTTCTACTATTATTCATTTTTATACACATATATTAGTCAAGATGGTGTTTTGGTAAGGTTGGCGGCACATACAAGCCTTGGAGCCATGACATGCCATGGTGAACTTTTTAGAACCTTGGGAAAAATCAGTTATAAACCTTCCGTTTCTCAATTAAATTTTAAAAAATAATAAATTGAATGTAGCACCTAGTTCCTGGTATGTATTTTATTCTACTACTTTGCATTTTGGCCTTAGACTCGGCGAGTTGAGGTCCAACTCGTCGAGTTGATGCGTGTTGGACGCAAAAGTTTAATGACCTATTCGACGAGCCCGCGTCCGGACTCAGCGAGTAGGCGTTGTCCGGACAAAACCCTAGATGAGGGTTTGCACCCTATTTAAACCACTTATTTCGTCCCCAAACCTTCCAGAACTCCCCATAGCAAACCCTAGCTGTTTTTGAGAAGAACTAAGGCATTTTATGTGGATCTTGCTAGTTCTGACCATAAGGTGGAAGATGAAAGACTTGAGGAAACAAGTGGAGACCATGGGAACCCAAGTTTGTGCATCTTCCATAGTCCAGTGGAGGTATAAAGCTGTTACCTTGCTCTTTTATTTGATAGATCCCTTTTTGGGGAGATTTCGGGCTTTTATAAGCCTTTTTTGTGACCAACCATGATTGCAAACATGGTTGGGGGTTAAGGCTTCAGAATCAGGTCATTAAGGGAGTCACAAGGTAGTTGGGGGTTGCTTTTGCACCTATGTAAGGTCCCATGCATCATAAGAGCTTATTTTATGTTCTTTTGAGCTCAAAGTCCCATGCATGCACGTAAAGTTTGTAACTTTACATGCTAGAACGATTGAAGGAACTTAGATCTATATTTTGGTCAAGAGTTGTATGCGGGAAATCGAGAAATAAGACTTGGGCATGCTCAAATCGACGATTCGTTCTTGGGACTCAGCGAGTCCGAGGAAAAAAAATCCCCTTTGCTGTTAGGGTTTGAAGGAACCTAGTAGAGCGTTAGAAGGTTTTTTAGAAGGCCCAAGGGAGTGACCCAACGTATTGGACTTAGCCTTAAACCTAGAGTTCATGGGACTCGACGAGTGCAAGAACAGACTCGGCGAGTCCAAGGCAATCTGCTTATAGTTGAAGATGAACTCGACGAGTTGTTCATACAACTCGGCGAGTCAAGGACAGGACTTGTTTATCAGATGAAGGTAAACTTTACGAGTTGTTCATACAACTCGGCGAGTTGGATGAAGGTTCATTCGATGTTCATATAGAAGGGGAACTCGTCGAGTTTTGCTAAACTCGACGAGTAGAGTCGTGGATAAGGACGGGTAATGAGTTAGGGACTCGACGAGTTGGCGGCCCAACTCGGTGAGACGGGTCAACTGGAAGTTGAATTTGATTTGGACTTGGTTAGGGGTAAAATAGCCATTTTACCTTAAGAGTAGATATCAGGTTCTAACTGAGTGTTTTGTGGGATTATAGCCGGAGGGTTACCGGAGCAGCAGTCAGACAGTTTCCGAGCAGTTTTCTAGCAGTCAGCCTTATGAGGTAAGTTACCTTCCAGTAGCGGTGGGTCTACAGCCATAATGTCGGCCCACTAATAGGAGTTGTATGTGAGATGATTGTCTTTGTGATATTCATCTAGGCTTGCTGCTACTTGTTATGTTTTATGTGCTAGCATATTATGATATTATGTGACAGTAATAGGGGGTGAAATAGTCCCCGGTTACCGGTCGACAAGACCAAATGGGAGGCCAGCACCCAGATATGCTAGGCAGTATCCGGTCGACATGCCCGAAGGGGAGGCCAGCACCCAGATATGCTAGGCATTATTCGGTCGACAGGACCGAAGGGGTAGGTCGGGCACCTAGATATCCCTGACAGTATTTGCATGTTATGTGATTTTATGGTATGTGGTACGATGGCGGAACTCATTAAGCTTTGTGCTTACAATTTTCAGTTTTGTTTCAGGTACCTCTTCAGTGAAGGGGAAGGAGCCGACGCGGTAGTTGCACATCATACACACACCTCAGATTCCGCACTATGAGATTCCTTAGGATTGAACTCTGACATTATCACTATTTTATGATTTGGATTTTATACATTATGCAAAGTTTTATGAGATGTAATGATTCGAAAATGTTTTCCTACGAATGTTTTAATTAAAGTAATTTATAAATATGAAATTTTTGGTCGTGAAAATTGGGTTGTTACAAGTTTGTATCAGAGCCCTGATTTGAGGATTCAGACATACCCTTGGGGGTGTCTGGACTCAAATCGAGGGATTAAAAGCTTTTTATAAGAGAATGGTTTTCTAAATGATAAGTTGAAGGAGTTTTGGGAAAGAATGAAGTGTGTGATGTAGTATTCCCCAAAGTACCCATACAAGTTTATGTTGTGTTTATTAGCTTCCGTAGAACAACATGCTAGAATAGGACTAAGGATCTAGGAATGATGCCTTATGTGCCTAGTTTAGGTGTTTCAGCTTATGGGAATTGCATGCTAGTATTGAGTAGACAACAGTATGATAGCTTGTTTATGTTATGTCTGATAGTACGAGCTTAGCATTGTATGCTAGTACAGTTTCCTGTTATGAGGATAGGATTGCTTGAGAACGTTCCTTTGTATGAATGTTGCTTGCTTTGTGCTTTATGGGACTCTGAGTGACGGGAGTTAGCTATTAGGTGAATACACTAAAGTCACATGTGATCAGGGTTGGATAATCGTAGAGGATTGGATTTGACCATATTTCGCAGCTCTTGTTTGAGTCCTAAACATTGTAGGGATGAGTCCCTTACTCGAAGGATTATCCGGGCCTCATTGCATGTGATTGTATTCAGGTAATGGCTAATTGGCATTACAAAGAGGCTTTCAACAAATGAGGACTGGTTTGGGTGGAGTTAGAGGTACCCTAGGGCGAGCCTAGGATGAGAGTAGCAGAGATCAGCAGTAGTAGTGACTTGGTAGATTCAAGACGGTTCTTGAGGAAAGTATGGATATATGTGGAAGGTAGTATGGGATCGTACTACTGAAAGTAGAGGATCCGTGCTTGAATCAAACAAGGCTGAGGCAAGACCAAAGATCTTGTGATGGATGTGATCCCTCTAGATGTATTAGTATCACTAACAGTTGTCATTATGTATTGCAAAATGGTGGTGCTACGTCCGAGGCTCGCAGTTGGCAGCTCAGGAGAGGGATCGGGTTCGAGTTCAGGTACCAAACCAGTGGATGAGAGGCTACGTGATTTCATCGCGTCCAAGATCACTAGAGGCATCCTTGATGCGAGCCCGGTCATCTTTGGGTCAATCAAGGAAGGGATTGTTGAGCTGATGGAGGGTCGCCTTAGGGCGTTCAGGAGTGACATGGCTACCACCCAGTAAGGATCACGCACACTGTCCTTTAAGGACTCTAGGGGAAGTGGTGCACCGGATTTCCATGGGACGAAGGACCCCATTGCTGCCAGACGATGGATTGCAGACATTGAGTATGCACAATTGACTAGCTTCTGCCTCGAGGGGTCGAAGGTGAGATATGCAGCAGGGTGCTTGAGGGACAGGGCCATAGATTGGTGGGTGTCGGTTGGTGACTCTATGGGAGCCTCGACTATTGAGGCTATGACATGGTCGGATTTTATGACCCGGTTCAGAGCTGAGTTCGCGCCTGCGATGGAACTCCATCAGTTGGCCCGAGAGTTCCTGGATATGAGACAGATGACTGAGATAGTGGCGGAGATCACTGCCAAGTTCCGGGAGAGGGTGTTGCTGGTGTCCCAATATGCGGGAGATGAGGACATGAGGACATGAGGAGGACCTGCTACCAGACATGCTGCGAGTCGACATTAGCGAGCATGTTAGTTTTTCAGCTTTCCCTACCCTGGATTCCATGATTGCTAGGGCTAGGGAGAGGGAGATTGATCTGGAGCACATCCGGAAGAGAAAGGTAGAGGAGTGGCAGGTGACTGCGGCTTCAAGGAAGAAGCCCAAAGGATCAGATGCTAGGCCGAAAGGCCAACAGAGCCGTAGCCGCTGTAGTAGATGCGTCAAGTCGCATGAGGGAGTTTGTAGGCTGGGAGCGTCTGGCTGCTACTAGTGCGGCAAGATGGGACACTTCAACAGGGATTGTACCGCCCCCACACCCACTTTTCAGACATCAGACATGTTGTGTTTCCACTGTAATCAGAGGGGCCACAAGAAGGCCAATTGTCCCCAGTTGACAGCAGCAGCAGCGCCAGCGGCCCTACGGATTACTGATGGCCGACAAGGCAAGTTGGAGGCTCCAGTGGTGAGGAGCCGGGCCTTCCAGTTGACTACCGAGGAGGCAGGCTCCGCACCCGATGTGGTGACGGGTATGATTCTTCCCCTTTGATCTATGTATATGATGTTTATGATATTGATATATGCTCTATATATGCATGTTTAGGGTCGTTCCATGTGAACGATATTCCAGTGCAGGTATTGTTTGATTCAGGTGCCACTCGATCTTTTTTTTTCTCTTGCGCTTAGCAAGAGGTTTCCCGAGTCTTCGGACATGTTGGACTGCCCTTTAGAGGTAGAGATTGCCGATGATCGATCGGTGCGAGCATCAGCAGTATTCCGAGATTGTGTGCTGAGATGATTCGAGGAGCGCTACCTAGTAGACTTGGTTCCCAAACCTTTGCGGGGGAACAAGGTTATTATCAGCATGGATTGGCTAAGCCCCAATGGGGCGGTGATCGACTGCGCGCAACAGTTAGTGTGGATCAGGACCCTAAGTGGGGGAGAGCTGGTGATTCAGGGCGAGAGACCACATCGAGGGCCAACTTTATGTTCGACAGCGAGGGCTAGGAGTTACCTTCAACATGGTTGTGCAGGATATGTCGCCTATGTCATTGATACCCGGGAGGCGGGTAAGGCGACGATGAGTGACGTTTCGGTGGTGCGAGACTACGCAGATGTGTTCCCAGAGGAGCTTCCGGGGATACCTCCGGAGCGATAGGTGGAGTTCAGGACCGAACTAGTCCCTGGTGCGGCTCCGATAGCCACGGAACCATATCGGTTGGCCCCCGCGAGATGCAAGAGTTGTCTACGCAGCCGCAGGAGCTGCTAGACAAAGGATTTATCAGGCCGAGTAGTTCACCTTGGGGAGCCCCGATTATATTTGTAAAGAAGAAGGATGGGTCACATCGCATGTGCATAGACTACCGGGAGCTGAACAAGGTAACGGTGAAGAATCGTTACCCACTCTTGAGGATTGATGACCTCTTTGACCAGATTCAGGGAGCATCTTGGTTTTCCAAGATTGATCTGCGCTCGGGTTACCATCAGATGAGGATCAGAGAGGAGGATGTGTAGAAGACTGCGTTCCGGACTCGCTATGGCCATTATGAGTTTGTGGTGATGCCCTTCGGGCTCACCAATGCTCCTACCACGTTCATGGATCTCATGAACCGTGTATGTAGACTGATGTTGGATCGGTCCATGATAGTATTTATTGAGGATATCTTGGTTTACTCCAAGATGCAGGAGCAACATGCAGAGCACTTGCGAGAGGTTTTGGATACTCTGAGGAGGGAGAGCGTGTACGCCAAGTTCTCCAAGTGTGAGTTCTGGTTGAACGAGGTGCAGTTTCTTGGGTACCTTGTCAATCAGAAAGGGATTCTGGTCGACCCGGCCAAGGTGGAGGCCGTGATGAGATGGGAGGTTCCGAAGTCTCCTTCTGAGATTCAGAGTTTCCTGGGATTAGCCGACTACTATCGGAGATTCATCCAGGATTTATACAAGATAGTCGTGCCTTTGACTTGACTTACGAAGAAGGCCGTAGTTTTCTGTTGGGGACCCGAGCAGCATGCCGTATTTGAGAATCTGAGACAGAGGTTGTGTGAGGCGCAAATCCTAGCCCTTCCTGAGGGCGTAGAGGATTTTTTGGTATATTGTGACGCGTCTATTGTGGGTTTGGGTGCGGTTTTGATGTAGAGAGGGCACGTTATTGCTTACACTTCGAGGCAGCTGAAGCCTCACGAGGCGAATTATCCGATGCATGATTTGGAATAGGGGCTGTTGTTTTTGCCCTCAAGATTTGGCGTGATTACCTCTATGGGGTTCATTGTACCATTTATACGGACCACATGAGCCCGAGGTCTCTCATGGATCAGCCGAAACTGAAAAAGAGGCAACGTCGGTGGTTGGACGTGGTGAAGGATTATAATTGTGAGATACTTTACCACCCGGGGAAGGCCAACGTGGTGGCCGATGCGCTTAGCTGCAAGGCAGTACTGATTAGAGATATCTACATGAAGATGACAGTAGTGATCCCATTATTAGAGTAGATCTGAGAGGCCCACCAGGAGGCTATGAAGGAGGAACATCGAAAGACTAAGCGTATAGTGGGGCATGTTTCCTCCTTCGACTATGATAGTAGGGATTATTGACACTACACCGCAAAGTGTGGGTTCCATACCTCGGAGGCGTGTGCCAGGTTTTGATGGAGGAGGCGCACAAATCCCGATTCTCCATTCATCTCGGGGCGACGAAGATGTATAGGGATCTTCGTCTTGATTATTGGTGGTCCTGCATGAAGCGGGATGTAGCATGGTATGTGGAGCGGTGCTTAAACTGCAGGAAGGTCAAGGCCGAGCACCAGAGGCCACACGAAAAGATGCAACCATTGGATATTCCCATGTGGAAGTGGGAAGATATTACTACGGATTTCAACACCAAGCTTCCCAAGATCGAGCGGGGAATGGATTCCATATGGGTCATCGTGGATCGGTTGACCAAGAGTGCCCATTTTATACTGATCCAGGAGAGCACATCGGCCAAGAAGCTGGCCGATATCTATACTCGAGAGGTGGTGGCTCGACATGGGGTGCCGGTCTCCGTGATTTCTAATAGGGATGTTCGGTTCACTTCTAGGTTTTGGAAGAAATTCCACGACGAGTTGGGTACTAGTCTGCATTTCAGCACCGCTTTTCACCCACATGCGGATGGCCAGAGCGAGCGGACCATCCAGACTCTGGAAGATATGCTTAGGGCATGTGTGTTAGACTTTGGTGGTAGTTAGGATACTTATCTTCCATTGGTTGAGTTCTCCTACAACAACAGCTACCACGCGAGTATCAACCGTCTTCCCTTTGAGATGTTATACGGGAGGAAGTGCAGGACCCCGATATGTTGGGGTGAGGTTGGCTAGAGGGTCATGGGGAGCACCGAAGTGGTGCTCAAGACGACAAAAAGGATTCAGCAGGTCAGGAGCAGACTTCAGACTGCACAGAGTCGGTAGAAAAGCTATGCCGACAAGCGTCATTCAGACCTGGAGTTCCAGGTCGGGGATATGGTTCTCTTGAAGGTGTCGCCTTGGAAAGGCGTCATCTGATTCAGGAAGCGGGGCAAGTTGGGCCCCAAGTATATTGGACCTTTCAAGGTCATAGCCCGGGTGGGCAAGGTGGTGTACCGGCTGGACCTGCCAGGCGAATTTAGTCAGATTCATAGAACCTTCTACGTCTCCCAACTTTGGAAATGCCTGGTGGACGACTCGGAAGTGGTGCCACTAGAGGATATTCAGGTTAGCGACAACCTGAACTACATTGAGTGACCTGTGGTGATCCTCGACCGGAAGTCGAAGGATCTAAGGAACAAGAAGGTCGAGCTGGTGAAGGTGCAATGGCAGCATCGGAAAGGATCGGAATGGACGTGGGAGCCGGTAGACGAGATGATGGAGCATTATTTAGAACTCTTTCAGGATCGAATAGCAGACTTCGAGGACGAAGTCTAAAATAAGTGGGGGAGACTTTTAGCACCTGGTTCCTGATATGTATTTTATTCTAGTACTTTTCATTTTGGCCTTAGACTCGGCGAGTTGAGGTCCAACTCGTCGAGTCGATGCGTATTGGACGCAGAAGTTTAATGACCTAATCGATGAGCATGCGTCCGGATTCGACGAGTAGGCTTTGTTCGGACAAAACACTAGATGAGGGTTTGCACCCTATTTAAACCACTTATTAAGCCCCCCTTTTGTCCCCAATGCTTCCAGAACTCCCCATAGCAAACCCTAGCCGTTTTTTAGAAGAGCTAAGGCATTTTTGGTGGATCTTGCTAGTTGTGACCATAAGGTGGAAGATGAAAGACTTGAGGAAACAAGTGGAGACTATGGGAACCCAAATTTGTGCATCTTCCATAGTCCATTGGAGGTATAAAGCTGTTACCTTGCTCTTTTATTTGATAGATCCCTTTTTGGGGAGATTTAGGGCTTTTATAAGCCATTTTTGGTGACCAACCATGATTGCAAACATGTTTGGGGGTTAAGGCTTCATAATCAGGTCATTAAGGGAGTCACAAGGTAGTTGGGGGATGCTTTTGCACCTATGTAAGTTCCCATGCATCATAAGATGTTATTTTATGTCCTTTTGAGCTCAAAGTCCCATGCATGCACGTAACGTTTGTAACTTTACGTGCTAGAACGATTGAAGGAGCTTAGATCTATCTTTTGGTCGAGAGTTGTACGCTGGAAATCGAGAAATGAGACTTGGGCATGCTCGACTCGACGAGTCATTCTTGGGACTCAGTGAGTTCGAAGCAAAACTCCCCTTTGCTGTTAGGGTTTGAAGGAACCTAGTCGAGCGTTAGAAGGTTTTCTAGAAGGCCCAAGGGAGTGACCCAACACATTGGACTTAGCCTTAAACCTGAAGTTCATGGGACTCGACGAGTGCAAGAACAGACTCGGCGAGTCCAAGGCAATCTCTTTATAGTTGAAGATGAACTCGACGAGTTATTCATACAACTCGGCGAGTCAAGGACATGATTTGTTTATCAGATGAAGGTAAGCTCAACGAGTTGTTAATACAACTCGGCGAGTCGGATGAAGGTTCATTCGATGTTCATATAGAAGGGGAACTCGTTGAGTCGTTGCTAAACTCGACGAGTAGAGTCGTAGATAAGGACGGGTAATGAGTTAGGGACTCGACGAGTTGGCGGCCCAACTCGGTGAGATGGGTCAACTGGAAGTTGAATTTGATTTGGACTTGGTTAGGGGTAAAATAGTCATTTTACCTTAAGAGTAGATATCAGGTTCTAACTGAGTGTTTTGTGGGATTATAGCCGGAGGGTTATCGGAGCAGCAGTCAGACAGTTGTCGAGCAATTTTCTAGCAGTCAGCCTTATGAGGTGAGTTACCTTCCAGTAGCGGTGGGTCTACAACCATAATGTCGGCCCACTAATA
This sequence comes from Lactuca saligna, assembly GCF_052625555.1. Taxonomy (NCBI): domain Eukaryota; kingdom Viridiplantae; phylum Streptophyta; class Magnoliopsida; order Asterales; family Asteraceae; genus Lactuca; species Lactuca saligna. Next base: position 48,088,672 of record NC_136425.1, read on the forward strand.
GGAGTTGTATGTGAGATGATTGTCTTTGTGATATTCATCTAGGCTTGCTGCTACCTGTTATGTTTTATATGCTAGCATATTACGATATTATGTGACAGTAGTAGGGGGTGAAATAGTCCCCGGTTTCCGGTCGAAAGGACCGAAGGGGAGGCCAGCACCCAGATATGCTAGGCAGTATCCGATCGATAGGACCGAAGGGGAGGCCAGCACCCAGATATGCTAGGCATTATCCGGTGGACAGGACCGAAGGGGTAGGTCGGGCACCCATATATACCTGACAGTATATGCACGTTATGTGATTTTATGGTATGTGGTACGGTGGGGGAACTCATTAAGCTTTGTGCTTACAGTTTTCAGTTTTGTTTCGGGTACCTCTTCAACAAAGGGGAAGGAGTCGGTGCGGTAGCTGCACATCATACACACACCTCAGATTCCACACTATAAGATTCCTTGAGATTGTACTCTGACATTATCACTATTTATGATTTGGATTTCATACATTATGCATAGTTTTATGAGATGTAATGATTCGACAATGTTTTCCTACGAATGTTTTAATTAAAGTAATTTATAAAAATGAAATTTTTGGTCGTGAAAATTTGGTTGTTACATTGAATGTAGTAAATACAAAAAATGAATTTCCTTTTTATCCATGGCAGGTCCATTTCATAACCTAATACCCTAATAGGCCATTATTGCAAAATCGCAAGTCATAACCAATATGATTTTTCCTTAGCTTAATTATTCCTTAGCCCCTTTATGGGCTATTTGTTTACCACTTAATGCCTCTTAAAAGTGGCTATGCCTGAATCTTAAGGATTCAGATTGTTTGTTTAGCTCTTAAAAACGATCTGAAAATTAAAAATGCATCTAATTCGGTAAGATCTAAAAGGGCATCTGAAAAAAAGACATGCTTATCCTCGTGCCCTCCCACACTCGTTCATCTCTTCCTCTCCTCCCACAATTGCCTCTATTTCTGACGCCAATCACAACCCTTTCCGGCTGTCGCTATCCTCTAACACCTCCTCGCATTGTCGATCCCATACTGCATCGTCTCCCCCATTGTCCTCAGATCTCCTTTATTGTTCAGGTACGAAATTGATGCCTCCCCTTTTTGCGTTTAGTTCTTTCCTGTTCCTTGAATCCGATCGACACCCACCCCATCATTCTCTCTCTAAAATTGGAGAGAATTCACGGATCGAGTTATGCAGAATCTTAAGTATGTTTGCTTGAATCGAAGGTAATTTGATTGATTTCTCTGTGTTATAGATACTGCAACCTTTGTGTATCTGTGATTTGCAACTTGTAGCGCAAATTTTGTGAATTTCTTCCTCCTTTCATCTTTGTGTTTATTTGTTGAATCGAGGTTTGGCACTTGTAACTGGAGCACTCGTTCATCTCTGTGTTTATTTGTTGAACAATATTGTTGAAAATGTGCTCTTTGTTCTAATTTTTCTTTTTTGTTGACATATGTGTATGTATAGCTGAAATCTATTGTTGAATCTTGCTGATTTATGCTGAAATATGATTCTTGATCTTGCTGAATTATGTGTTTATTTGCTGAGAATGTGTTTGTAGTTCTTTATTGTGCCGAATTTTGTTATGTGATCGAATCATTTTTGAATTCATTTGCTAAAATGGAATTATGAAATTGAAATATTTATGGCTTTATAGCTGAAATTGAGTTCATTTGTTATGGGTTGTTTGTTCATGTGAGCTTTTTTTTTTTTTTTTTTTTTTTTTTTTTTTTTTTTGGAAAAAATTTGGGTTATGATTAATGGTTAAGATGATGGTTTAAGATCATGTTTCCAGTTTGACGGATTTCATCACATATGTTTTTAAGATGTGGTTTCACTGGTTACAAAGATGTGGTTTCACTGGTTACAAAAATGGGAGAAAGGAAGAGAACATATTTTCCTAATATTAGAATTGAAAGGGATAATGAGAATGAATTGCCGTTGGAATAGAATTCCACTTGTAGAGATTTTCTGTTTGTATGTAATTAGATTCATGGCTAGATAAAATTATAATTCCACTTGTAGAGATTTTCTGTTTGTATGTAATTAGATTCATGGCTAGATAAAATTATAGATTTGTACATAAATTAATAATTAATTATTCATACATTTAAGTTTATTTGAATTGATGTTTAATTTTGATTTATTTAATTTGGATTTTTTCCCTACATAATTATTTAAGAAGTTGATTTGGTTATTTTATAAACAAAAATATTAAATTTAGCAAAAATAATACAAAAGGGCAAAACGATCATTTTTATAATTCAATACTTCCAACTAAATAACAATTCAAAATTTAGATCTTAAATATTCAAACCCTCTCTTAAATATTCTGACTCTTAAATATTCAGACAAGGCGGTGATTCCCACCTACCATATCATATGTAAAAAAATCATAATTTGTAGTTTTCTCACTTTCAAAGATATCAAACATTACAAAACAATACATATCTAATATACATAGCACATTCACTGATTTCATAGATTCTTGAAACCAAGTTTTGTCAAAGACCTGTTATCGGATACGAGGCTCCATATGTGCATTTAGAAAGGGGTAATGGTAAGTCGACCATAACAAAATGATACAAAACCATGTAGGCATAAAACATAACTACACGCATTATACATAATCATACAATATAGTATATAATGGTATCGAACTATCTAACGATCTCGATATATAATGTAATCGTACGACATGGTGCAAAATAAAAACAACACAAAAGATATACAGTTTCTAACAAACCAACCATCATTTGAAAGTCAAGAAAATTTAGTCCTATAACTTTAACCACAACTACTTTTGATTTTTGAACATACCTCAGTGACAAACCGACTCCGAGTCCCCAACCTCTTCGGTAGTAACGCTAGTATCCTCATCCCTCGTTACACTCATACTTGTTGCATCCGATTCGCCCAAAAGCATAGCCTTCCTCTTGCTTCTACTTTGTCTCCATCGTCTAAGCGTCTCCGAAGTCGGCCCATCTTTCCCACCCACCATCTCCTCCGCAGGAACATCAGAAAGCGCCGGTCTTTCTTCCCCAGAAACCACCGTCATGGCCATGGCGGGGAACATAATCGATCTAAACCCACAAATCAGAACTACAAGAAGCATAAGGTAAACATATAAAGATGTCCATACGTAAAACGTCCATTTCCATTTTCGAACCAATTCTTTCTTCCATGGTAGCTCCGAGGTCACGATTACTTTTGCTTCGTATAGCTGCGGAAGGAAGGGTGTTCCTGCCCTAGGGATTAAAGAAAGTCTCATGGATCGTGTTCGTGGGTAGTAGTGTTCCTTGTATCTTAGAAGCTGTAGATTTACTGTTTGGACTTCGTGTGTGATCCCTAACAATAATGGAACTCCCATTAAGAATGTTTGCATCAGCCGAAGTGGTCGACTTCGAAACCGTAGCATGCACGGCCGGCTTGCGGTTGTTATGACTTCTCCGGTCATCGTCAACGCCTCTGCAACTACCTAAGGATCGAAAAAACAGAACAAATTAGAATCTGGAATAGAACTCTTTATGGCAACAGAAGTGTTATCGATGGTGGATGCCTGAAAATTTCCGATTTCTCGATTATAATCCGATTCCGGCATCACGAAAGTCAAACGGACGTTACAGAAGTGACCAACGGGTATATTCTTTACTGTTTTACCAGGTGCATCAAACCCGAGATCCAAAATTGCATAAGGATGAACGTCTGTGTAGTCGAAGTACAAGTTCTCTTTGATGTAAACAGGTTCTTCCACCCATAAGTTAACCAGAGCCACCCCCACAACTACCGATACCACCATCACTGTAATTAGAACCCAGCAGACGTAAGCAGCTCCGAGAAAACCTAACAGTGCTTTTTTCAAAAGGATAATGCTTCCTTGCACAGGGCTGGATGGGGCGTCGATGGGTTCTTTGGTGGAGTCGATGCGGCGGAAGGTGGAGGCGAGGGAGAAGATAGAAAGGAAAGGGGATAAGAGAGAGAGAAGACAATCGGATAGGAAGTCTGATTGTAGGGATAAGAGTTTGATGAACCAGAAGTTTGTATGGTGGTGATGGCGATGTTGCTCCGGTGGCTCCATTAAGCTGTTCGAGAACGGTGGCGGTGGTCAATTCAACTTGATAAAGGATGGAGAAGAAAACGTCGGGATGATATATATGGACTGGTGGCATGATTTCTCTGTAACGATGGACACGTGTTTTATTTGCTTCATTTTAATTATTTAAATAATTTTAGATTTTAACGTACAATTTTTCCTTTTCTTCACAAAATTATTAACAAAATTAAATATCCTTTTTATTCATAAACATCCTTCTATCAAATTAACTATTTTTAGTATATTTAAATATCATTAAATATGTCATCATTTAATTAAATAGAAAGATTTGCAGGAACAAAATGTAGAAGAATATTTAATTTCTTTATTTTTTAATGGGGTTGATACTTATAAAAACTTTATTAATTATTCATATATGTTTGATAAACTAGCTCAAAGTTATAAATTACATCAGGTAACAAATCCTACTGTTGTATGCTGTAAAGAAGCTCCTATCAAAGTTCTAGGAATCATATGGAGGGCAACTATGGGTCGCATCCCCACAACAATGGCTTTGGCGCGTCGCGGAATCACCATCTCTTCCTCGGCATGTGGTTCATGTGTCGGATCAGATGAACATGCGGACCACCTGTTAGTTAGTTGTCCATTTACAGCCTCTGTCGGAGAAAAGATACTTAGTTGGTGTGGAGTAACTTCCCTCTCTTTTAATGGTGTTTGTGATTTCTTCCTATTTGCTACCACATGGGGCATGTCCGAAGAAACGAAGGAGATTTATTGTCATATGTTATGGCCTACTACGGGGGATATGGAAATTCAGGAACGACATAATTTTCCAAGGAAAGGTCACAACTCCTAGCAGGGGAGCTGAACTAATAAAATTATTTACGTTCGTATGGATGAAATTTACAAGCCCTGGTGGTTTTTGTAACTAGGATGAGTGGAATACATCTCCCTTCTCTTTTTTGTAATGTCCCTTAATTTTTTCTGTCTGTTTCCTTTTTGCCCCTGCCTTGTCACTTGCTAGGTTGGGGTATCTTTATAATATATGACCATTTTCTAAAAAAAAATGGAAGATATACGAACTTTTATTTATGGAGAGGTGTTCGATAAAAATATTCGTTAGCTTTTAAATATATCAAATCCAAATAAAAACTAAAAGTTAAAAGCCGTGAAAAAAATAAAAACTCTCTAAAGTTTTCTTTAATTTTAAGGTTTTCTTTTTTCTAGTTTAATAACCTCTAGTTATCGAATGAAGCTTTAATTTTAAGGTTTTCTTTTTTCTAGTTTAATAACCTCAAAACACTCAAAAAGCTTCGTTATGTTAAACACACTTCAGTAACAATATAATGGGCCAAAATAGTACATAATAACTTTTTAGCTAACCATAAACTTTGTAATAAAAAAGGTTTGTTAAAAATATAACCCATAAACCATCACATGTAACATGCACAAAAACCATCCCTACAAAACTTCTGACGTTTCTAACAAATATTTTGTTCTTATATTATATACAAATAAAAGAGATTTTTGTATAAATCAAAATCCAAACCTCCCCTGAATACTTCCCGGGCAGCCAATATATTCCCAATTTTCACGCTAACTGACACTCGATTCTCTCTCTCTGATGCTTATTAAGATCTGATCAATCAGAAGATCAATTTTAATCCAAGTCGCCGACTTTAATTTTAGCTTAAATCACAAGTTTTTATCGATAATCTGTTTAGATTTGCAACACAGTTGCAGTCAATTCTGTATTATCAAATCATGCTCATGCCCATGCTCTGTTGTTTCGATTAGGGTTTTTCAGTTTCAAGGAAAATGTCGGAGAAGGAAGACAACGGAGGTGATTGCGGTGAAGATGACGATGAGTGGAGAGATCTGATCGCGACTCCTAACCGTTTAATTTCCGACGACTTTTTTGTTTTGAAGTCTGAACAATTAGATGATCGTGAGGAAGATATCGGAAAAGGTAACGATGGAATTAGTTCCGAGGATAGAGATAGAGTTCGGGGTAGAAGAGTTAGTATTGCAGAACGAAGGGCTGCAATGCGTGGTAATTCTGATACCAATGCTTCAAGTATCAGAGTTTCAGTCTCTTCTTCACGAGTTACTGCTTGGCCTCCGATTCTTACAATACCTTGTGGTATTAGTCCCACTTCATTGCTCGATTCTCCAGTTTTGCTCCCTAATTCTCAGGTAATGTAAAGCAATTTTCCAATTTAAACTGATTAAATCATGATTTTGATGTTTACTATTGTGTGTTTTTTCATTTCATAGGTGTCGCCTACTACTGGATCCTTTCAATATCCTCCTCTGAGTCAAGAAGAAATTTTAGGCATGAAATCAGAACTTGACGACATGAACTGTGACACTAGCTCTTTTATATACCAGACTGATGGTGGTTCACTATCATGGCCAAGCTTTTCACAAGTACAAAATCAGGTGAACATTATGTATGTAACCCTCTTTTCATGTTTATCGTAATTCTTTTGACCCGATTTCTAAATGATTTGGAGCTAACATTACCATGCACAGCCGCCATTGATGTGTGAACATCCAGGGGCATTAATGGAAGAAACAGTCACAAAAAGGTCTTCCGATGGGTTTAAAGTTCCAAAAAGTACAATTGGTGGCGTAAAACAAGATGATGATTCAAAACGACATATGGATGGATACGCAAAAGAAACGAGCTTTTCTAGCATGAGGAACTCAGAAGATGGATATAATTGGAGAAAATATGGACAGAAGCAAGTAAAAGGCAGTGAATACCCTCGAAGCTACTACAAATGCACACATCCAAATTGTCAAGTCAAGAAAAAAGTGGAACGTTCCCATGATGGGCATATTACTGAAATCATATACAAAGGCGCTCATAATCATCAAATCCAAGGTCATCGCAGCAACATTAATGGATCTCCAGACGCTAATGGATCCTACGTCAAGATCGAAGAAAGGGATAACATTTCGATTCGTCCAGAATGGAACACAGATCGTATGGATCGCTCATCTTCAACCTCAGTTGGCATCGATAATCCTGACCTAATTTCACCACCGAAAGGAAAATCCGTTGGAATTATCGAATCAAACCCTAATTACGATTACAAGGAAGAAGATGGGATGAACATAGGTACACATTCACCAGGAGAAGGAGACGACGCCGATGACGATAAATCCGAATTGAAAAGGAGGTGCGTTGATGCACTCTCTCAGTAGGTAGTAATCCTTTTGTTCATACATGAAAATTTTCGCAAATCGATCTCCTGATGAACGTCATTTCAGGAAGAAAGGGAATTACTTGCTGGAAACAAGTTTGGTAACCAGAGCTATGCGTGAACCAAGAGTAGTCGTTCAAATCGAGAGTGAAGTTGATATTCTTGACGATGGTTATCGCTGGAGAAAGTATGGTCAAAAAGTCGTCAAAGGAAACCCAAACCCTAGGTAATTAATTAACGGCATCATCTTTTGAAAAAAAAAAAACCATGTAATTTTAACTAATACAAATATTTTAAAAAAGATGTTTAAATGGTAAAATAAAATGTTTTTTTAACCAACTCCATAATTGACTTTAAAATTTCAAAATTACATTTATTCAGTTAAGCAACATAGTTACCGTTTCTTGTAGGAGTTACTACAAATGTACGAGTAACGGATGCCCGGTGAGAAAACACGTGGAAAGAGCTTCTGACGATTTAAAATCAGTACTGACCACGTACGAGGGAAAACACAACCATGAAGTGCCAGTAGCTAGAAATAGTAGCCATGCTACTATGGACGTGGGGACCACCTCAAATGCTCCGCCTATACCATTATCTAGAATTCCTACCATCCCCAACTCCGAACCACAAGTGCAAGATCTTCCTCTTCGTTTTGATCGAAAAATTTCCAACGGATATATTCCGTCAAATTTCGTTGCTAATTTTGACACTAAACCTACGAAATTTGAATCTTCATCTATGTATCAGGAATATATTCCTTACCAAAATCCAATAACTTTCAATTCAGTTTTACCCGATTTTCCTATTTCGTTACCGATGAGTATGCCAATGGCTCATAATTTTGGTTATAATAATAATGGAAAACGTGGACGAGAGTCTTTTATAGGAGGACAAATGCAACATTTGAGGGACAATAATGGTAGATTCCTTAGACCCAAACTGGAGCAGGATGATGGTTTTTATGACACTTTTATGTGTGCACCGGATCATGTAAACGATGCTCCTTCGAGATATTGTCGCGTGATTCCTAATTTTCCTTCATAAGTTAGAAACAAAATTTTGAAAAAGAATTCTTTTATAGTTAGAGTAGGACATAGTTTCCTGCTTAATAGGTTTGTTATTTGTTGAAGTGAAGGAATTATTAACCCCTTCGTATCCATAAAATCTCTTTTTGTGCAATTTGCACAAGATTTAGTTGTTTATTTCCATTGAATTTAATCAAAATAGCAATTCTTTGAAAATGATGGTTTTTACTTTGTAGTTGAATCGTGCATTGCATTTTATTAAGGATAATAGGCGTTAATGTTGTGGATTCTGTCATGAACTAATTTAGTTGGTTTGTTGAATACACCGTTGTGTGTTGGAGGACTAGTCGTTAGGGTTTATGATTTCAAATTTCAATAGTAGTTTTGGCTTCATTTTAATTTTGTCAAAGTTCCTTTATAACTATTCAAAATAATAGATAGATGTGTCAATAATTTTATGTTATTTTGTATGATTAAATAATAATTGGATGATCGATTTGATTTTAATTGAATATTCACATTTTGGAGCTGATTAACTCCAATGATAATAGGATACACAATATTGGTCGGTCGGTTTTAGTCGGATTGACGAGTTTTAATAACAAACACAAATACCATGTTTTTGTTCGTTCTAATTACGTTTTTAGGTTGTTGATGTTCCTAGGTAGATGATCGGTGAGTTTTGTATCACTTTAATTAGCTATTATTTTACCAAAAAAAAAAAAATCCTATTCAACTTGGGAATCAGTGTCGGTGATAGGGGCGGGGGAAGAAGAAGGACCTCTGCATAGTGCCTTTTATTTTCTGAGGCCCAAATTTTTTTACTTATATTTTATGCAATAGAAAATTAAATCAGATTTAGGCCCATCTTTCACTAGAAGTCCAACTCCAGCGATCCACAGAGGCAGAATGTTGTCCGGTTTTATGTGATCGTGAGCGTGAGCGAACAACAGCGTGCAGAGAGCGTGCGGAAGGGACATATGAGTTTTCTGCGATTATAGAGTATTCTTTATGCATTCAGATTTCAGAAATCAAAAGGGCAACATCGGTATTTTCAATTTATCAATCGCTATTTTTTTATTTTTTTATTTTTTGTTCCGGAATCCACTTCCAATCGATCATTCTTTAAGTTTTGTCATTGCACACTTTTCAGAAACAACTTATCAAAATTAGTGAATTACTTAATAATACTTATGATTAATTGGATGTGAATGTTACGAGATTATATATTATCAAAAATCGGGGCTCAAAATGTTATCATTGACCATCTACACAAAATTCATTATAATGCATAGTCCTTAAGATTTTGATATGTGATGGAAACCTGTGAGGGACTAACTATCAGATACCCTTTCTCATGCTATACACCTCAACTTTGTAATCAACAATTTCTGTACCAATATCGATTTCAAGTGTTGGATATAGAGACAAGGGTGGTTGGGGATCTCTTGTAAACTTAACAACTTTGTAGTCATATGATTTGGGATCAAATCCAAACCAAGGAGGAATTCTGTTGTAGTCAATATCATGGGAGGGAAATAAACTAGGCGGGAGAGTTAACACGAAGGATTCCATATGTAAAAACACTTATCAAATTAATAATGAACTTGAATGTTTTCTACTTTTTTTTGAATGTTGAACAGTTAAACTAATGAACGTGAAATTGAATCACATAATCAGATTAGTAAGATTATAATTTATCAAAAACTGAATGTTGAAATAAGAAATAAGATTATGATAATTGAGAAATTAGAATATGTTAATGTATGTTGAAAGCAGAAATCATATTATGAGAAATTAGAATAAGTTAAGTGTTAACTGTTTATCGGAAATTGAAATTAGATTATGAGATTATCAATTATGTTTATCGGTTGATGTAACTTGAATGTTGAAAGTTGAAAGTTTGAAACTATTGAACTTGTAGTGATGAAGTCTAAACAACCATCCGACTTTTAAAAACGTAAAAAGAGAAAATTTGATGAAGAAAAGATAAAGGCTGACGTTGGTTCTCTAGATAAGTTTATCCATAGAAAATCTATTGACGAGCATGTTGAAGAGCACATTGAAGACCATGTTGAAAAGCAAGAGCATGTAGAAGTAGTAGTAGAAGAGGCAGAAGAGGTAGAACCTGTTAAAGAGCTTATTAATATATGTGATTCAAGAAGGTGGGAAAACTTAATTATGAGGAGATAAAACTTTTGGTCGAGAGAGGTCCTAAAAGAAATACTAGAATTTTGTATGGTCCTTACGATAAAAATGGTAGATGATTTTCTGCAACATTATATACAAGAACTTTATCAAATTTGGAGAAGTGTGATAGAGAGTGGCTAGTATATTCGAAAGAGCTTGACAAAGTATTTTGTTTCTGTTGTAAAGTGTTTAGAAAAGAGATTTCTAAAGGTAAATTGGGTGATGAATGTCACACCCCCGAACCAGACGGCGGAAACGTCTGGGGGCTGTTGTGACTCAATTGAATACCATCACAATGAATATACATGAAACATAACATTATACATCACCAATCATTGGAATGATACAACTGGCAGCGTTTACATCAATTACATTGTTTCAAAATATTACATTCCAAAATACATGGTTCATTGTTACTTAAACAACCGCAAAACAATCATAGAGTACAGTCCTTTCTTCACTTATCTGTTACCTGAGAATACAAGTATTTTGAAAAACGTCAACATGTGAAATGTTGGTGAGTTCATAAGTAATGTTTGAAATCCAATGTTTGTAATGTTTTGAAAAACCACCAGAAAATCCGATATTTTCTGAAAATAGAATAGCGTAAAAATATGTGAAGATCCGTGAGTATGCTTGTTTGAATTCTATAGATGTAAGCGTAAGAGTTGTGAAATTCGACATGTAGTTCATAAGTGTACTTGTTGAAAACCCTAGGAAAACCCGACGTTTTCCTATCACTTTGCTTTACTTAGTTTGTGTACTGTTATTTCGTTACGTTAGAGGTGTTCGTTGAGCTCCGGAGGCATTGAGTATACAGAGGGTGGTGAATTGTTGTAACGTACGTTAATGAAAACGTCCAGTTGACAACCGTGCTAGCGATCCCTTAGGCGTCACTCGCAGTTATTCACGCAACTCAATCCTCCAGGACTTGTGTAGTCCCACGACCGAGGAGAAAAAGTGAAGGTGCGTAACCCTCGGTATTTCCCTACGTCGTTCAAGACCATTGCAATTGCGAAGGGCTCGGAGCCCAACCCGCAATCGTGAGTTCCCGACTTTACTAGCAGCACTGAAGGACCCTTGGGGACCAGCAGCATGTTTGCCATTGAAAGTCCTTTTACACGCGGTCGAGTCGTATTAGACCCAACTACATGTAAGCAAGTGTCCTTTGGGCCGAAAGATCATGTTATCGGGCTAGCTAGGCTCGACAAGCATGATTTGCAACTTTTGGGCCTAAGGAGTGCACGTCGACGTATTGAGTAATTCCACGAGAGTAAAGAGTTCCAAGAGTTCCATATGTGTATTGAGCGTTGTAGTGTTAGTAGTTTTGGATTTGTTATTGATTCGAGACCGAATCAATTCGTTTGGTAACGATTGTTGGTGATATTGTGTATTTTAATCCATCGAGAGTCGTAGTGTCAATCTTTGTTCACAACGAGTGTATTGAATTATCATTGAAAATTTTCTGTTTACAACCCCTCTTTATTTTGTAAACTTACTTTTTCACCCCTTTAGGTAAAATAATTTCCGGTTTAGTCCTTAAACCATTTTTCTTGACATTTAACACCAAAAAAAATTTTGAAATTAATATTTTTCAGCATATTTTTCATTGAAAACAGTTTAAGTCCCTGAAATTGTAGTTTTCTCGGTTGTAACCCCTCTTTTTCGCAATCTTTACATTTTTGGCCCAAATTGGAAATTTTTTGCAACTTTGGTCCTTTTTAAATTTGAAAAGCATTTTAAACCTTTGAAAAGTACTTGTGACACTAGTGGTCCATTGTTTTACAGAAAAACACAGTTTTTGTAGCACCTGGTTTCCGGTATGTGAATTTTATTTGAGCATTGCCCTATTTTAGCCTTGGACTCGGCGAGTCATAAGGTCCGACTCGCCGAGTAGGGACGAGACTCAGGACACGTTTAAGTGGGCGACTCGGCGAGTCCATATCCTGGACTCGACGACTCACCGCTGCTGGATGAAACCCTAAGTTTCAAGGGTTTGCACCCTATTTAAACCCTCATTCCGCCCCAACTCGTCCCCATTCACTCCCAGGACTCCCCCAACATCGTTTTCCCTTAATTCCTTGAGAGATTGAAGTGTTCTTGGTGTGTTCTTGAAGGTTTTGAGGAGAAAGAGGAGTAGATCAAGAAGAGGAGAAGGAGATCAGCCATCTTTGTGTCATTTCAACATTTTCCTTGAGGTATATCTCGTTTTTCCCCTGTTTCTATGCTTAGGATTTCATTTGGGACACTCTTGAGCAATTCTTCAAGCTTGTTTGTGCTTAATGTTTCGTAATAAGTGGATTAACCTTTAGATCTAGGCAAGATTGAGCTCCAGGAGCTCAGATCTGTTAGCTTTATGGCCCCATGTGGCTTGTTCATCCTAGATCTACCCTTTTGAGGCATTTTGCACCCTAAAATCCACATTAGTGAATATCCACACGCAAAGTTGGAAACTTTACGTGTGATTTGCGTCCTAGAAGTCCAGATCTATGAATGGCATGGACTGAAATCGAGTAAATCGGTGTATTTGGTGGATGCATGGCGACGACTCGGCGAGTTGTATTGGCGACTCGGCGAGTCTGGTCGCGAGTCACCGATTTGGTCCCTTGATGATGTATCGAGTTGAGCCGTGAGTCACAGGGGGTGACTCGGTGAGTTGGGAGCTGAACTCACCCATGTTAGGACTCGGCCAGTCAATGCCCTGACTCGGCGAGTCCAAGGCAATCTTCATAGATCAAGAACAGACTCGGCGAGTTGTTCATACAACTCGGCGAGTCTTAGCATAAAGTGTTCTTCAGATGAAGATGAACTCGATAAGTTGTTCATACAACTCGGCGAGTAGGATGAAGGAGTTGAATGACAGCTAGAAGATGAACTCGTCGAGTCATAGCCCAACTCGACGAGTAGAACCAGGGACCCAGGACAATAGTTTGCTAGGGACTCGGCGAGTGGAGATCCACTCGGCGAGTCGGGTCAACTGAAAGTTGACTCTAGTTTTGGCTTAGAGCTAGACCGGGGGTAAAATGGTCATTTTACCTAAAGGACAGTTAGCAGTGTTTGATTGAGTATGTTGTGGGAATTGCAGCCGGAGGACTCCCGGAGCAGCAGCAGTCAGTTAGTTCCCGATCAGTTCAGCAGCTACTTTGAGGTGAGTTACCTTCCAGTAGTGGTGGGTCTAAGGCCACAATGCCGACCCACCAGTAGGAGACGTATGATAGATGATTGTCTTTGTGATATCATCTAGGTTTGCTATTACCTGTTATGTTATATGATCTCATGATACGTTATATGCGATAGTAGTAGAGTTCGGTTGTTAGGACCGCTGGGTAGTCAAACACCCCAGAATTATCTGACTGTATGTGATGGTATGCTTGTATGTTGGTCTGTTATGTTATGCGATAGAGGTGGCAAGAGGGGACCAGTCCCCGAGGATCGGTTGTTAGGACCGATGGGTAGTCAGCACCCCAAAATGGCTTGACATGGGTAGTCAGCACCCCAGAATGGCTTGACACGGGTAAGACGGCACCCCAGAATGGCCGCATGGGTAGGTCGGCACCCCAGAATGGCCGTACCGGGTAGTCAGGCACCCCAGAATAGCCTGGCAGTACGTATGTTATGTGTTTATGTGGTATGTGGTACGTTGGGGGAAACTCACTAAGCTTTGTGCTTACGTTTACAGCTTTGTTTTCAGGTACCTCTGCACCGAAGGGGAAGGAGCCGATGCGGTAGCGGCATGTCATACACACACTCTTCGGTTTCCGCATTTACGAGATTTACTGGGATTGTACTCTGATATTTTGATGGGATGTATGGTTTGACCTTTTGGAACATGGTTGCGATGTGTTATGGTGTGATCAAACAATGTTTTTATTTATTAATGTTTTCTAAAGTAATATTTTAAAATGAAATTTTCGGACGTAAAAATTGGGTCGTTACAGTTTTGGCCCTCCAAAACAGAAAATTTCGCATAATGGGCTCTATTGGGCTGAAATTGTCATTTTTAGCCCATTAAGCTTGAAATTTATGCTTTTAATCCTCCAAATAGTATATTTTCAGAAAATACATTATGGAAACTGTTTTGACTCATCTCACCCATCAGATTTCGAAATATTTCATTTTAGGCCCTTCAACTTTGTATTTTTAACATTTTGTGTCAAAAAAAATGAGTTTTTAGCCCAAAATAAGTGTTGTCAAGCCCTTTGGCTATTTTTCTTGGTATACTTTGCATGTAGTAGTATATTTTATGCTAGTATAAAATATATCTCGGTTTTTAGCAATTCATAACTAGATCTAGCATCAAAATCATACAAAACATACATATAAGCATAGAAATCAACCAAAACATACACATAATGATGGATCTACACCTTTGCTTGTATTCTCCACCACAAAAACTTATAAAAACCGAAAATAAGGGGGTATGAAGCTCACCTTGGGTGTTGATTCGGTTTTTGAAGAAAGGATGGAAGAAATGAAGTGATTTTTGGCCTTAGCACCCTTTTCTTGAAGATCTCGAGTTTGGTGACTTCTAAGGTGCATGATCACAAGTTGGAATAGATTTAGAAGAGATTTTTGATGAAATGAAGTAGCTAGATCATGGATTAGTCATCAACTTACCTTAGATGATGATTTTGGTGATGGATTCTCCTTGAAAGCTCCTTAAATCTCGAAATTATGGAGAAGGAATGAGAGAGTATCTTTGAGAGAAGAATGAGTGAATTTTGTGTGTGTGTTTGAATATGGCCGAGAGCAAGAGAGAGAGAGAGAAGAAGAGAGATGCATGATAGGATGGTGCATGGAAGTATGGGTCTCTTGCATGGAAGTCCTTTGGTTACTAGTGAGGTGGCAAGCAAATAGTCAACTCTTCCATTTCTTCTTGGACTTGGGCCTTGGGCCGAGAGTTTGGAAGGGAAAAGGAAAATTTTGGGCTTTTTGCCCCTAAGCCCAATATTAGAGTTTGTTTGGGTATGTTTTAAGCCTAAAAGAATGTGGTAGGATTTTTGCATTTTTATTGGACTAGTTTAGGTTATTCATGGATCTAAGCTTTTAATTCCTTTCATTCTAGGCCCAATATGGCCCAAAATATTGAAATAAGTAAATGTGGTTCCAATTAGAGCCCATTTAAGGGTCCTAAGCTCATGATAGTCAAATTGGAAGCTTATTGGTCCATTTAGGTCCAGTAAGGAAGTCCTAGTCCAAAATGGACCTAATCAAGAACTTCTAGGGTTTCCAATTGCTTGATGTAGTGAATTGGGGTTTAGTTTTCCATTGAGTAAGCATCATACATGCTCTTGAGTTTTTGAATTTAACATTTACTTGAGTATAGTGATTACAAGACACAAAATTTCTAGTTGTGACATCATCCCCCCGTTAGAGGGAATTTCGTCCTGAAATTCTGTTTGAAAGCTAGATTTGAGAATGCTAGAATAGGTGAGGGTACTTTTGCTTCATTTGGTCTTCGCGTTCCCATGTGAATTCTGGCCCACTCTTTGCGTTCCACCGTACTTTCACCTCCCTGTCCATGATTTCAATTGGTTCCTCAACGAACAGGAGATTCTCATTGATTTCGATTTCGTCAAGAGGAATGACGAGTGTTTCATCTGATAGACACTTCTTCAGATTAGAACATGAAACACGGGGTGTACACCGTTTAGCTCTGCGGGTAGTTGCAGTCTGTATGCTACTGGACCAATTCGGGCGATGATTTCGAAAGGTCCAATGTATCGTGGATTTAGTTTTCCCCGCTTCCCAAAACGAATAACTCCTTTCCAGGGCGAGACTTTTAACAGTACTCGATCACCGACCTGAAATTCTAAGGGCTTTCGCCGCTTATCAGCGTAGCTCTTTTGTCGGTCACGCGATGCTTGCAATCGAGCTCTGATTTGAACGATCTTTTCCGTGGTTTCACGGATGATCTCCGGTCCCGTTAGTGCTTTGTCCGATGTATGTGTTTTTGCTAGCTGGGTGTCACCTACTTCAGCCCAACATAACGGTGATCTACATTTACGCCCGTACAGTGCTTCGAAAGGAGCCACCTTGATGCTCGAATGGTAACTATTGTTGTATGAGAACTCGATTAAGGGTAGGTGGGTATCCCAAGACTTTCCAAAGTCTATCACGCATGCGCGGAGCATATCTTCGAGCGTTTGGATGGTTCGCTCGCTTTGACCATCCGTTTGTGGATGATAAGCGGTGCTCATGTCGAGGTTTGTTCCCATCGCCTTATGGAGTGATTGCCAAAATCGTGACGTGAACCTACTGTCCCTATCCGAGATGATAGATGTTGGTATTCCGTGGAGTCTCACGATCTCTCGAATGTATAAACGCGTCAATCTCTCCATCTTGTAAGATTCTTTAATTGGCAGGAAATGGGCAGATTTCGTCAGTCGGTTGATTATTACCCATATGGTGTCTAATCCATCCGATGTTTTGGGTAGCTTGGTCACGAAATCCATAGAAATCCCCTCCCATTTCCACTCAGGGATTGCCGGTTGCTGTAACAATCCTGAGGGTTTCTGGTATTCCACCTTTACTTTGGCGCACGTAAGGCACTTACTGACGTAGGTCGCGATTTCCGCCTTCATGTTAGGCCACCAATAGTGTTGTTTAATATCCAAATACATCTTATCGGAACCGGGATGAATGGAGTATCGCGTCTTGTGGGCTTCCTTCATGAAAACATCTCTAAACCCTCCAAGTTTAGGGACCCAAATACGGTTCATGAAATAGTATACTCCATTCTCCTTTGCCTCCAGGTTCTTTTCCATTCCGCGCAATACTGCGCTTGCTCTATTTTCCGTCTTCATGGCCTCTGACTGGACTACTGCAATTTGAGTGGCCAGGTGAGATTGAATGGTTATCGAGAGAGTTTTCGTACAACGATTAGAGTACTCCTTCCGACTCAATGCATCAGCTACCACGTTGGCCTTGCCTAGGTGGTACTTAATCTCACACTCATAATCGTTTAGCAATTCAACCCATCTTCGTTGCCTCATGTTCAACTCCTTTTGGTTCAAGATGTGTTGGAGACTCTTGTGATCCGTGAAGATGGTGCACTTTGTACCGTAAAGGTAATGCCTCCAAATCTTTAGGGCAAAGACTACAGCTCCCAACTCTAGGTCATGGGTCGTATAGTTTACTTCATGCGTCTTTAGTTGGCGGGATGCGTAGGCTATCACTCTCCCACGTTGCATGAGAACGCAACCTAAGCCCTGATTTGACGCGTCGCAGTAGACTACAAAATCTTCCGTTCCTTCAGGCAGAGATAGTACAGGTGCGCTACAGAGAGCTTGTTTCAAGGTTCGAAACGCAATCTCTTGTTTGTCTGTCCATTTGAATGGTACGCCCTTTTGCGTAAGCGAGGTAAGTGGCTTGGCGATCTTAGAGAAGTTTTGAATGAATCTCCTTTAGTAGCCTGCTAAACCCAAGAATTGATGAATTTCTGTGGGCGTTGTCGGGATTGCCCATCCTTCTACAGCTTTGACCTTAGAGGGATCCACATGGATTCCATCTTGGCTGACTACATGACCTAGGAAGTTCACACTCTGCAGCCAGAACTCGCACTTGGAGAGTTTGGCATAAAGCTTTTCTGATCGCAGAGTTTCTAAGACTTGTCGAAGATGTTGGCCATGCTCTTCCTTGCTTCGAGAATAGACGAGGATGTCATCGATAAAAACAATGACAAAGTTGTCGAGGAACGGTCGGCAGATTCGATTCATTAGGTCCATAAATGCGGCAGGGGCATTCGTTATACCGAAGGGCATTACGACAAATTCATAATGTCCGTAGCGAGTTCGGAAAGCGGTTTTTGGAATATCCTCTTCCCGGACTTTGAGTTGGTGGTATCCGGACCGTAGATCTATTTTAGAAAAATAACTAGCTCCTTGGAGCTGGTCAAATAGGTCATCGATTCGTGGGAGTGGGTAGCGGTTCTTGATTGTGAGTTTATTTAACTCTTTGTAATCGATGCACATTCTAAAAGATCCGTCCTTCTTTTTGACAAAGAGCACCGGAGCTCCCCATGGCGAGTAACTAGGTCGAATAAATCCCTTGTCCAAAAGTTCGCTGAGTTGGCTGGATAATTCCTGCATCTCGGCAGGAGCTAGCCGGTAGGGTGATTTAGCGAGAGGAGTTGCTCCTGGAATGAGGTCGATTCGAAACTCAACCTGTCTCTCTGGGGGTACTCCCGGAAGATCTTCAGGAAACACGTCCGGAAATTCACACGCTACGGGAATGTCTCGAACGTTAATCTCCTCCTTGGTTTTATCCACCACGTGAGTCAGGAACGCCAGATTGTTCCTTCGTAGATATTTTTGTGCCTTGATGCACGAAATGAGGCGAAGGTTCATGCTAGATTTGTCTCCGTAGATTACTAGGGTTTCATGATTTGGAAGACGAAGACGAACGGCCTTCTCGTGGCACATAATTTCAGCATGGTGGGGGCTTAACCAGTCCATGCCGATGATCACATCGAAACTCCTAACTGACACTGGCATTAGATCTATTCGAAAGACGTGTTGATTAAGGGTTAGGGTACATCCGGTGTAGATTTCCCCAGTGGATTCGGTTTTCCCATTGGCCATTTCCACCGTATAGGTTTCATTTAGCTTTTGGGGCAGTTGTTTTAATAAATGCTTAAACTTATTGCTTACGAAACTTCGCTCCGCTCCGGTGTCAAATAAGATGCATGCATAAGTGTGGTTTAAGGGAAACGTACCGGTAACAACAGAGGGGTCTTGAATAGCCTCACCCTGACCCATGGTTAACATCCTTCCTGTTCCTCCATTTCTTAAATTGTTGTTGTTAGGACAGTCTCGGCGGATGTGTCCAGTCCTCCCACATCCGAAGCAGGTGTGGCTAGGCCCTGCGTTATTGCTGCCGGCATTGATGTTGTTGTTGCTGCGATGGTTGTTGTTGTTGGTTCCCTGATTTTGGTTCTGGGGAGGGTAAGTCTTGCAGTACTTTGTAGTGTGTCCCCTTCGGTTGCAACTGGTACATTGAAAATCCTTGCATTCTCCATTGTGATGGAAACCGCACTTGTTGCATTTGGGAAGATTACCGGAATAAGGTCTGGAAGCATTTGAAGTGGCTGAGGTTGGAGCATGTGGTGCGGCTGGAACCGGTGCGGTAACAGCATTAACCGCCACTGTCTGCTGCTTCTTGGAGGTGTCGGGACCCTGGCGCCCCTTCCTCTTATTGTTCTTTCCCCTCTTGCCATCACCTTCCTTCATCTTCTCAGCCTCCACTCGCTTCTCTCCCTTCTTGTTGTTATGGTCATACAGCTTCTTTGCCAATCTTTTCGCACTATCAAATGTTTCGGGGTTTGCAGCTATCACATTCCCTTGAATTGGTATTGTTAGTCCCCAGATGAATCGCTCAATCTTCTTTCCTTCCGAGGTGATCATACCCGGGCACAACAGACATAGTTCGCTAAATCTCGATATGTAGGCATCGATATTCGCATTCTGCATAGTGAGGTTCCATAGCTCTTGCTCCATCTTCTGTATTTCGCCTCGTGGGCAGCACTCAGCCATTAACATTTCTTTCATCTCTGCCCACGGCATAGAGTTGGCTACAGGGAGCGTCATGGATTCTACATGTCCGTTCCACCAGGTGAGCGCTTGATCCACAAAAGTGCAGGCTGCGAACTTCACCTTCATGTGCTCAGGGCAGTCGCATATCTCGAATACCGACTCCACCTTTTCGATCCATCGCTTCAGAGTGATCACCCCTCCAGTGCCATTAAAAGTTCGTGGTTTGGCGTTTGTGAAGTCCTTGTAGGTACATGTCTTGGTGGGTCCTTGATTCATTCCGTTGTTCGAACTTCCGGCTCCTTGCCCATTGACTCCTCCATTGTTCCCTTGATGAATTTGCGCAATCGCTGCAGTGACTGCTGCAGATACAGCTTCCTGGAACGCGGCTGAGTCAACTTCAGGTGGGGTTGGTCCTGGGTTTCCGCGAGTAGGTCGGGGAGGCATCTTTCTGTCACAAAACGGAAAGATGTTGAGGGTATGTTGTTTCTGTGAGGTCGTGATCCTACTGACTAGGTGCTTGGTACGAACTTAAACACTACTACCATTGACCAATCAATCATAATTTCTCAACACATAGCAATTTGTGATATCGTAACAAAACACATAAAAATTTATTAATATTATCCGCATTTGATACATGAAAATTTTGCTCGTAAGAGCATACATGAGTGATACTAGTTCGACAGCATAACGGCTCCATGAGTAGTGTAGTCACTTAAAAATAGAGTCGGAGTACATAGCATATTTCCTAACGACCTACTAAGATAAGTCTATCCCTAACCACGATGAGCTGCGTCCTACTATAACGGTGAAATCATATGCCGAAGTGCTGAGCCAACAGCTGAGCCATCTCAGTCATGTCTACAATGACCTCATCCCTCTCATGCTCTGCTTGCACGGCACGTGCTTCCATGGCGAACAGTTGTTGCTGCAAGTCGGCAATCTCGGCTTCTGGGGAGCGATTCTCCCTCGCGGGATTCACTGGTGGGACGTGGTGATCCTGTTGCACTTCGCTAACAGGAGATGCGACGTGATCTATGTCCGGGGCCTGATCCTCCTCCATGTCATCGTCGGTCTCCTCGAACTCGTAGTCGGTGTCCATGTACTCGTCAGGTTCAACGCCGTGGACTCCCTCCTGATTCCCCTCTGGTTCGTCTTCGAGTATCCCGTGTGCCCCTAGGGCTTGGTGAAACTGAATGCCCTGATGCTCTCCCTCCATGAAGACTGGGAGAAAGTATACGAATAAGCTATCACTTTCCTATGACTCTACCGCTATTGCACAAGCTAAACAGGCGTTCTCTTTTCGGTATTCCCTAGCTATCCTGATCTCATCAGGACATGTGTTAGTTATACTTTGGAGAGAGTGTATTTGATCAGGCTACATCCACTCCTTGGTACCACTAAGAACAGTCCTGAATTTAACCGAGACACTAGTATTATTTTTGTTTGGTTCGGCGTTATGTTCCTATTCCTAATGCAAGCAAGGGTGTTTTATTTACTTGTTTTGTTCAGAGTTATGTTAGTCCCTCTTTTTGGTTTATAGTTGCATATCAATGTGTGGCTAGATATGCTAGTTCACTATAAACAAAGCTCTGACACCAACCTGTCACACCCCCGAACCAGACGGCGGAAACGTCCGGGGGCTGTTGTGACTCAATTGAATACCATCACAATGAATATAAATGAAACATAACATTATACATCACCAATCATTGGAATGATACAACTGGTAGCGTTTACATCCATTACATTGTTTCAAAATATTACATTCCAAAATACATGGTTCATTGTTACTTAAACAACCGCAAAACAATCATAGAGTACAGTCCTTTCTTCACTTATCTGTTACCTGAGAATACAAGTATTTTGAAAAACGTCAACATGTGAAATGTTGGTGAGTTCATAAGTAATGTTTGAAATCCAATGTTTGTAATGTTTTGAAAAACCACCAGAAAATCCGATATTTTCTGAAAATAGAATAGCGTAAAAATATGTGAAGATCCGTGAGTATGCTTGTTTGAATTCTATAGATGTAAGCGTAAGAGTTGTGAAATTCGACATGTAGTTCATAAGTGTACTTGTTGAAAACCCTAGGAAAACCCGACGTTTTCCTATCACTTTGCTTTACTTAGTTTGTGTACTGTTATTTCGTTACGTTAGAGGTGTTCGTTGAGCTCCGGAGGCATTGAGTATACAGAGGGTGGTGAATTGTTGTAACGTACGTTAATGAAAACGTCCAGTTGACAACCGTGCTAGCGATCCCTTAGGTGTCACTCGCAGTTATTCACGCAACTCAATCCTCCAGGACTTGTGTAGTCCCACGACCGAGGAGAAAAAGTGAAGGTACGTAACCCTCGGTATTTCCCTACGTCGTTCAAGACCATTGCAATTGCGAAGGGCCCGGAGCCCAACCCGCAATCGTGAGTTCCCGACTTTACTAGCAGCACTGAAGGACCCTTGGGGACCAGCAGCATGTTTGCCATTGAAAGTCCTTTTACACGCGGTCGAGTCGTATTAGACCCAACTACATGTAAGCAAGTGTCCTTTGGGCCTAAAGATCATGTCATCGGGCTAGCTAGGCTCGACAAGCATGATTTGCAACTTTTGGGCCTAAGGAGTGTACGTCGACATATTGAGTAATTCCACGAGAGTAAAGAGTTCCAAGAGTTCCAGTATAATATGAATTAGGATTCTCTTATTGGGCCTAATGGACCAATAAACTTTCAACTTGAGTATTTTGGGCCTAAGAACCATAATTGGGCTCTAATTGGACCCATATTCATAAGATTTTAGCATTTTGAGCCATGTGAGCCTAGAATGATGCATCTTATCTCTAAGGGCCTTGTTGGGCCATAAATGATTTCATTTGCCCAAATGGGTCGTAAATCCTTTTGATTGGGCTTCATTGGGCCGATAACTTTAATAAGGGCCCAATGGGTCGAAAACTATATTTAGGCTTCTTAAAATTTCGAATAAAACCTAAAATGGGCCCAAATCACTTCATCCTCATCTCTCTTAGCCCAAATCTTAGCCCAATAGAAATATATACATATATGTGTAAAAAAAAAGAGAAGAAGAATTATGTGCACTTGACACCTTATGTTTGCATGGTGGATTTCCATACAAACATCACTTTAATTCCTCTCTCTTTATCTCCTCTTCTTCTCACGGCCGAACCATCCTCCCTCACCATCTTAATTTCTTTCAAAAAACTCTCAATAAATCCCTCAAGAACTCCTCCTTCCTTCTCTAAATTTTCTAGACTTTAGGGTGTGTTTTAAGAGGGTTTTCATCAAAGTTCATCACTCTTGGTATGTCCTTGCTTAAATCTATGGTTTAAATTCAATATTTCATTAAAAATCTCTTCTTAACCCATATCATTTCATGATTCATACTCTTTAATTCATAGAGTTCAAAAACTATCTCAAAGAGCTTGCTAAAGCCGAGATCTCCTCACTTCTTCATCAAAAACTGAATCCAAACCTCAAGGTGAGTTCATACCCCCTTGTTTTCGGTTTTTAACATGTTTTGGGGGAGAGTACAAGTTACATATGTGGTAGATCCATGTATTTATGCATGTTATGTGTGTTTTACTTAATTTAAGTGGTGATTTTGTGATGAAACACTATAGATCTCGAAAATTCTAACCAAAAGTTATGATATTTGTAAACTATAACACTTCATAAAACTTACTATAAAGATTAACGTGTTAAACATGTGAAGATTTATAAGAAACTAAACAAAATCTTAAAGATGGGCCATTTTTTACAAATAAACAAAAAAATGAGACCTTCTTGACATTTACGTTTTTTGCAAGGGTCAATAGAGTCATTTTATTTTAAAAAGTGGGTCTTTATGATATTTGTGACACATAAGGGGCAAAAAGTGAAATTTTCGCATAATGGGCCATATTATGGGCCTTTACAGTTTCTTGGGCCTAATTTGCAAAAATCTAAATTTTGTTGGGCTAAAATGTCATTTAATACAAAATTTAAGCCAAAAATGAAAACTTACGGTTTTATGGGCTGAGAATGACACTTTATTTAAATTTGGGCTTAAAATGTTAATTACATAAAAATTTGGGCCGGAAATGTCATTTTTATCAAATAAGGGATGAAAATGTATATTTTTACAAAAATGGACCGAAAACATCAATATATATTCTTGGGCCGAATTTGTCAATTAGGAGAGAATTGGGCCGAAAATGTAAATTTCATGACTTAATGGGCAAAAAAAAGTATTTTAACCAAAATGGGCTAAAAGTGTTGCTTTAATTAAAATAAGCCCATAAATGTATATTTTAGGTTTTTAAGGGACCTAAAGTGTCAATTTTGCTAAGAATAAGCCTAAATTGTAAAGTTACGGTTTAATGAGACAAAAATGACATTATTACAAAATGTGGGCCTAATATATTCATTACATGTTTATTTGGGCCTTAGTGGCCATTTACATGTTTTTGGGCCAAAGTTATTCATTACATGTTTATTTGGGCCTCAGTGGCCCATCTACATACTTTTTTGGACAAAAAATATACAATACATATTTATTGGGTCTTAGTGGCCTATGTACATGCTTATTGGGCCTAAACTATGCATTACATATTTATTGGACCTTAGTGGTCCTTCTACATGTCTGTTAGGCCTCGTTTATTCATATACATACTCATTGGGTTCTTCAATCATAAAACATACAAGTATCTGTTACATAACATAATACAATATTCGCGTAAACTCAATCAAGGATGCTAGTGAGACATGTCGGTTGACACCTCTAGAGTGTATGATCGTAGCATGTAGTTATAACCAGAGTCTCCTGGAGGGAGAGCAGGAGTTTGTGTATAGATCTATACGGGATGACACCCCACACCCGAGCTATTCGCTACGGTTAGACTAGACCAGTCCAGGGTGAAAAACCTTACCTTAATCAAATCGGCGCCTAAAAACGCCACGATAGGCGAACTCGTCATAATCAAGTATGGTTATAATGACTCACATAGAGATCCACCCCAACATAATTTTATGGAACTCCTATAAAATATTGTTGATACGAAAACATACGTGTACTGATATTCGGTCTTAGGGTTGACATCACAACATTTTTTTTATAAACAGAAAATATAGTATTTTCTGGGAAAAATACACTGCTAAACAATACATTCTATTTACAATGGAAAATACAAGGTCTTTACTGGGTTACATTTTTATATACATTCCAAAAAAACAAAAAACACACATGCATTAATACTTGATTTGTCACATCACATTCAATCCGTTTTTCAGAAAATATCGAATTTTCTGGTGTTTTACTAGCCATGCAAAAACTTTTATTCAAATATGCTTATGAACTCACCAACATTATATATGTTGACATTTTCAAAATAACTTGTATTCTTAGGGAATCGTTAAGCGGAAAGGTCATTAGGGAATGTGGAATTTATTGTATTTTTGTTATCATCATACATTGAACTTTCTTTTTGGCATGTAACTTATGATATTATATTTGATGTAAACAATGTTGGTTGTATTTTGATATGTATGATGATGGTGTTGTCTTGTTTCAATTATATACATTGCGATGATATTAGAAGATGAAGTCACGCACAAGTCCCCGGACGTTTCCGCCGTCTGGTTTGGGGGTGTGACAAACTTCATGTGCATTATCTTGGGCATACGATCCAAAACGAACTAATACTTCTGATAGCTCAAGAAATTAAAAAAGAACTTATCAAGAAGATAAAGGAAGCAAAGTACTACTCAATCATACTCGATTGTACTCCTGACTCAAGTCACCAAGAACAGATGACTATAGTTGTGAGGTATTTAAAGTTATCATATAATTATGTTACTGTAGAGGAGTCCTTTTTAGGTTTTTTTGAATGTTGATGATACCACCGGAAAAGGAGTATTTTATATTACACTTGAGGAGTTAAAGTCTTTTGGTCTTGAAATTGATGATATGCGTGGTCAAGGCTATGATAATGGAGCAAACATGAAAGGAAAGCACCAAGGAGTGCAAAAGAGATTTTGAGATCTAAATCCTAGAGCATTTTACACTCCTTGTGGTTTCCATTCTCTTAATCTAACATTATGTGATATGGGTAACAAGTGCGTTAAAGGAAAGAACTATTTTGGACTCATCCAACGTATTTATACTATCTTTGCGAATTCTACTAAGAGGTGGGAAATTTTTAAAGATAATGTTCAAGCTTCGAGTCTTAAGTCATTGTGTCAAACTCATTAATAAACTCGGGTTGAGAGTGTAAAGGTTATTACACTGCAACTTGTTGATGTACGAGAAGCTTTACTTGAAGTTTGAGAAAAGGGTAATGATGCTGCAGTTGCAAGTGAAGCAACTTCATTGGTAGAAAAAGAACTTGGTGACTTTGAATTTTTTGGTATCAACAATTATCTAGTATCAAGTATTAAACCATGTGAATACTGTGAGTAAAAAGTCACAGTCAAAGGATATGCATGTTGATAATGATATTAAAGAAATAAACAAATTGATTGAGTATTTCAAAGATTATAGAGAAACTGGTTTTTCTAAAGCGATTATTAAAGCTAAGGAGATTGCTATTGAATTGGGTATTGATCCAATATTATACAAAATCATTTGATTCAAAGGGAAAGAAGGTTTGATGAGAGTTCAAGTAGCGAAGAAGTTTCATTTACAGCCGAAGAGAATTTCAGAGTCAATTATTTCTTATACATTGTTGATCAAGCCAGATTTTCTCTTAAGACAAGATTTGAACAATTTAAAGAGTATGGCAAATTATTTGGTTTTTTATTTCCACATAATTTGAAGGGAATGGAAGATAAAGATCTTAAGTCGTCTTGTCATCATCTTGAAAAAGCAATCAAGTTTGAAGAAAGATCGGATATTGATGCTAAGGAACTTTATATAGAATTGAAATTATTTGAGGCATTGGACACCAATTAATTTAGCAACCCTATAGATGTTTTGAAGTTTTTGAAAGAAATTGACTATTTCCCAAAAGCAAGCATTGCATATAGAATATTGTTGACTATTACAGTTACAGTGGCATCTGTAGAAAGGATTTTTTCGAAAGTGAAGTTGTTGAAATCTTACTTATGATAAAAAATGAACCAACAAAGACTTAGCGGTTTGTCCATGATATCTATCGATAATGACATCTTGGAGAATATAGAGGATGATGAGTTGATAAACCAATTTGCTATCAAGAATGCTAGGAGAGCTTCACGTATCGTCAGTTAGCTGTTACACTATGTAATTACTCATTAAAATACTATGTTTTTGCTTTGTTTATTGCTATAAAGTTTATAGTCGTTTTTAAAAAATAGTTTATTTATTCTTAGTCGTTACACGTTAGGGCTTAGGAACTTTTTTTACAGTTCGTCCTGGGAATTTAAATCCTCAGAATCAGCCCTGATGGGAATGATTCTATTTTGATGTTTTTTTATTATTCGTGTAGGTGTGATGTAACACCCTGTTCGGGATCATTCGGTGATTCAGGGTTGTAGGCTGGAATTCGATTATGTAAAGGCTTTGGGCCTTAAGGAGGCTATGTTTAGACCTTTGGAAATGAGGTAATGATGGTTATGAGATCTAAACATTTGAATTGTGTTTTGTAGTTAAAAGGTAAAACGGGGAAAGTCATAGGCCAAGTTCTTGCATGAAATATGGATTTTTGATCGAGAAGTTTTTAGTCCAAGATATTTAGATAATACTGTAGAGATCTTCAATACCCTTCCGTAGATATAAAGATCTTCAAAAACGGAATTGGAACGAAGAAGTTATGACAATTTGAAGTTAGGGCGGTTTTTGGTTGAGCCAAGTACGTTGGGCATAATAGGGCGTCCCTAATACGTTGAACGTAAATTAATTATGTTTGGCATATACGATCATATCCTAAACCCTGTTTTCGTGGTTTGAGCCCTATTTAAGCTTCTTAACTCCCCCAAACCCATTCCATTCTCAACCTCCACCTCTCCAACACCCTCTCTTGTAACCCTAACCCTAGATTGAGCCTTGTGAATAAAAACAAAGTGTTTTTAAGTGCTTTGGAGTGTTCTTGGTGCACCTTGGAGAAGAAGGAACTCATTGAAAAAGTATTGGTTGCATTGGAGCTTATAGATCCATACTTTGTTCACCTTGATCTTTATTCTAGAGGTCTAAAGTTTGAATCTTGATGATGAAATTGTTAGATTTAGCTAGTTTTGGGTGTTATGAGCTTTTAGTCACTTTAAGTGCATAAAGTTTAAATCTTGAAAGTTTATGACCTTGTTAAGGATAAAGTTGGAAACTGTATCCATCTAAACATCATTTTGATTCAAATATGAAGGTTGAAGACTTGTACTTAATGGATTCAGTTGAAAAGGTAGCACTTTTGGGCCCCTTTGAGACTTAAAGATTAGATCTTGTTTTTTGAGACCTTTCTAATGGATAAAGTTGGAAACTTTATCCAATATGGAGCTATCAAAACCCATAAAAATGTGATCTTGGCCCTTCTATCTCTTCCATACAAGAGTTGTGTTGTCTTATTGGTTTAGAACTTAGGATTTTGGATATTAAGCACTTTATAGACATGTAAGGTCATAAAGTTGGAAACTTGATGACTTAAGACATCATTTTGGGCTTGGAGCTAAGTTTTGAACGTAAGGGCTTAATGGAATAAGCTCTTAATGGATTTTTTGGACTGAGTTGCATATGTTGGGCTTAGGTAGTACGCTATACGTACGCGATCAGCACCCCACTTTTGGTCAACAACAGAGTACACTGGGTGTACTCCGCTAAGAAGAAATATTGACTTTTGGACCTTGATCGTTGACTTTGACTTTGACTAGGTTTGACCAAGTTTGACTTAAGGGCATTTTGGGTAATTTGATTTATAGTTTGAGATTTGGGCCCCTGTTAATTGTATAAGTGACTGGTAGAGATAGCTTTTAGAGTAGTGATCGGTGCAACTATTCTTTTAGACAGTGAGGTGAGTTTTCTCACTATATCTATGGGTCGAGGGCACCAACGCCGACCCATTACTTGTTATGTGGAATGCTAATTGTCTCTGTGATGCTTGCATGAAAGACCAGTATCTGGCCCCTGACATTTGCATGAAAGACCAGGATCTGGCCCCTAGCGCTTGCATGAAAGACCAATATTTGGCCCCTGGTAATTGTATGAAAGACTAGGATATGGCCTGTGACACTTGTATGTAAGATAGAGATTTGGCCTCAACATTACAAGGAAATACCATCAACTTTATTTTGCAGAATTTTGCTACAAAAAGTCTGAAAATAAAACACATAGTAGCTAAAGAATCTCACGAAACCAATGTATCATTTATTAATGTTGTAAAACTCATCGATTTGGCATATTACTTGGTCAAGTATGCCCTATTTGGCCCCTTACCGAGTGAGTTATAGAATCTGCATAATCTCCGATCGACCCTTTACTGAAAGAGCAGTGTTGTAAAACTCGGCCAACTCGGTGATTAATATGAATAATATACTTAATGATTTATTATTTAATACACTAATAATTTATTTTTTTAATTAGAAAAATGTAGTTCAATGCATATCGATTGAAAGCAAACGGGCAACTAGTTGCGCCGCTAACACACATACATATGATTATATATATATATATATATATATATATATATATATATATATATATATATATATATATATATATATTAAATTTTCAGTAATTATTTACGAAGTGAGACCATTGTGTATTTTTTAGTTTTTGTGTATTCAAATGTATCTAATTTTATTATATATTTTAATCAACTTATGATTTTAACTTATGATTTTGATATATATATAATTTCTAAAAAAATTCTACATGAATTAACGAATCCGAGTACTTGCTACTCGATAGTCGACCGAATAGGTACCGAGTAGCGAGTTCTACAACCTTGTCATTTATAATAACACTCATAAAAGGAGTTAGTTCATGAAATGCCTTATGTGTTAAGCCTTTATAGAAGACAATACATGCTATCATTCGATTGGTTCTCATGTGTTATATCGAAATTTGTCCATCATGAACAAAAAACTTTATTATAATAAACCTAATTCAAGTGACCAAACATTAACAAAGTAAAAAAATGTTAAAATAAAAAAAAAACATAAATTACTAGATTAAAAACAAGTCAAAACATCAATTATATGAAGTCAACCACATATAAATGAGTGTCAAACAAGGAACCGGAAAAATAAAGTTTTTAGTAGTTTGATGCTAGAAAAAAGGAACAATCAATAGTGTAATTCAACAAGTGTAATGCGTTAATTAAACTGAAAAATACCAAAAAGATATTTCGAATGAATTCTAAAAAACTTCTCGAAATCGTTGTTGCGTGCATCCAAAGAAGAGATTTTATATAAATTTAACATAAGAGGAAAGCCCACTCGGACAAGTAACACTCTGTTTGGCATTTTCATCAAATTTTGTTGTCTTTGTCAATTGTGCTCCAATATTCATGAAAGTTAAATGCAACACCATCTCCCTTGCCCCCCCCCCCCCCCCCCACACCAAAAAAAGCATCCTAAGCATGATCTAATTTTCAAATGCCCTGAAAATCAATCAAAAGATTCCAACAATTCACAAATAAATTCTTGAAAATGTCAAAATTCATGAAGAATATTTGCATTCCCACAAGGATATCACATCCGAGTTTCTTATCATAACCACGTTGTTGTTTCTCGAGCTATTAGAATAGGAGGAAGCCATTTTGCGGATGATATGCACACACACACAGACACACACACACACACACATATATATATATATATATATATATATATATATATATTACATCATATCTTAATACTTTTAGCTATAATTATGCTTATTATAGAACAAAAGGTACTTAATCTATTATATGTTGTTATGTAGCGTGAAAGACTTGCTCAGAAGCAGTATGGAAGCTGGAAGCAGGAAAATGCGAGCTTAGGCAAGTCGAAGATACAAAAAGAATGTTGCTGGACAACTTTACCACTTGTCAGCATTTTAGCCATATCTCATGACTCGTAACTCTGATTAACGTGATTCAAAATGATCTGAAAACTAGACATAGTTTCGAACAACTTTCATGTTTTGAGAAAATGTTGAATCTCGATAACCACAACATGGTGAATGGAATCTTCTCATTTCTTGATGCTGACTTGGAGAATAGGGGATAAACTCAAGAACCACGACGTGCTGCCATTACCACGAAGTGGTGTCTAGATTTTAGGCAAGTACATATATCCGAACATTATGACAAATTGAGAGACTTGGTGGTGACTTTCTGGAGAAGTATTGCGACAAAAACCCTCTGGAAAACCCTTAGAAGAGGAGGAAACAATTGGAGCTCAAGAGTTGAACCGATCTAGAGGAAAACATCATCAATTCATTCGGTTTGATCATGTTTAGCTTTATTCCAGTTGAGTTTTTCTATTTGATTACTGCCATGAGTAGCTAATTTAGTAGAGTTTTGTTTAGTTAGGTGAAACTCTAATAACTATGGTAAGTTTATTAGTTTATGGATTTATGAAAGTTGGTTTGGAGATTGTGATTGATTAACTTACCTAGCATGTTAAAGTGTTTATCTTTGTAACTTTAATTCAAGTTAAGTGTAGCTTAGTGACCATTAAATTAGATGAACTTGTTTACCTAGTGATTTAGTGACCATTAAATTGCTAGAGCTAGGATTGACCACATCATAGTTAAGTGATAAAAGTAACAATTTAGCTGTGTTGGAGAACATAATTGTGACCATAATTTTGTTTAACAAATCTTACACAGCCCAATTATAATTAATAACTAATTATGTGTTTGCTTGTGAAGGACCTTATAAGGTAGTACATGAATTGGTAAAAATATTAGGACCAAATCATTAATTACATAATAATTGGTAACCAACTTAATTAATCCATAGATAATAACTAACCATAGGAAAAAGGTGGATTCAAAACTAAACGAAAGTGTTTTTATTATCTTGATTACATTCGTTTTTAGTTAAGAGTTTGTTTTAAGTTAATCTGAACTTGCAAAATCAGATAAAACCCCCCATTTTAGTTAATTGTTTTTAGATTAATTTTTAGTAGTTTAATTATTAGCTAAATATCTTCCCTATGTTTGATACCGAACTTACTTTACTATACTATATACTATGTACAATGTATATAGGTGCATTAGTAGATAAGTAGCTAGATTTATAAATTCAAAGTTAGATATGTGTAATTTGCACCGCATCAAGTTGTTGGCATCGTTTCCGGTGAACGACTTATTTGATTTTTAGTTTAATTGCTTTAAGTTATTCAATCCTTTTTGTGGGGTAAAAACCGCAAAAAGTTAATTTTTCTGCATTTATTTTTCTGTCTGATCAGCAACTACGTCATGGGTATCTTGGCCACATCGTGGTCATGTTATAGTCATTTTTTAGTTTAATTATTTTTTGTTTGTTTTACGTGTTTTTTTTAAGTTTTGTTTTAGCAGAAAATGGGGGACATCATGACCATGACAATGGAAGAGTACAAGCAGCATATGAGGAACGGAAATAGATGGGGTCTTGATCCATTAAAAATCCTAACCACGACAAAGTTTGAACTACCAGGACATATTCTTGGCATGCTAAAAGTGATACATTTTTAAGGGAAGGATCACGGGGATGCCTACGAGCACATATAAGAGGTGGTTGAGGTTTCAAATTGTTTTAATGCTCCAAACATAAGTAAATATGCGGTGATGCTTTGACTTTTACCGGTCACATTGAAGGGTGAAGCAAAATAATGATTAAAATCACTTCCCTTTGGAGCAATCACGACATGGGCTGATTTTAAGATTGAGTTCACAAACCAGTTTACCGCTCCTTCAAAAGTGGCAAAGCTTAAAAGAAACAAACACAATTTTCAACAATTAGAAGGGGAGTCGTTATATGAAGCTTGGGAGCGTTATAAGAGATTGTTATGACATTGCCCTCAACATGACTTCAATGTGCAACAAGAAATCTCTATATTTTATGATGGAGTCAATGTGTGCACTCGCCAACTTCTAGACTCCCAAGGGTCCATGACAAAGAAGGATCCGACAACAAATAAAACTTTAATTGAAGAATTCACCAAGCATTCAAGGGAGTATCACAACCTAAGGGGTGAGGATATCACAAGAAAAAAAGCGAATATAGATGGAGTTTCTGAAGTCTTAATGATGGTAATGACGAAACTTGACACCATGGAAAATAGGCTCATAAAAATGGATGGATCAATTATGGTGGTACATGATAGATATGAATCTTGTAGAGGACCTCACTCTATAAGGGATTGTGAATTGGAATACAAGAGAGCTCAAGACACGAAAAAATATCAACAACTCGAGCATAATCTTTACCAACTAGAATGAGTCCAATCCGAGAAGATAGATGCTCTTGAGTCGATGCTATTCAGATCCATGAAAGCTAGCGAAAAAAGACATGATGCAACACTTAGAGATCAACAAGCATTTATTTTGAGCATACACACACAAGTTGGTCATTTAACAAAACTTGTACAAGAAAAGCTATTAGATCTTCTTTCAAGAAAAGTTTATTCAATCCATATGGCTCAAGACATGGACGCTGATAGAGAAGAAGAAGATGAATTTGTATATATGAAGGACATTGAAGAGGAGTCTAACTAGTCACTCAAAGTAGAAAAGACAAAGAATAAGAGTATCGTGAAGTTTCCCATCCGCCACGATGTGGAGGCAATAGTGCCACGTCGTGGGCAATAAAAAAATTATGATTTTTCTGTTGTTGAGCCGTATCAACCACCTCTTTCTTTCCTATCTTGTGCCAGAGAAAATCTAGTGAAGCAAGGAAACACAATGTTCATGCAACATAAAGAACTTAAAGAGAAACTGGAAAAAGAAGAAAAGCATTTGAAACCTCTAATGTCAACGCCAATGATTTTTGAGGTGTTTGCTTTTACAAGGCCACCAGATCAAGTCACAAAGGTAGTTGAAGAAAAAGAAGAAGAATATGATGAGCCTCATTTTGACAAGAGAAACCCGGAAAGAGATAAGACAAAAGCTAAAGACATGGGAATGAGGAAAGAGCCCAAGCGAAAGCACAAAGAAGATGTCAACCCGACAATGTAAGAAAGATCAAGAAAGGAATTCAACAGACGGGTTGCCTAATAAAGAACAAGACTCAAGATGATGGAGAACGGGGATGTTACACTTCCACCTAACATAACATATAGTGGGAAGGATTCCGACTCACGACTCTTCAAAAAGAAGCGCTTCTCGAGAGGCAACTCGATGTTTTTAGAGTTTGCATTTTATTTTCTTTTTGATTTAGTTTTAGATTTAGTTTTATTTTTTGTTTTAGTTTTATATTACCGTAACCGAATGATGATGTGTTTCTCTAGTTCTTGATCTTATTTTTTAGTGTTGAACGAAAGTGAAGCAGTGAATGAGCTTAATTTGAAGAAGTCGTGCGATTTTCGAAGATCATAATTGAATAACAAGTTTTTGAATAAGTGTGGGGTTCCCATATAGTGAAGAGAAATTTTTTTTGAAGCATATTTACTGAAAAGAAGAGTGAGAATGTTCTTACACACTACAAAGATTCGATGCCCACCTATTTCAATCTTAAAAGATTCTCTGAGAAGACACCACGACGTGGGCATCATCAACACGTCGTGGAAAAAACTATAATCGCGACCGAATCTGACTACACCTCGATGTGGCATCCTTAAACCACGTCATAGAGACATTATTTTGCTTGACCTTCATGACCATTTGCTCGACAACACGACACGGTGTTGCTTTCCAACGTCGCGGTAGCGGTTCAACACATTTTTCAAGAATGGTTCTTTGATTTCATTCGATCCGATACATTTTCATTCACAAGAAGAAGGTCTAGAAGTATTGTTTCCAACATTTATTCGAGAAGTCTAAGATTTCCAAACAAGTCTCTGAGTTTGATCTCGCCACTATTACCCAAGGGGAGTCTGGTCTAATTCTTCCTTTTTAGTTTTATGTTCTTTAATTGTTTTAGTATGCAATGGGGACATTGCATCATTTAAGTGTGGGGTAGGGGGTTGAATTTGATGGGTTTTGAGCATATCTACATTCCTATGTGATCATGCAATCCTAATTGCTATGGATCTAAGTTTTACTCTATTGAACATGCAGATAGAACACCAAATTAATAAACCTAGATCTAGAATACAAGATTCGAAATTCATATAAAATTAGGGTTAGAATATTTGCTCACTTGCTATATTGTAATAACATGAACACCTTTGAAGATCCTTAACTCTTGAGAGCTTAGTGCCCGAAGTGTTGCACCTCTAATGGAGTCACAAACACCCAATGCAAAGGATGAGAAGGAGAGACACGGGAATCGGTCAGGGTTTCAATCTAGAGTGCATGAGCTAGTTTTCTTAGGGTTTAGAGGGTTTATATATGGCTAGGTTGCTTAGTCTTTAAGCTGGACTTGAATAAGGAAACCCTAGTTCCTATCTTAAGTCGAAAGCAACCCATGGACCTCCATAAGATGCCTTAGGAAAAATCTTATAAGCCCAAACTATAAATTTCGTCCACTCCTATCCAAGGAGTTCCTAGGCCCAATTTCACAACTATCAATGATTTGCAAAACAATCCTTCCGCTATTAATCAGTTCCTTTAATACCAAAATTAATATCCAATTAATTTCAGATTAATCGCTAATTAATAATATGATTTCCAAATAATATATTAATCTTATAATATATTAATAAAATCATTTGAGTGCCAATTTATGATATCACATAATAAATTCTACTCTCTCTCCACTAGTCATCATGTCAAGTTGCATGAGTGAAGGCAACCTAAAGGACCATGCTACATATCAAATCAAGTACATACCAATTATAGTTATGGGCTTAGACACCAAATCCAATAAAATTTAGGGAAAAAGCATTCTATTAAAAAAAATTAAAAAATTACTAGGATTTAAAATTAAATCTAGTAATAATTAACAAATTAAATGCTAGTATTGTGTGGGATAATCGAATGAGAGCCCAAATGTTTACCTGAGCCAATATATTTTATAGTGTATTTGTGGCTTCCCATTCTTAGTGAAAATTCGTATGATATGAAAGGTAATCTGGTAGTTTATATGACATAATAAGTTTTGCAGCGTGTACCTGAAATCTATCTAGGAGAACTTATGTAGTCATTGCATTTAGAATAATACCTCTAACCAATAAAGGTTGAAGTTAAGCTCCCTTGCTTAAGCATGTAGGAATTGAGCGAAAAAAGTGAGTTATATATATATATATATATATATATATATATATATATATATAGAGAGAGAGAGAGAGAGAGAGAGAGATTGTAAAAGTTGTTAGAATTTTGGAGCTATAATAGTATGAAGATCAAAAGATCAAAATTCTAAAGAATCAAAAAGTTGAAGATGCCAAAAATCAACAAAAATGTGGTGAATTCAAAGAAATCAGAAAGCAAATATCAAAGAAGAGATGAATTCAAAGAGCTCCATTGTGGTATCAAAGTTGTAATACTTTCTAGATCATATGGATGCTTAGGAAGCTTAACCAAAAATACCTTGAGGTTAAGAAAGATTTCTGAGGATGGATTCGGAGGGTTGAAAAAATGAGTGTCGTATAAACTAAGGGGTGAATGTTCATAAGGATTTTGAGTATTTAGTATTGGGAAGTGTTTACAAATTATAGACATAAATGCATGCATTTCAGTCTTGGGATAATGGCTGGGTTTAAAATGGATTATTCTATACGATATTTGTAACAACTCAAATTTTCATACATTTTTTTTAAAAATTCTCCAAAACATAGTTCATAGCATCAACCCATGCCAAAATGTGCTTTTCAAATAAAAAAATATTATGAAACAAAGTTAAGTATCCCATAATCCACATAAACTCTAATCATCAAGCTGGTGTGTACAAGCATGCTGGTGCCTTCCCGCAATCTTGTGATGTACTTGAAACACATTTAGTCAACACTATAAGCAATAAGATTAGTGAGTTCCTCAAAATACCATATACACAAATAATTAGCCTCTCATGGCTAAACCTCGATAAGGACCCTGCGGTCATTGTCTTAGTGAAGAACCTCTCATCTCATGTCTCGGAATGGACCCTCTGGTCATAGCTCAATAGATACACAGAATAACACAACAACATAAGTCTAAAAGATAGAATGCATAATAACACATAAAAAGATAAGACCCTCCGATTAATGATACAATTAAGATCCTCTGATCCGTAACATGAAGAAGACCCTCCGATCACACAAATGTTATCACACAGGTAAGTATAGTTAGAAGACTTACCTCTCGTTGGGAAGCAATCAATCTCGCAACCGAACTTCCGGTCTAGACTCCGCCTAATTATGTCACATTCATATCTAATTAATAAATAATACTAATAACCTCAAAATTCTAGACCGTGTCTCTCTACAAAATCATATGAGGGTGAAAAGACTATTTTGCCTTCCTTGGACCAAAGTCCACAAATTGACCGAAAGCTCAAAAGTTAATGAAATTCATTACCCAACGAGTGTGTTGGGTGTACAACCCTCTACGCTAGGCGTACAACCAACCATGCATGCATCGTACGCTGTGCGTAGCTAAGAGTATGCACCATGTACTCCTCATATTTCCACTCCTCACTTCACTTAGTCTTAATCCGTTAATACAAATGCTACAACTATAGATCTGAGTTGAATAAGACCTATTACTTCATAAAGTTGGGGACTTTAAGCCTTAGCTTGGCTGAACAAGTCCCAAACTCACAAACTTTAACCTTCTCGATGCAAAAGTCCACATAAGTCATTCATGGAGAGGTTTAGACGATCAAGATCCCATTTTTATGAATCTAGACAACCAAATACACTTAAAAGGACAAGAGATATGCTCTGGAGTTCACCAAACTCACAAAGCTCCAAACATGGGATATGAAACCCTAAAAATGGACGCAAAACATGAAGTAACACAACAATGAGCAAGTTTCGAACTTGATACCCTCGGAAGATGCACCAACAAGAGTAGAACTGATATCCAAGAGCTAGAAGCACAAGCTATCCTTCCTTCAAGGGTCCTTATTCACCAAAAGCTTCACAAGAACACTCAAATGAGCCACAAAGACTCACACAAGCTAGGAATACGAAAATAAGGATTGAGGGAGGTTGGATGCTGGAAATAGTGGCTGGAAATGAGACCATCATGTTACTTAAATAGGGGCACAAAAGGGCATTAGGGTTTTACTATGATCCTAGTATGCCCAACGTACCCTATGGTATGCCCAACGTACTAGGTGGCCTCTACGATCATGCAAAGTGCTTGAGTACGTTGCGCGTACACATGTGTACGCCCCACGTACTCAGTTGCCACCTTTTCTCAATAAGGACTAGACTTGACAAATACATAAAAGATTAAGGTCAGAGAACTATACCTCTTTTCGGGATGCTACAATTTTCCCCCACTAGGATCAAATTTCGCCCTCGAAGTTCATCCTCCAGAAACAGCTCTGGATACTGCGCACATATCTCAGACTTCGGCTCCCACGTCCACTCCAAGCCTCTACGATGATGCCACTGAACTTTAACTAAGTGTATTAACTTGTTCTTCAAGGTCTTTACTATCTTATCCAAGATCGCCATCAGCCTATCAATATAATTCAGGCGATCAAGAACCTGAATGTCCTCTAAAGGAACCATTGTGATCTCGTCGGCTAAACACTTCCTTAACGGGGATACATGGAAAGTGTCATGAATCTGACTCAGTTCCTCAGGCATCTCTAACTAATAAGCTACCTTACCCACTCGAGCAATCACCCTTGAAGGACCAATGAATCTAGGGCCCAACTTTCCCCGCTTCCTGAATCTGATCATCCCTTTCCAGATACCTTTAGGAGAACAACGTCACCAACCTAGAATTCTAGCTTGGAACGTCGTCGATATGCCTAACTTTTCTGAAGACTCTAGGCCGTCAGTAACCTCTATCTGAATTGATGTATATGCCCTGTTGTCTTGACTACTATCTCGGTGCACCCTAAAACTCTCTGTCCAACCTCTCCCAACAGATAAGAATCTGGCACCTCCTCCCATATAAAAGCTCAAAGGGAGGCATCCCTATGCTGGAGTGATTGTTGTTGTTGTAAGAAACTCAGCCAAGGGAAGGTAGGAGTCCCAACTCCCACCAAAATCCATAACACAAGCGTGAAGCATATCCTCGTGTGTCTGAATCATCCGCTCGCTCTGCTTGTCCGTCTGCAGATGGTACGCGGTGCTAAAATGCATCTAGGTACCCAACTCCTCATGAAATTTCTTCCAGAATCTGGAAGTAAAACACACATCAAGATCAGAAACTATGGATGTCAGCACTCCGTTCTGAGCCACCACCTCTCGAACATAGATCTTAGCCAGCTTCTCCGCGGAAGAGTTCTCACTTATAAACAAGAAGTGAGCACTCTTTGTCAACCGATACACTATCACCTAGATAGTGTCCACACACCTTGTAGTCCTTGGTAACTTGCTTATGAATCCATAGAAATTTGTTCCCACTTCCAAAGGGGAACCTCCAGAGGCTACAACTTTCCATGAGGGCACTGGTGCTATGTCTTGACCTTGCGATAGATCAAACATCTTTCTACAACCCATGCCACATCTATCTTCATACAGGGCTACCAATAATTGTGATTTAAATCCAGATACATCTTTGTGGCCCCCGGGTGGATAGAAAACCTTGACTTATGGGCCTCCCCAATCAAAATCCATCGGGCTCTACCCATATACGACACCCATATTTGACCATGGAGAGTTATAAGCCCCCTACTATCTGTCTCAAAAGCCGAAATCTGCTTGATCACCCGCTCTTTCTTGCGATTTTCTAGTCTCATGACCACCGATTGGGCCACCCTGATGAAATCTAAGACTGTAGTCATCACTATCATCCTAATACATACATCTCGAATTGGGGCACTCGCTGCTCTACGACTCAGGGCATCAGGTACCACATGAGCTTTTCTTGGATGATACAAAATCTTACAATCGTAGTCCTACTACATCCAACCACCTCCTTTGCCTCATATTTAGGTTGGGCTGATCCATAAAGTACCTCAGGCTCTTATGATCCGTGTATATGGTAGATTAGACACCATAAAGATAATGACGCCAAAACTTGAGGGCGAATACCACCACCCCCAGCTCCAAATCATGGGCGGCATACCTCATCTCATGAGGCTTTAGCTGCCTCGACACATATACTATCACGTGCCCTCTTTACATCAACACAACACCCTACCTAACTATGGATGCGTCACAATAGACTATGAAGTCCTCCACTCCTGCCAGGAGAGATAGCACTAGAGCCTCTCACAACCTCTGGTGAAGGGTCTCGAATGATGCCTACTTCTCATGCCTTAAATAAAAACAACATCCTTCTTGGTTAAATTGGTGAGAGGAACAACAATCTTGGAAAAGTCCTTGATAAAACTCTGATAATAACCTGTAAGACCAAGGTAGCTCCGTATCTCGGAGGGAGATCTCGGCACCTCCCATCGCATAATTGCCTCAATTTTGGTTGGATCAACCAAAATAGCGTTTTGATTAACGAGGTTCCCCAAGAATTGGACCTCTCGTAACCAGAAATCGCACGAATTTGGCATAGAGCCTCTACATCCTCAATAGCAAAAGAATCACCCGAAGATGCTCCTTATGTTGTTCCCTAGACTTCGAATAAACCAAAATATCACCAATGAAAACGATCATTAATCGGTCCAACATGGGTCTACACACTCGAGTAATGAGGTCGATGAACGTTTCCAGTGCGTTGGTGACCCCGAAAGGCATCACCACAAACTCGTAATGCCCATAACGATTTTGAAAGGCTATTTTCCGAATATCCTCCTCATGGAGCCTCATCTGATGATATCTAGATCTCAAGTCAATCTTGGAAAACCAAGACGCCCCTTTAATTGGTCAAATAGGTCGTCAATCCTCGACAATGGATAGCGGTTCTTGACCGTCAACTTTTTCAAATCCCGGTAATCGATGCACAACTGATGTGAACCATCCTTCTTCATAACAATAAGGATCGATTCTCCCCATGGCAAACTACTCGGCTGAATAAATCCCTTCCCAAACAGCTCCTGAAGTTGCGAGGATAACTCCTACATCTCGGGAGGCTCAAGACGATATGGTGCCTTGGCGATTGGCGCCACCCCTGGAACTAGATTGATCTAGAACTCCACCTGTCTCTCAGGAGGCATACTTGGTAACTCCTCATGGAAAACATCAGGAAAATCACATACTACCGAAACATCAGAAACACAAATCAACCTTCTTTTATAACCCGAGTATCCACCACATAAGCCAGGAAACCCATACATCCATGCTGCAGACTCTGTTTTGCCCTGGCGGTAGAACAGAAACTTGATCCCGATCTATTACCCTCGTCATAAATAGTAAGCACTCCCCCACTAAAGTCCAGAACCGTCAGTAACTGTCGCTCACAACCAATAAAAGCCCCAAATCAGCTCAACCAATGCATGCCCACTATAACAAAGACATACCCCATCGCTATTGGCACCAAATCAATAGGAAACTCGACACCACAAATCTAAAAAACACAAACATGAAAGACATCGGTAGAAAAAAACCGCATGCTCATCAACTATAGATACCCTTAATGGCCGACTCAAGGCCTCGCGCCTGGTGCTAAAACAATGACTAAAGGATAAGGGTACAAAGGATCGACTCGAGCACGAGTTAAATAACACTAAAGCAGACATATAATTCACAACAAAAGTACCTAACAAGAAGCACAACATAAGCATAAACAATTCAAATTAGCAATATAAATAAGAGATACATACAAGAAACGATATCATTTGCTGAACGAGCCTCTTCCGTAGTCAACTGAAAAGCTCTCCCATGAGTCCTCGGAACCTCGACCTTCCTCGATTAACCATCAGTAATACGCAAGGTAGCAGGAGCAGGGGCCTGAACTGAACCATGAGTGAGCTGAGGACACTCGACCTTCCTATGGCCAGTTTGGTTGCAATGAAAGCAAACCGAAAATCCCTTGGGGAAATCCTTGCCATATACCCCTTCTTGTTGCATTTGAAACAAATTCTCAATTGCCAAGGTCCCTTGTGACTCTTACTGCACTTGCCACAAGTGCTTCCCTTCTGGCATCATGCTCTTGAATCAACAGACTTGGCCCACTTCATCGACGGCTGTGACTGCACTTGTCTCATGTCTCTCTCGTGAGACTCTCCCTCTTCCCTCGTCTAAGTCTCTAGCTCGATCTCCTTCCTCCTGGAACTAGTCTATAGCTCGGCCAATATTCGATGTGATAAGTTTGCAATGAACTTCTGAATATCCCTCCTCAAAATGCTCAAGTATTGGCTCATACGTGCCTGCTTCGTAGACACATGATCAAGGTAGAATAATGCCCTTTCGTGAAACATCCTCATGATCTCCATCACCATCTCTGTGTTATGCTTGAGTGACAGAAACTCATGGGCCAAATGTTCCCTCTCCACTTGGGGAACGAACTCATCTCGAACCAGCTGGGTGAGCCTCTTCCGAGTCACTGCAGCATGCTCTACATGAGAATAATCAGTCGGCACAAGCTTCCACTAGTCCTTCGCTCCCAAGAAAAGTTGGTTTAAGGCAAATCAATCCTTCAGGTTCT
Organism: Lactuca saligna; assembly: GCF_052625555.1. Taxonomy (NCBI): domain Eukaryota; kingdom Viridiplantae; phylum Streptophyta; class Magnoliopsida; order Asterales; family Asteraceae; genus Lactuca; species Lactuca saligna. Next base: position 48,131,374 of record NC_136425.1, read on the forward strand.
CAGGGCATGAACAGGTATAGAAACATCCCTAAACATCATAGATCCATCACATCGCAACATTCGGGTCCTGGGTCTCTTCAAAATTTGGTGGCTTCGTGTTGCTGAACTCTAGGAACACCAAAGAATTACCTCCCTAAAGCCTCACAGTTGCAAGAGCTGCGGTGGCTACGACCACGGCAACCTGAGTGACGGAAGCATAACTCTCATCAAAATTCTCAACATTGTTGTCTTAATAGACCCAAACATCTCTAGGATGGCCTTCCTGATTGTTGTGGCCACCTCGTCAGCAATGATCCTGTAGATCTCATTGTCACTGGTACTCGGCCTCTCGAGGTTGCTAGAGCCCGAACCTCGGGTAACCACCATATTCTCTGAAACCTAAACAAGGAAATCATCAGGGACAGGCTAAAATGCACACACAATACTTATACGTACCTGCAAGCTCCTTAGCATCCTAAGATTCCTTCTTGAGTTGTGTATAGATCCAATGCTTTCAGTAGTACGGGCCCAATACTACCTTCCACACCAACCTGTGTTTTTCCAAAGTTGTCCTCTTAAGACTCTAAGTCACAAGTACTTTATCCCACATGTATATCTAAATAATTCATCAACGAACTTCTCAAATAGATATCTAGGAACTCAACCTAGACTATTCCTCAATGTAAATCACCTCTCAAGGATCTCCACCACCCTCACCATCTGCTCCACGAACACCAATTGTACATGATATAGGGCTCGATAGTCAGTAGAATAAATGATTCCTCCTCAAGTCCACAACCAAACAAGGAACATGAAGAAATGATAAATGATGCATTCTAAGGCTATAAAGTCTTAACCATGTACAACTAAGCAACATACCTAGAGCAATTAGCAAGGATGGGTTCAATCAAAGAAACGACTTCATAGGCTAAGGCACCATAAATCAGGAAACTCTAGCCCATACTCATGGAGATACCTAGCCTACTCTCTAAAATGCAGTTCTAACAACTCAGGAATAAGTCATTCTCTTAATATAATCAACTAAGGGTATTTTGGGAAATCACCGCTCGGGCTCTAGCTGATTGTACACTCTGCTTCATCCTGCTTTTCTCTTAAAGTTCTTTACTCTTATAAAATCTTTTTAAGAAAAAAGGTTCATTTCTTTTTGAAAATTTTTAATCAATTCCTCGGTTTTAGTCCTGACATACTCGAGGGTATGCCCAAATCCCTAAAACCAAGGCTCTGATATCAACTTGTAACAACTTAATTTTTCAAACAATTTTTTTTAAAAAAAAAATCCTCCAAAACATAGTTTATAGCATCAACCCATGCCAAAATGGATTGTCAAATACAAAATATCATAAAACAAACTCGAGTTACCTAGAATCCACATAAACTTTAATCATCAAGCTGGTGTGTACAATCATGTTTGTGCCTTCCCGCGATCCTGTGATGTACCTGAATCACATTTAATCAACGTTGTAAGCATAAAGCTTAGTGAGTTCCCGAAAATACCATATACATAAATAATTAGCCTCTTGTGGATAAACCTCGATAATTACCCTCCATTCATGTGCCTCAGTGAAGACCCTTCGGTCGCACGTCTCGGTAGGGACCCTCCAGTCATAGCTGTAAAGCCTGCAGATTCAGGCTAGTCAATTTAGAGACAATAAGCATAAAAAATTATTTTTTGATAGAATATTATTTATAATAAATAATCTTAACCAAGTTACAATATATGTCACAAGGGTTCCGTTCATATAAAGAATGCAAAAATCCGAGTTATAACGAAGAAGTTAAGATCCGTCGAAGTTTTACGGCAAAACCGGTACAACACCGGGAATCGTAAAAAGTGAGTTTGTGATAAAATAATTTTTTAGCATCAACGATATAAACAAAAGTCGTAATATGCGTTAAACTGAGAGCATGCATAAAAAGAACGTCAAAATCAGACTTCGTATGGGGAAATTATGATTTTTCTAAGATTTAGCATAGAAGTGCACAACCTGAAATTTGAATTTTAGATCGATCGGTTTTTAGTTGGCACAACCTAAATAAGAATTGAAGATCTCATTAATACAAGCTGAACGGTAAAAAGACAGTATAAAATGGAGTCCATATGTTGAAATTATGAATTTTACATAGTCGTTAAATAATGTTATCTTCTCATACTATTAAATTTAAAATCGCTCGAGAATTAGATGATGGAATCAAAAGAAGAGTTGTAGATCATGTCAATACCTACGCGTGGATATAAAGAACGTCAAAAAAATGGACCTCATATACGAAAGTTATGAGTTTTTTAAGATTGACTGTTTCATCTGTGTCCAGCGCCACGTGTCAGCATCAGGCGAAGCCTTGGTGCCCACGCAAGTTCACGATGTGATTATAAGTTTCACGCCATGAATCGCCCCCAGATAACCTATAAATAGAGGCACAAATTATCCATTTTCTTCACACCGTTTTTATTCTTTCTCTCCTAATACCCCTAAACCCTCTCTTCCATCCCTAACACTTCCTAAGTGTTAGAGGCGAGTCCCAGAGCGCCGGGAAGCTCCAAGAAGAAGAGATTTCAGCTTGGAAGTTCTGCCTCCATAGATCCCGATTCCTAGCCAAGCCCCTGGTAAGTGAGATATGATTACCGTACTCTAAGTATAGCTTATGTTTAAGTTTATTATTGTTATTATGAACTTATAAACGATATATATATATATATATATATATATATATATATATATATATATATATATATATATATATTATAAAATATAATATACAAAGTGTTATTATAATATCTTTTAACTACTCGCGGTACGGTAGATCTGGTTTGAAGGATCGCATAGGGTTGTTGGATTTCAGAAGTGCTATCATGCCAAAACGGTCCTACCCTCCGGTGTTTCATGTCTAGCCTCTGTCCGTACATAGTGGTTGAAAAGTATTGTTGAATACGTATAAAACAATATCGCTCGTAAATAGTCGCAATAAGTATTAAACTAAAATCTAGCGGTAATGATATCAGGTTTCGTCGAAGGAAAATAGAATTGTTAGAAGCGAAGCGCTGCCCGAGTTTGGAATCATCACTTTAACAAGTGAGTGGATAGTTACTTTCATCTTACACATAGATATGAACTATTTAATATAAATTATGTTCTATGTGTGTATATTACCTGTGTTCTTGATATTTATGCTCGATGAACCAAATATACATGTTTTATTTGATGTAAACTATATATGTATTCTATACCTATAAAAATATTGGGTAAAGATGGGTAGATAAATGATGAGGGATGAAAGATGATATAGATAAACATTGGCGGCAGCCGCGCCTAAAGGATAATATCGACAGTTGCGCATAAATAATAATATCGGTAGCTACACCTAATAGAGAACATGATAATCATTACAGCTACACCTAAATGATAATATGTGTAGTTGTGCCTAATAGATAACATTGTCAGCTATGCCATTAGTAGCGATGGACTTCATGTCTATTTCTTAGGACAATCCTTAGGAATGCATGAATGAATGATAGAAGATTCTTAGGGTAGAACCTTAAGAAATAAAGAAGATAACGGGGATGGGTAATTGGGTTAATTTCTGGTAATGAAACATAATAACTTTATTATTGTGAATTGAAAATTTTATGTACTCACCAGGTTTCCCAACCTGACCCACTCAGTTTATTTATATCGCAAGTGTCGATATGAAACTACATTACACTCAGTGATTAAAGGAGATGTAAATCAGTAGTGTAAAATGAATGTAAGGTCTGTTTATGCTTATGTTTCTGTATTGATGATGACATCCCAAAGTTTTTATATAAAAAATACATTTCTTCTGGGAAAACATTTTGCAATATTATTCTTTAAAACGAATACTCTGATTTTCAAATAAGTATAAATAAAATTTTTAAAATGACCTCGAATTTGGGGATGTCACCATTGGTTTCAGAACATTAGCTTAAGCGAACTAGGAATAAGGATTTATTTTTAGACATAAACTTATAATGCTAAATGATGATCGTGAGGAGTATGTCTAATATATTTTTGGAAGTACACCTGAATAAGCACGAGCGCTAGCTTATTTAAGGAAGATGCCTAAATAGCTTTATGTGCTAAATGACTTGTGATGCTTTATGATGCCATAATTTGATCGGATCTATGGTCTGTTGCCGACCGGATCTGGGAACTTTATGTGTTCAGATTTCTAAACGTTTAATTATAGTATTAGAAATGACATGTAACTTTTCATAGTGATAAAGAGATTTATACGTTTGATTCCCCTGTCTAAATTATCGTTACTGCACATCGAACATTTGATTTGTTGTATAGATCAAAAGGGTGAGAACTTGTAGTGAATTAGGAAATTCTAATGGAAACCAACAGCCTTGAGTGATTGAGTGTGCACCAGAGGTAGCAACTGCACCCGAGCCAATCACGATGGCAGGAGTCCAAGCACTGATTCAGGATATAATGGCCGAACCAAGGAAGGAGATGAGGCAAATGTTGCTTAATAGGGACGAACCTATTGTTCCTATTGTCCAACCCGAACTAAATGAAGAACTATCAGAGGAGGGAAATTACAGTCGTACTGTGAGTCAAGTTGGACCCTAAGTGGTCAGGAGGAACGACCCGGACATAAGGATTAACAGAGATGGGAGCATGTATAAGAACTTCTTGGGTGTCAAACCACCAAGCCTTTCTGGAATCCCAAAGCCAGTGGAAATTACGGACTAGATCTCTAAGATGGAAATGGTATTTGAAAGCTACAACTGCAGCAATAAGCAAAATGTCATCTTTGCAGTCAGACAACTAAAGACCGGAGTTTTAAGTTGGTGGAAGTTGTTGGCAGATATAATGCCACGGGGAGAAGCCATGCAGATGTCTTAGGAAGCATTCATGGAGTAGTTGAAAATTCAATACTGCTCAGAGATAGATCTGATAGACCTAAACAATGAGTTTCAAAACCTGAAGAAAGGGAAGATGAGTATTGATGAGTATGCCACAACATTCACCGAGAGGATGAAGCTCTTTCCTTACTTGGTACCTACTAAACTCTACAAGATAGATAGGTTTGCTAACGGAATGCCAAAAGACTTTGGCCAAACGGTCAAAATGGAAACTACTTTGAAAACATCCGTTAGAGCAGCTAAGAATGTAGAAACCCAGATAAGAGAAAATGGTCTAGAAAAGATAAGCGGGAGAAAAGTAGAAGATTGAGGTATCCTCAATATTTGTTAAGACAGGAAGATTCTCGAGGTCTAACCTGGATGACTAAAAGTATGGATCCAAGTGGTGTGAGAAGTGCCAAAAAAACACTATGGAAAATGTGGCGAGGAGGTGACTTGTTTCAAGTGTGGGAAGACTGGGCATTACGCCAATTAGTGTACATTCAACAAAAGGTTGTGTTACAGATGTAATGGAGAAGGGAACTTCAAGCAAGACTGCCCAAAGAGGGAAGGAGCTGCAATGCCAAACGTACCGACAAAGCCAAAGGTAAGAGCATTCCAGATGATCCTTGACGAACCAGGTCATAATGCAGGGGATCAGGAGTGAGGAAACATAATAACATTATTATTAGGGTTGAAAACCCTATGTACTCACCATCTTTCCCAGCCTGACCCACTTAGTTTATTTGTATCACACGTGTCGATATAAAGCTACATCACACTGAGAGATTAACTGAGATGTAAATCACTAATGTAAATGACTGTAAGGTCTGTTTATGCTTATGTTTCTGTATTGATGATGACATCCTAAATTTTTTATATAAACAAAATACATTTCTTCGGAAATGATTTGATAATATATTTATCATGTTTTTCTAGGAACAAATTCTGCAATTTTATTCTTTAAAATGAATACTCTGATTTTCAAATAAGCAAAATTTTTTTTTTATAAATTGACTGCAAATTTGAGGGTGTCACAATAGCTCAAAAGATACACAGACTAACATAACACTATAAGTCTCAAAGATAGAATGCATAATAACACATAAACAGATAACACCCTCCGGTCAGTAATACAATTAAGACCCTCCAGTCCGTAACATGAATAAGATCCTCCGGTCATACAAAAGTTACCACACAGGTAAGTATAGTGAGAAGACTCACCTCTCACTAGACAACAATCAATCTCGAATCCGAGCTGCCAGTCTAAGCTCCGCCTAATTATGTGACATTTATCTCTAATTAATAAATAATACTAATAACCTAAAATGCTAGAAAGAGTCTCTCTATAAAATCTCAGGAGGGTGAAAAGACCATTTTCCCCCTCCTTGGCCCAAAGTCCATAAATTGACCAAAAGCTCAAAAGTCAACACCCAGCGAGTACGTTGGGCGTACAACCAACCATGCATGCATCGGGGGATCTCAATGCTACGCTACGCATCCTTAGATTTCCATTCCCAACTTCACTTGGTCTTAATCCATTAAGAAAAATGCTACAACTACAAATCTGAGTTGAATAAGGCCTATTACTTCATAAAGTCGTGGACTTTAAGCCTTATCTTGGATGAACAAGCCCCAAACTCACAAACTCTAACCTTATCAACATAGAAGTCCACATAACTCATGCATGGAGAGGTTTAGACGATCAAGTTCCCATATTTATGAATCAAGACAACCAACTACACTTAAAAGGACATGAGATATGCTCTGGAATTCACCAAACTCACAAAGCTCCAAAGGAGAATACGGAATGAACTCAAGAACCACGACGTGGTGTCATTACCACGAAATGGTGTCTAGATTTTAGGAAAGTATATATATCCAAACATTATGTTGAATTGAGAGACTCGGTGGCGACTTTTTGGAGAAGTATTACGAAAAAGAACCCTCTAGAAAACCCTTAGAAGAGGAGGAAACGATTGGAGCTCAAGAGTTGAACAGATCTAGAAGAAAACATCATCAATTCATTCGGTTTGATCATGTTTAGCTTTATTCCTATTGAATTTTTCTATTTGATCACTGCCATGAGTAGCTAATTTAGTTAGGTGAAACCCTAATAACTATGGTTTAGTTTATTAGTTTATGGATTTATAAAAGTTGGTTTGGAGATTGTGATTGATTAACTTACCTAGCATGTTAAAGTGTTTATCTTTGTAACTTTAATTCAAGTTAGTGTAGCTTAGTGACCATTAAATTAGATGAACTTGTTTACCTAGTGATTTAGTGACCATTAAATTGTTAGAGCTAGGATTGACCACATCTTAGTTAAGTGATAAAAGTAACAATTTAGCTGTGCTGGAGAACATAATTGTGACCATAATTTTGTTTAACAAATCTTACATAGCCCAATTATAATTAATAACTAATTATGTGTTTGCTTGTGAAGGACCTTACAAAGTAGTACATGAATTGGTGAAAATATTAGTAGATTGGACCAAATCGTTAATTACATGATAATTGGTAACCAAATTAATTAATCCATAAATAATAATTAACCATAGGAAAAAGGTGGATTCAAAACTAAACGAAAGTGTTTTTTTTATCTTGATTACATTCGTTTTTAGTTAAGAGTTTGTTTTAAGTTAATCTGAACTTGCAAAATCAGATAAAACCCCCAATTTTAGTTAATTGTTTTTAGATTAATTTTTAGTAGTTAAATTATTAGCTAAATATGTTCCATGTGTTCGATACCGAACTTACTTTACTATACTATATACTGACTAGGTACATTGCCTATAGGTGCATTAGTAGATAAGGAGTTAGGTTTATAAATTCAAAGCTAAATATGTATAGTTTGCACCACATCAACATATATCGATTTAAAGTGTCGCTCCTAAAAGGCGAATATTGTTTTATTTAGAGTTTCAAAGTGTATCTCATTTATAAAGCTTTAAAGTTTGAAAATGTATTGGAAAATATGCGGTCTAAACTGCTTCCACGTTGGCTATATGATACCCCTTAGGCTAAAAGGAATGATATTGTGATTCTTATGCGTTTAGGGCTACCACATCATCTAAATATCGACTTCACCACATGTCTACTAGCTTTGGGGATGATGTTCACCAGTGAAGAACCAATCAAGGAGAGAGAGAGAGAGAGAGAGAGAGAGAGAGAGAGAGAGAGAGAGAGAAATAAATAAATAAATTGGTGAACGTCTGTGATAGCCACATCTCCACAAGACAACCACTAGGTCTTGGGGTGGTTTTCACTGGCGAACATCTTGTCCATATAGGATCCACATAGATTCTTACGCATGAAAATGCTTCCATACCCCAAGGCCTTATAACCGGTGAACTTGGATAAAAATGCATCTATTCCCCTTTTAACACATAAATTTATAGTTTAGGTATAAAACTCATTGTTCATTAGGCAAGAGTAACATTAACATTTACCAATATATGAATTATACTCTAGGTTTTTTACTATAAGGGTTATTGTCAAAAAGTCAAAATATACATTCACGACTTTGCCAATGGTGGGATAACTTAGACAATCACCTAGGGCCTCCAAATTTCTAGGGCCCCATTTTGTATACTTTATTATGTTAGTTTAAAAAAAAAAAACCTTGATATATCATGTATAACGGTTAAGAGGTGAAAAGAAAGAAAATAAAGCCAAAACAAAATCGAGAAGACCAAGAAACGTGCAATTCTTCTGGAATAATCATTGCAATGGACCTTTCACCATCATTGATTGAAGAACTCTATGAATCGATTCTGATTTTTTCAATAGTAAGAAACAAATCGATTCTAATTAAATCGATTCTAATTTTTTCACGCAACTTTCTGATTTCAATCTTTCTTAATCTCACATATCCTTAAAAAAAATCGATCATGTATTCATGTTAATCTTATTTTAACTAGCCACACTGATATTGATTTATGATTTATGATTTGTGTTAATTTGATTTATGACTCGTGTTATTCTAATCCGTGTAAATTTCGTCATTGCTTTCTCTTTGATGTTAGTTGTCTAATAAAAAGTTAATTTATATGTTTTCATTTTTACTTTATGTAGATAACTTGAAGTCTCAACATCACAAGTTTTGAAATCGTTGTTGTTGAAGCATAGAAAAGGATTTAGAAATTTCTATCATTGTTGTTGGAAAATGATTCGACATCACAATTTTCACATCTAGGTGTTTTAATTTTCTTTACTGACATATATATATATATATATATATATATATATATATATATATATATATATATATATATATATATATATAGAGTGTGAGGTTCAATAGAGAACCATAATTAACTAAGGAATCAAAGAACTAATTTTTTTTTTTCAATTTTTAGAATTTATTTTTTATAAAAAAAACTAAAAATACAGAAATTCATAACTTTTTATCCTTTTTCCAATGATATCAAATTCAATTTTTTTTTTGTCAAATTCACAATGTGAATATATGAATTTTGATATTTTTAGATTTTTTTTTTCGATAAAGAATAAACTCTAGAAATTGAAAAAAACATTTGGTTCCTTGAATAACCAATAATTATGATTCTCTATTGAACTTTTACATATATATATATATATATATATATATATATATATATATATATATATATATATATATATATATATATATATATATATATATATATATATATATATAAGTAATAGGCATTGTTATATAAGATTAAAATAATATGTCGCCTATAAAATATTTATCTGGTAGTGAGAAAAAGAAAAAATAAATAAATAAAGAACCCAATAACAATATGATTACAAAGTAATCTATGGACAAATTATAACAAGAGCTGCATTTAAAAAACATATATAAACAAAAAAATGTCATCCTTTACTAATTCTTTTACTTGTAAGGCCTCAAATTGGTTTGGACTGGCCTATATACATTGATATCTTAAATAAAAAAAATAAACAAAACAAAAACCATGTAATGTTTTAAAAAACCTTGGTTTACCCTGTTGTAAAAAAAAAGTTTTAAAAAACCTTGGTTTACCCTGTTGTAAAAAACAAAAAAAGTTTTAAAAAAGCTTGGTTTACCCTGTTGTAAATTTTTTTTTTTTTTAAAAACCTTGGTTTACCCTGTTGTATACCCCCGAACCGGTTGCATCGATGATGTGGCCTCCATTTGTTTAAATGATATAGCTAAAGAAGTCATAAAGGAAGCAACTATAAATGTTTTTTTTTTTTTTTTTTTTTTTTACATAAGCTAAAGGAATGAACTTGTCCAAGAGAATATTTACAGTATTTCATGTTCTACATGTTATGAATATCACTCGTATAATTTAGTAATTTACAATAATGCAACGAAATTGTTATTTCATATAATATTTACAATCAAATTTTGTCATTCACAGTTGCATTTTTCCATATTCTTCTTCCAAAATCACACGCTCATTTTTCCCTTTCCCCAAAACTAGAACAATGCAATTGATTCCCTTCGTGATGAATTCACTCATGTTTTAACATAAATCAATGGTTGTATGGTATAATAATATTCAAACGAAACTATCATTAAACAACACATCATCTTCACCCCCCAAAACCAAAATAAAAATAAAAATAAAAACCATTCCAAAAAAGATGATCAACCTATATAGAAGTTATCCTCGATTTATGTCGCACATCTTCTCCAGACAACAACCTTCGTTTCTTGGAACCATATCCATGGTACTGGTATATAACACTCTGAAGACATTGTCTTAAATATGACACGTCATATGTCTCCAAGAATTTCAAATCTGTGTCTCTTGATTTTATGCCTGCATAAACCTTGTACTCATCCATTACCGATGATAAGCACCAGTTTTGCACCTTTCGTAGGGACCCCACAAGACACCCTGTCCGATGCTGTCATCATAATACAATCATTATTATTTTTATATTCATTTATACATGAATATATAAATGAAAATCAAAGTACATAACTTATTTATTGCATACCTTTCCTCGTTTGCAATGTATTAGAACAGGATGGATTCTCACATCTGCAAAAGAAAACATGCAAGTAATTTATAGGGTAAATTACACGAATCGTCCCTCGTGCAAGTGCCAAAATGCACGTTCAGTCCCTATTTTCAAAAATTAACTCGGACCGTCCTTCATATCGTAAAAAGTTTCACGCTTCATCCCTTGTTAGTTTGAATTTGCACGTTTCATCCCTTGTAAGACATGAAATGACTATAATGCCCTTTTTAATTTCTTTTTCATTTATTTTTACATTTATTATTATTATTATTATTATTATTAAAAATTATTTTTATCAGGAAATCTCTCTCTCTCTCTCTCTCTCTCTCTCTCTCTCTCTCTCTCTCTCTCTCTCTCTCTCTCTCTCTCTCTCTCTCTCTCTCTCTCTCTCTCTCTCTCAGGCACACACACACCTGTTGAAGAACACTTAATCACTACCACCACACTGGAAATCTACGCCACCATCGGAAATATGCAAACCCACCACCTACAATCTACCACTAGTCGGCATCATTGTCCACCTTTAACAACCACCGGCAAAGCACCACCACTAACCAATGAAATCAAATCCAAATGAAATTCAAATCTCAAATAAATCAAAATCCAAACAAAACCTAGAAATCAAACCTTAAACTCAATTTTGAAAACCAGTCCAAAAAAAAAAAAACTTCAAATCTATTGAAACCATCACACTTAACCACCACCATAACCTGTAATCTGCACCACTTCTGGTAATGGAGCACCACCGCTAACCATCGCCATTTACCCTCACCTCACCAGTTGTACTGTGTTCATCGTCTTCCCCATCACAGTCGACAAAATAAGGGATGTTCTTTTTTCGTCTTCGATGTGCTGGAAACTCGAGTAAAGCATCAAATTCAGAAACAATCAGCTTTTGGGATTTTTCTTGATTCAATTCCAGTGGGGGTCAATTTGGGGTTTTTATGAAACCAAACCCTTCAAATCTAGTGAAATCATCATTTTCGGTATGAAATCGACAAGTAGATGGGCGGCGATGATGCATTAGGAACCTGCAAATCTTGTTCTGGCATGAGTGTCATATATAAATTTGGTTTTAGATGGTGAAGGTTTCCAAATCGGATGGTGGCTGGAGGTAGAAGTAGAACCTTCGGTTTCATGATCTCACCGGAGTGGCTTCAGGGTTGCCGGCGAACATATTAGGCGGTGGTAGTGAGAGGTTCAGGGGTCGCCGGAAGGGGAGGTTGTTTGATCGATGGAGATGAAGACGAATGGGTGTGAATGAAAAGGATGCGAATCTGGGAAAGGGAGGGATGGGCGGGTTTGTGTCAATATGTTTTTTTTTTTAATTTTCTTTTTAATTTAAAAGTGATATATAAATAAATAAAATTGAAAAAGAAATTATTAAGGGTAAAATAGTCATTTTATGTTTGTAGGGACGGTCAGAGTAAAAAAACGTTTATTCAGGGACGGTCCGAGTTAATTTTTGAAAATAGGGACTGAACGTGCATTTTGGCACTTGCACGAGGGACGATTCGTGTAATTTACCCTAATTTATAAGATTTGTATTTTTTTTTTTTGTATAGAATTTAGACAAAATTACACAAATTGTCCTTTTGGTTGGTGAAAAATACCACTACAAGTCCTTTTGATGAATTTTTAAAATGGTTGGTGACCTTTGTAGGTTTAAACATGAAAAGGACCAGTAATGTTAAAAATTTCTCAAAATGATATGGAGTTGTATTTTCTACAAACCACAAGGACCATTTATGTAATTTTATCTAGAAATTAACGATTGTAATAGATTGTATGGGTTCATGATTGGATACCGATTAAAACTTTGAGAGCCTCTGTGATAATGTTAGTAAGAACGTCTACGGAAGGCTCCTGCGTGTTTAAATCATACAAAAAACAAATATTAGAAGAGATTGTATAACGATCTTTGATCGAAATCACAAATTTTGTATCAGAATCAATGAAGAATGAAATTGAAAATTGAGAAGAAGAAGGAGAGATTAGAGAAATTACCCTGGTGCCATCAATTCCAAATTGAAAGAGTCGAATATTATGAGCTTTTAGGAATTCTAAATTTTCTGTAGGATAGGGTTCGGGGCACAAATATCTACACCCAAAAAAAAAAAAAAACAGATTGATCATTAATTGAACCAAAATTGAAACGATAAACATGTAATTGAATCAAAAAGCGGAAAAACCTACATGATGGATCGAAGCTGTAGGGTCTCGAGAAAGGGGAAATTCGAAGGTTGAGGGAATCCAGATCTGTATACTCGATCTTCAACATTAGCAAAATTAATAGGTGGAACGAAAGGTTCCCCTGCACAAGCACCAGCATCATCACCGTCGCCGCCGCAACCGTCGTTCTCCGTCGTTTCATTCGCGCCACCACACTCCATGTTCATCAAATTCAAACCCATCATTAATTTCGTTGAATCAAGGGGAAAAAAAGATAATATGAATCAATGCATGATTGCGATTGGGGGTGTAAAGATTGAAGGAAACGTGCATCGACCCCGTCTCTCTTACCCCCCCAAAAATATAAGTTTAGGTTTTGTTTCCTTTTTAAATTACGAATTTTTGGAAATCATCTTATGAGTTTGTGATTCAAGAGAACGGTTCGTTAGGATTCTATCTCGCCCACATGGGGTGGCGTGGACGTATCGTGCTTTAAAGGATTGTACTTTACGCTGTAATCGTTGTACTTTCTAATTGATGTTGTATGCTGTGCATGTGATGTTGTATGTTGAATTTAAGGAGGACTCAGGTGGCCACGCCCATAGGTTTTGACTTGATATCAAAACATTCAAAACTTGGAATATCTATGACTTGTTTGACAAAAAAGATTTGTCATGTCATTCTAGAACAATAAAAATAAATATATTTTTTTAAAACACGTTATAGTAAAAAAAAATCATGTTTCATGCATGAAAGTAATACGATATTTTTTTTAACAACAACTAGTTTTAAAGTATTTTAATAGCGATAAGATAAATCATACAAAAACCGTTTGATGGATTTATATGTGAAAAATATAAAAATGGATAATGACTCGAGGGTGTAATAAAATTTTGATTTTTGCATATATTTAGTTATTCATTTTTTATACACTGTACAGATAATTGAATATATTTGGTCAAAAATATTATTTTAACTGACATTTGTGGATTTAGTCCATTACCATTTGATATGACATGAATTATCGTTGTTGATTTGGATTTTTGGTGTATATATATATATATATATATATATATATATATATATATATATATATATATATATATATATATATATATATATATATATATATATATATATATATATATATATATATATATATATATATATATAAAAGGTTCAATAGAGAACCATAATTAACCAAGGAACCAATCTTTTTTCAACTTTTAGAACTTATTTTTATTAAAAAAAAAAAAAAAAAAAAAAACTAAAAATTCAGAAATTCGTAACTTTTTATCCTTTTTCCAATGATATCAAATTCGATTTTTTTTTCTTTTTTTACGTCAAATTCACAATGTGAATTTTTGAAGATTCACAACGTGAATCCGGATTCACACAGTGAATCCGAAAAATATTTTTCACATTCACAATGTTAATATATGAATTTAGATATTTTTAGATTTTTTTTCCGATAAAGAATAAGCTCTATAAATTGAAAAAAAAAGATTCGATTCATTGAAGAACCAATAATTATGATTTTTTATTGAACTTTTCCATATAAGCAGTAACCTTAGGAAAGGATTTGACGACTCTACTACTAACCTAAGCGTGTTTTTGTTTTTCAAACTTTGCTAATAATAATATAGCGAAATTTCAAAAGAGTTTCAAAGTTTTGGTCAAATTTATGATTTTGTTTCAAATTATTTTTTTAACGAAAAGAAAAGAAAATACCAGCAACTATAATCAGTTTGATCATTTTTACCTATTGAACCCGTTACTAGACATGACATTTAACTATGAAATAATAATTATAAACTAAACTCTAATTGAAATAATAATTATAAAGGGGTTTGAACTCCTAAACTCTAATTGAAATGACTTCTAACTTATCCTACTAAACCCTTGAATCATTTGTTTAAAGAAGAATTAATATGTATAAATATGTTCTTTTATAATACATTTTTAAAATTGTTTTTTTTAAATACTTTTTATATACGTTTTACAAAAAAACATATTTTCAAAAATACATTTATAAGAAAAACATATTTTTGAAAAAATACATATTAAGAAAAACATATTTTGGAAAAATTATTTTTAAAATATAGTAATAATAATAATAATAATAATAATCGATTATATATTATTACTCCGTAAATGTTTCACAATTATATTTCTAGCCTGGTTGGTAAATCTTTGTATTGTTGTTTACGAGTTCGAATCTTGCTTCACCTATTTTCTTCTTTTGGGTCCGTTTGATTAGCCTTCTAATTAGGTCCACAAGTGATTTGGGTCCAAAAAACTCAATTACATGTTTGATGCATCTTCTAAAAGGTTGGGCTCGGTCCAAACATTAGACTTTGTACAAAGAAATGTGTCTGATTGTAGTCTCTTTATGCTAGGGTGAAGGATTGGGACACATCACCCTCAAAATACTGAATTCTAACAATCGTCTCCATAGAAGCACATATCAGAAGAGCAAAGAGACTCCAGACCTTCAACCCGCTCTTTTTCCTACATTTTTTCTGATCACCTTCATCGTTCACAGATAAAGGCTTGTATAACTTTCTTGTAATATAACGATATCAGTGTGTTATATGTATAAAGATGATGGGAAATAGTGTTTTAAAAAACAACTCCATCTCACTCAACAATTCTTCTCCTTTTTCAATATCAGAAGATATGCAACAAACATGAATCAATACATCATAGATATATAAATATGAAATGATCCCAGTCTTGGTCATTTTCTTAGAGTTTCCAAACTTTGTTTGTCAGCCTCTCTTTAACCAATGAATTTAAGCAGTCAAATATGGTTTTAAGCCATGAACCCTCATGTGTTCAAACACTTGAATTGCATTTTGGGTCATCTTTAAATTTGCGTAAAAGATTACTAACCAACTCAAAATATGAAAATTCACATCTTGGTCACCATAGGTAGTGGAGAGCGCATTTAAAACTTTGGTAAAGATAAAGAAAATCTCTCAACGCAACATTTGGTGAAGATAAAAAAAAATCCCTCAAAGCAATTTTTTCATGCAGTTGGAATGCACTTTTGAAGTGTATGTTTTGTCAAAATGTGAATCATGATCCAAGAAATAACTTCATCTTCACAGTCTTTTCTTGGATTCCTTTTAAAATAGGCCACTTTTTTAATTTGCTTTATTTTTTCAGTTTATTAGGTAATCAATTTACTATCCCTAAGAAGATATGGTACAAGTATGATGAATTTGGTGGGATGTTAAAAGTATGTCGCTGTCATGGGTGATAGTAGCAAAGTTCATTGGTATTTTTTGATCAGCTTTTGTTATTAATTTTCTGTTGGTTATTGTTGATAACTCAATATTGATGGGTTTTAAATGTATGTTGTTGTACTTTGAAGTTCGAACTTATGAACGTATATTTGTGTGTATGCGAAAAATGTGTGCATATTTTTGAAAAACAGAAAACAGAAACGGGGAAGAATGATTTTTATATGCTAATTTCTCATAAAAACACATTTACTTGAGTATGTCAAGCCAATAGTCAAAACAAAAGTTATGAATCTTTAATTTCTTTAGTTTTTACTATAGGTCGAATTATTGTTTGTGGGTAATATAGTTATTTTCCATAGTCATTCAGATGCAAAATCAAACAACAAGTTTCAGTGAAGAGTTAACTCATTCAGAACTAATGCTTTAAAAACCGGTTTTTAGGTAAACCGATATGGTGACCACTTTGTGGTTTAACTGGTTTAATCGGTTTGACCGTCAGGTCAACCAGTTTCTATAATTTTCATCATTATTCCTATTTTCCTATACATATATAAATCAAAAATTTGATGAGAACATGTTTAAACATTAAAAATACACATAAAACAAGTTAATGATCAATCCAAATATATTAACATAACATATAACCATAAGTTTTACATCAATTAACATAAATCAAAAAGAAAATAAAATATAATCCTAATACAAAATATAGTTGTAGATGAATATAAACGCATCAAAAAACTTCATATCATTTACTATATGTTTTTACTTAAAAAAAATCTAAATAAATGTGAAAAAAATCACACAAGTTTATTACACAAAATGGTTCTCTTCGTTATGTTTTTATTCGATATAACCGATTCAACCGATTTAATTTAATTTGTACAACCGGGTTATTGTAAAAACGGTCGGTTCGTTTCAGTTTAGAAATAGAAATAAAATTGGTGATAATTGAAACGTTCGCTACCCCGGTTTTCGGTCCAACCAATTCGGCCGGCTGGTTCAAACCGTTTTTTAAAACATTGATCAGAACTTGTAACTCAATCGATTTCCAATCTAATCAACTCTAATCCAGTTAGTAACTATCAAATGACCTTTATTATTATTTGAGTTAGTCAATACATATTAATTAAATAAGATATAACACCACGGAATAAGACATAGTTTCATGGTTAGGATTTGGCCTTTATTTCTCCACGATAGAAGTTCGACCCTTGTTGAAGCCATTTATTTCAATGTGCCTTTATTTTTTTCAATTAAACATAAGAAGCTGATATGTCATGCATTGTCAGTTGCCAATTCAACATTTATTGCCAAGTTGTGAGGTTAACAATTATCTAAGGGTGTGCATAATAATCAAAAAACCGATATAACCGAACCATTTTAAAAACCGTTGGTTCAGTTTCTAATTTTTGTTAACCGCTAACAAACGGTTCGATTATGGTTTTATAGGTTAACCGCACCATTATTAACCGAACCGCTAACTTTATATTTTAATGCATAAGAAGTACGGATTATATATAAAATAATATAGTCAAACTTATTTAAGACCCATTAAATTTCCAAAATATAATTCAGTAATCCTTACTTATTAGGAGAGGAACGTGTAATCAAACTATCAAAGGATGATCACGTAGATCATGCAGACACATATAATTTTCCAATCATGCATTGAGTTAGATTATTGATTAATGTTGTAATTCCTAATCGGCTAATTCTATAATTTGTAAACATTATTCATAATTAGTTAATCTTCACACTCATAATCCTAATAGGAGGCTTCTCACACCGTTAATCCTAATCAAAGATTGTTTTGACTTTATAGTTCTATTCGGAGGTTTTTTTTTTTTTTTTTTTTTTTTTTTTTTTTTTTTTTTTTTTTTTAATTTATAATCAAAACTTCTAGGTAAGTTATGTTTTTAGTTCTTCTTCACTTTATGATATATTAAGAATGTATTTTTTCTAAAGGAATTGCTTTTTTATTTACCGTTTTTGACTTAATCACATTGAGTGTATATGAGTGATTATTTTATTTTTTTATCCAAATAATACGCAATATAAATGTTTAGCTATTTTATTTTATAGTTTTTTTATTTAATCGCATTTAACATGTATGAATGTTTGACTTTATTTTAATCTTAATATCAATTATCAATATATGAAGTTATTAATATCAATTCTTTTAATTTTTTATACTTTTAAATGAATGTTTTTTTTATTTATTTATTTATTTATTTTGAATGTGATTATGTGTTATCTCACTCTGAGTATCAAAGGTACACATTTCATTCTATTACCATAAGCTAGGTTACAAACATTAGTGCCGATGACTTTTTGTATTCTCTTTTCACTTTTATGTCACTATACTTTTGCCATTTATATTATTTTGAATATTATGGTTAACCAATATTAACCATTAACCAAAATCGTTAACCGACAAAAACCATTAACCATAATCAATATTAATCATACCTAATGGCTACCAAAATACATTAACCAATCATAATGGTTATGGTTCGGTTTGGACCAATAACCGAACCAAACCGTCCCATACACACCCTTACAATTATCTATTCAATAGGTAAAAAAAATGGTAAAACTTGTTATATTAGACAATATATTTTTTTTTTAAATTAGTTTTGAACTAAATCATAAACTTAGTTAAAAATTTAGAACTTCTTCAGATATTTTTGTATAATATAATCTGTATAATTTTCTCCTATTTTTTTTTTTTAAATGGAAACAAAAATTTGACCGAGGTCTCTTCTTATTAGAGAGGGCTTTGCCTCTATGTACATTCTTATATGAAACATATGTATATATAAAAGTATAATTTTAAATATAAAAATATGAAATGAGTTTAAATATAAAATATGTACTTTTATGCAAATAATATATATATATATATATATATATATATATATATATATATATATATATATATATATATATATATATATATATATATATTATTTGCATAAAAGTACTCTTCATTTATACTTACGATATGATTTATATTTATTTAGGCATATTAATAAATGAATAATATGTATTTATATGAGAAGATACAAAAATACGTATAGTAAGTTTAGAGGCCCTATGTGGATTAATAAAAACTAGGAAGTGATCCCGAGCATCGCACGGGACGTTTTTTTTTTTTTTTTTTTGGTATTTCCCTTATACTGACAGGTAACTGATCCTTAACTATCATATTTTTGTTTTTTGGTATTTCACTTGTTATATTGACTTGAAGGGATGCCCAAGATTGTTTTATATCCCGGTATCATAATTGGATGCCATAGGGGTAAATTGACTTGAATCAGGTGAATCGTTACTATAACTATAAAACATTCACTAAAACAGACTCTGCTACATTAAAATTTCATGCATTCGGCCAGGTATGCATATCTCACTCACACTTGTAGTCCTTGAATGCACCAGCGAATATCCTATAACACTTGTAGTTACTTTGTTCACCTAATACACACAAAAAAGATATCATAAAGACCTCATTTTCCTTTTGACTTTTTACAAATTTTCACTTGTGAATATTTCATTAACACTTGTAGTTACTTTGTTCACCTAATACACACAAAAAAAATATATCATATTTTCCTTTTGACTTTTTACACATTTTCACTTGTAGTTACTCTGAAGCTGTTATTGCATTGGTTATGTCACTGCCATATACATCTCGAAGTCCATGGTTATTATATATGTAGACAATCACACCCTTGTGCTTCCTTTGGGAAAAAGACCAGCACTGCATCAGAATTTTATTGTCTTTTAAAAAAAAGTCTCCAAAAATGAAGCCCAAATTCTATAAAATATTACTTATTATTGAAAACGTCCAAGACAAAAGTATCAACATTGTCTCTCCTTAAAGTGTGAATTGCTTGCTTCATAACAACTGGAATTGCAAAAAGTAGTTTGTTAGAAGTTAGAAACAATCTTTGTTCATTATGCATTTTTATTTTTTCCTAAAAGGTGTACAAAATAATTCAGTAAAAGAATTAGATAAATAGTCTTATGATATATACCATAATTATTTAATCCATGGTTTCCTATCAATAGAGTACTGCATAATAAACATCACACACAGACAGACACACACACAAACAATAAGGAAACTTAATAAAGAGAACTTAATCTAAATTGCCACATAATTATGTTATAACATACCTTACATTAACTAAATCAGATTCAAGAAACATAAGTAAAAAAATACCATAAGCAAGATGCGAATTGTAATCCCTAAGAAGAACCGAGTAAAGTCTATCATTAGGGGTTAGTGTGACGCTTTTCAGTAACAATAAGATTCAGATAATCTCTCATATCTAAACAGCTCTTTACCAGTCCAAAGTTGTATTGGCTGCAACCAAAATAGTAAAATAAACCAATTTCAAACACAGGTAAAATAATTGACATAAATATCTCTAATGTCAAACACATATAGAACAATTGACATAAATATGAGATGCAAGAGCAACTGCAAGTTCTGTTATGTTATCTTGCCTTGGCCCTTGAGTATAACAGGAGTTGGAAAATCAAGAGGATCCATTGCATAACCCATATAACAACACATAAGTGCAAATGAGGCACAATCATATAACATGTCCTTTATTGTTATAATAAAGGAAGATGTCAACAAAATCATGCGTTGATGCAACCAAAAATCTCCCCATTCTTCGGTGTGCATAGATTGTTTGAGCCTGCGTGATTGGAAAACAAATGATATGTGATATCGTAATTTATTATTACTAATGTAATGGATTGAAAGTACATATGAAGTGGTTAATTGACATGATTACCCCTATAAGCATAAGAGCCTCAGTTGGAGCCTCTTTTGTTTGTGGAATATGCATATTCATCTCATCACCATCAAAATCAACATCTTTTGCCTGCAAAAAATTAAAACAGTTTTAAAACAAAAAATAGATTAGAGTTATGATCAAAGAAATGGAATTTCATACAAAAGCATACCTATTGTCATGAAGATAGCTTCAGTTAGACATTTCACCATACACCTAACATGCACCTGCTCGATTTTTATCAAATCGTGCGTGTAATTCGACAGTTATCCCATTGAAAACACAACTTATTTATAGTATCTTTTATAAACAGAATAAAAGGGTGAAATGGGTTCAAATCGATGTTACCTGAATAAACATCTTCAGGTTCCTGCAAGCCATCTGCAGTATTTATGAAGATTAAAGCTAATATCACATGCCCACAAAAGGAGTCACATATTGTAAAACTTAGACATATATACAATCTTAAATTTATAACATTCAACTACATCTTAATTTTACCCTTCAATTGAAAAGGGCCACATACCCTGCTAAGCAATTCGATGATTGATATATGAGAATATGGAACAATAACTTCAAGAATTGTGTTTGACGCTCCAACAACCACCAACAACCACCCTAACGCCTGAATTTGAAGAGTAAAACGCATATCAATATCCAATTGTATGTGTTTTCTGAATTTATATAGAATACAATAGCGGCTGACCTATGAAGGCACCGACCAAAACACCTACCTTGCAGACCCCAAAGACAAAAACACCGGCAATCCCCATTGTTTCCTTCTCCTTCACAATCATCGTCAAGAACGATGGCTAACCAAACCTCCACAAAAAATCTCTATCACTCTCTACTTATCTCTCTCATTCCTGCGTTGTCCAGTTGATGTTTTGTGTTGAAGGCAGATACACTCAAACGTGATTTCTTACTTTGAAGCCCCATCAATGCCTGAGTCAGAGTTTCGTCGGTGCCCCTTTTCTTCTCTATGCAAAAATCGTAGGCTGCAACGATTAATCCCGTCTATCTTATCTTATCTGTAACAGAAATTTGATGATTAAATGGCCAAAAACGAATCTGAGTCGACTTGTTAACCGATTGACAGGAAGGCATATGAGAAGAAGCGGGGAGGCGGTCTGGTGGTTTTAGGGAATTTTGATCGTAATAGGGAATAGATGTGTGCATTTTTCTCAGACAGGCTGTTGATGTTGGTGGCGGTAATTGACGGTATTTGTTGATTGTTGGATGGAAACCGTCGAGATATCTAATCTTGATTCCTGAATGGATATCGTTGATTGTCAAACCCAATCCGTCAAAGATATGGAAACCGTCGAGATATCTAATCTTGATTCCTGAATGGATGTCGTTGATTGTCAAAAATAACGTAGAACAGGCTTATGGAATCAAACGATGTAAGGGTTCAAGGGACGAAATATTTTTAGGGTAAAGAGGGACCAAATCTTTAATATTAACGAAATGGTGTGCCTGAAATCTAAAATGCATAAAACTTACTGTACGTAAACAGGATGCCTTTTAATATATAAGTATAATAGGAATCAAAACTTGAAAATTCTAAAAAGTTAGAGCAAACCAATTTTGATATACAATTTTCTATTGCAACTTAAGTTAAAATTCATTCAAATATATTTAAAAGTGCTTTTCTTCTGGCATTTACTGAAACAAAATTTTTAATTACTTCTTCATAAATAATTTTATCTAAAACATTTCTTTCAATTGTAATCAAAATCAATCCATTAATCCGTGCTTGAGTCATTGTAGACTGCAGATAAGATTTCAATATCTTCAATTTGAAAAAACTTCTTTCTGAAAATGCAATAGTAACATGAATAGTTACAAATTCTATATGCATTAGATAGATTAGGAAAAACAATCAACACTTTTTAAAAAGTTTCGAATATCTAGTGTTGTTATTTTTTTCTTTTGGTAAAAGATGTAGAAGTGATATTAATTCAACATATATATCATTTCCATCAATATATGATTGTAAATCTTACTTAAGTGAAGTTTCAAGAGACTTACAATGTAACATCCCGATGTTCAAGTATTTCTAAATTCATCCCTATAATTCTATTTCTTGTCAATTGGTCAAGTGTTAGCACTCTTGGTTACAATTGAGGTTTGGACACAGTGTGTTGAAGGCACCAACATGACGTGTATGGATATTAAAAGGCGTGAGTTTTATTTGGGCAACACAACATGTTTCCTCTTGGAACACGGCGTGTTGACTGCTGAAATGAAACCGTATTATTCTGGGTTTTTCTCCCTATTTAAAGGAATGTGAAGGCTATGGTTTGTTCACCCTCAGCCCCTATCAGCCCCTCAAGCTCTGAAAGAAACCCTAATCATTTCTTTCCCAGTTGTGAAGCTAATTTGGTGTTTTAAAGGAAGAAGGTGAAAGAAGGAAGCAAAGATCATGCAAGCAAGCTTCATTCTTCAGTTTGGCACTCTTCTGGATCTTTGTAAGTGTCACAGACCCTATTTTTATCATTCAAAGTTGTTAGATCTTGAGTTTTGTCCCTTTTTCTCCTTGTTCTTGAATGTTGCAATGGTTGATCTCATAAAGTTTGCAACTTTATGAATCTCTAGGTCAAGGTGACCTAGTAATGTTTTGCATCTGGTCTATAATCAAGTTTTGATGCCATGTATAGAGATTAAGTCATAAACCCTTATTTTGACCTTATATTGTTCAATACATACATTAGACATGTATGTCTAAAAAGCACCAACCTTTGGAATGGTTTAGGTGTTAGAACCAACCTTGCATTATCAAGCTTGTGATGTGGGTTTTTGGACCTTTTGGTAGTCATAATGGATAAAGTTGGAAACTATATCATTCCTAATCACATTTTTGGTGTAAATATGAGATTTGGAGCTCTTAGAGTCAAAAAGGCAACTAAATGTATTAAGTTGTTGGAACTTTGGTGAACACGGTGTGTGTTCAAGTCAACACGGTGTGTTAGCTGAAGTTTTTATGTTTGTTTGGAAGCTCGCAGAACACGGCATGGCCAAAAGGAACATGGCGTGTTGGGTCAACATGGACTATTGACATTGACCGCTGACTTTGACCAAGTTGGCCATTGAGGGTATTTTGGGATCTTGATGGAATTGGCCACTTGGTGGAAGCAGGTATCGGTTAGAGAATTGAGATTTCGGAGTCGGACCTCATTAGTTCTATTCAGTCTGTGAAGTGAGTTTTCCTCAATGAATCATGGGTCGAAGGCACCAAGGCCGGTCCATTGGTTTAATAACTTGATATTCATTGATATGCTGAGTATGGAATAGATATACATGCTAGTTTTGATATGCTAGTCTGGTAGATCTGTAGGACTACCTGTGATACTGTCTGGTTATTTGTGTATGTTATTATTTGTTATATGTAGACATATTTTGTGGTTTGGGTTGAGTTTGTATTGCTCCGTAGGGTAGCCAACAAACCTGGAGCAATCCAAATATGAGTTGAGGGCCAAGAAGGGTTTGCTAGACTCATATTGGGGGCTCATGAGCATTCCAGATATGAGATAAGGGTCGGGAAGGGCATGACATACTCATAATGAGGGCTTAGTGGTATTCAGTCTGAGGGCTGATCTGATCGGGGAGCAAGCCAGACATAAGTTGTGGGCCGAAGGCAAGCCATACTTATGTTGTGGGCTCAGGGATAATCTAGTCTGTTAGTTGTGGACCAATTGCATGCTGTTATTGTATATGTGTTATTTGTTGTGTGTTGGTATTTTTGGGGAACTCACTAAGATTTGGGCTTATAGTTTTGGGTTATGTTTTAGGTACCTCAGAGGATCGTAGGAAGGCAAAGGTGTGATTGTGCACCTCCTCGTGTTTTGTTTTATGATTTTGGGAAAACTATGATATTTAACATGTTTTGAAAACTATTTTGTAAACAATGATGAATTATGGGTTGATTTACAAAGTTTAAAATTTTCATGAACTTTATGGTTGTTACAAGTTGGTATCAGAGCCTTGGTTTGAGTGAATTGGAGGAACACTCACGTGAATCCAGTCTCAAACTAAGTAAAAATATTTTTTTTCAAAAATTTTTAAATGGTTTTCAAAATAATCAAGGAGGAAGCGATGTGTATGATCATTCGGTGTCAGTAAGTAGACCCCAAATTACCACACAATTATTTGAGATTATGCTTTGATATGTTAGAAAACATGCTAGTATTAGGATATGAATCATCATGAATTGTATGATAGAATTGTTTGATATATGATGTCTTATCTCTTATAGAATCCTCGACTGATTTTTGTTTGATTCTTTCGCGTGTGAACTAGCTATTGTGTAAATACGCTAAGTCACATGGTACAGGGTTTAAATGATCTTAGGATAAAAGATTTGGTTTTATTGCGCAATCTAACTGTTTTAGGATTGATTCTTTTAGTCTAAGATTGTTTAAACTGTGCAACATGTGATTGTATTCATGCGATAGTTATCTGGGACCAATGGAGGGTCATGTGGAAGTTAGTGGTAGGATGAGTTGTGTAGGGTCAGCTTGCCAATCTCGAGATGTGTAGTCTTCCTCTAGGATGTGAGGATCTTGTTTGTGAGCATGCTAGTGTGTATTGTTAGGGTTGTTGTGATGATCCTCTTACACAAATACAGGTAGGTATGGAAGGTAGTATGGGCTCTTACTACTGAAAGCATGGGACTCGTACACGTATCAAGGAAGTCACAACCCCCAAGGGTTTGATTAGGAGTTGGTTCCCTTGTTATGATATGCGCGTTATCTAATATCTCACTGGTTTATTTTCAGTATGGTGATAACAAGACTATTTAAAGCTGGGTCCAGATCGGTATCGGGAGCTGGCAGCAGGGTGGGCCAGCTGCATCTGATGACGGGATTAGGGAGATCATGTAGGAGGAGGTTATTGCTCGCTTTCGAGCTCAGTTTCTAGATATGTTTAGGTCTATTAAGATTTCCATGATCAAGTACTTTGATGAGCGTTATGCTGCTTTAACTGAGGCTATTGTTGCTGTAGCCATCGCGGCCGTTGCAGCTGCAGGGGTTGGATCGGGTCGGGTATTTAAGTACCGAGACTTTGACAATACACAACCCCCAACTTTTGATGGATTTCAAGACTCGATCATAGCCATGAGGTGGCTATCAGGTGTTGAGGGATGCTTTTTCACCTGCGTTTGTCCAGCTGACCAGAAGGTCAGGTGCGCTCTGAACCTTCCGAGGTTCGGAGCAAAGGATTGGTGGAGACTTGTTACCATCTCATATTCTACTGATCAGAAAGTTGTTGTGTCTTGGGAGCAGTTCTCGGAGATGTTTCGTTCTAGGTATGTGCCGTTGGTGGTGCATGAGAGGTTGGCCCAGGAGTATTTGGACCTGAGGCATGGGATGGAGTCAGTCACAGAGATCACCAAAATGTTCGTAGAGAGGCCTATGTTATGTCCTGATTTTGCTGCATCTGAGCATGCTCATATGACCCGTTACTTGAGCATGCTCAAGACGGAGATAAGATAATTTGTTTCCACCTAGCGTTATGGTTCCCTGTTGGAGTTGCAGAAGGCCACCAGACGGTGTGAGATTGAGATCGAGTTGCAGAAGAAAGAGCAAAGATTGGCCCCGAGGCAGTCACAGCCTACACCAAAGAGGTTTAAGACTGTTCATGTCAGATTTGGGGGTTGGAAGGGTCGCATGAAACGCTTAGTTCTAGTATGAATTTATTTCTTTAAATTGTTGTTTTTATTGTTAAATTCATTGAGTTGAAGGATTTAACTCGACGTGTTGAGTGGAATTTTAGCCGCGTGAATTAATTCACCAACTCGACGAGTTAGGTGCCTCAACTCGACGAGTTGGCGGTTAGGAAGGAAACCATAATTTCTATGGTGTTGCACCCTATTTAAATGCCTTAAGTCTCTTAGTTGTCCTCCTTACTACCCTCCGCTGCCCAGAAAACCCTAAATGAGTGTATCATCATCCTTAAGAGTGTGTGAGCTTGTGGAGGGCCTTAGGAGTTGATATTTTGCACACTTTTTGGAGAATCCTTGAAATTAAAGGTGCATAGCTTGGAGAGAATACCTAGATCTAGAATCTCCCTACTGTTTTAAGTCATTTGGAGGTATAAAGTTTATACCTTGCCTTGCTATTGTTTTGGATCTATTTTTTTTTTTTGGGGGGGGGGGGGTTATCTTAATTTTGAACTCATGATTAGGTTGGCCAAGAAGTTGAATATTCCAATGGTTGTCATGTTAGATCTAGCCATGTTATTGCTTCATTTGGCTTAAAGTTGCAAACTTTACTAGATCTTAGGTCCCATTTATGCATTAAGTCCTTTATTAAACCCATTTTGAGTCCTAGGGTTCCTTTTAGCATGCATGGATGTAAAGTTGGAAACTTTACTTGATTTCTCAACCTTAGGGGACCGGATCTGCATATTGGGACTTTGTTTGGAGAGTTTAAGGGCTCAATGGTCCAAGCATCGCTCCAATGAGCCGAGGGTTTGGGTTTGACTCAACTTCGATGGAAACAACTTAATGCATTAAGCTATTGGATTCTTGGAAAACTTGATGGGTTCATTAGAGGAACTCGGCGAGTTGATTTGAGTTTTCCTGATTTGTGCATTTTATGGAGAAAATCGACGAGTTAGGGTCAACTCGAACCGTTGAATTTAACCTTTGACTTTAGTCTTTGACCAAGTTTGACTTTTAAAGGATTTTAGGGCATTTTGAGTTGTATTTAAGGAATTGTTTCTGTTTAGGGATTGAGTAAAGCTGATATTCGAAGCCAAGACCTAGTCAACTATTGTTTAGTATTTTAGGTGAGTCTTCTCACCACACTCATGGGTTGAAGGCACCAAGGCGAGCCCATTATTGACTGTTTGATACGTATGGGAATATGTAATTGTTTGTTATTGGATTTAAATGTGGACTTATATGAAGGCCATGGGAGGAGCCCATGGCATTTGGCAAGACCATGAGAGCAGTCCATGACTTAGGGATACAAGACCATGGGGGTAGCCCATGACATTCCAATTGAGACCATGGAGGGAGTCCATGACATATTTATGTATATATATGTGTGTATGGTATTATGTGATTATATGATTCATGTGTTTTGGGAAACTTACTAAGCTTGTGCTTATAGTTTTATTGAATGTTTTAGGTACTTCTATTGATAAGGGCTAAGGCCCGACTTGATGGTGCGATGTGCATTCTCCAGTGTTTTCACATTTAGTTTTCGTACTCTAAATTTTTAAATAATATGGTTATGTAATGGGATTTTTGTACTCCTAATGGTTTTAAAAGTTAAAAATTTTCTGAAAAATTTGGGTTGTTACACCTTACTTGTGGGAAGTGCAACAAGGTCCATGAGGGAGCATGTCGTTTATCTTCTGGGTGCCACAATTGTGGCCGATAGGGCCATATGGCGAGGGATTTCCGCCAGTAGGTCCCAAAACTTAGCTCCAGGATTTGTTTCCATTGCGATCAGGTCAACTATATGAAGGCCAACTGTCCCTCGCTTACTGCTAGGCCGACGCAGGCTCCAACGCCGACTACATTAGGGACCACTGATGGGAGTCAGGGTAGGGTGGAGCCCACGAGGCTCCGAGGTCACACTTTCTAGCTCACTACCAAAGAGGCCAGAGCAGCTCCAAATGTTGTGACTGGTATGTTTCTATCCATTATTCTGTTGATTATGCTTTTATGTTGTGCTTATCTATGTGTACCTGTTAGGTACGTTCCTAGTGAACTCTTTGCCTGCTCTAGTATTGTTTGACTCGGGTGCGAGTCAGTCCTTTGTATCTCGATCATTCAGTAGGGAGCTGGATATGCTCGTTGGGGAGTTAGAGTGTCCGTTGAGAGTTTCCATCACCAACAAACATGGGGTTTCTGCATCATCAATGTATCAGGGTTGTGTTCTAGAGATCTTCGGGGTGCCTTATCCTATTGATCTGATCCCTATCCCGATGGGGGAAGTTTGCATGATTGTGGGTAGGGATTGGCTGAGGTTTTTTGGTACTATGATTGATTGTGAGGGCTAGTGTGTGCTAGTTTGAATCCCAAGTGTGGGAGAATTTGTTATCTATGGAGAGGGCACCAAGATGGGTTCAGGGTTTTGTTCTGCAGCCAGTGATCAACAACATATTCATCATGAGTGTGCAGGTTATTTAGCTTATGTGGTAAATACGCGTGTCAGGGATCAAACTTCTATTTCAAAGGTCTTGGTTGTCAGGGAGTTTGCAGATATGTTTCTGGAGGAGTTGCCCGGTGTGCCTCCCAAGAGGTAGGTCGCGTTAAGGATTGACCTTGTGCCAAGTGCATCCCTAATTGCTAAGGCGCCGCTGTCACACCCCAAAACCGGAACGGCGGAAACGTTCGGGGGTGGAGGACGTCATGTCAAGTATCACGAGATATGTATATGGTAAGCAAGTAATGAACAACCATTTCATTTATAAAGAAAGTGTTTACAATGTATGTGTTCACAAAACATAGAAGTCATAAACAAATAACAAAACAAGACTTGAAGCTATAATGCTCCATCTTCTAAAGTCCCAGCACGAGCACCTGTCTAATAGTCTCCTGAGAATACAAGTTATTTGAAAGAGTTGATCAGCAATTAAGCTGGTGAGTTCATAAGATTTTAGTGATGTGAGTAAGCTGTAAAGTGTTGTTGAAAATGTATAAGTAAAGTGATGTAAGCCTTTTTATGGGAGTTGAGTAAAATGACACGACAAGCCTTTTTATGCGTAATAAGTGGGAACAAGTTATATATACTTGGAGTAAACAAACAATCGATTGTGCGCATATGCCCTCAACTCACAACCCAACGGGGTACAGTAAGTAAGGTGGATAGCACACATTCCATTGGTTGTTAGATCGTTGTCATATATAACCATGGTGTATTCACTTGTTACTCATGGAGTTATTTGTAATGGTTCCTTTATATCTAATGGAGAGTTCCTTTTAAGAAAACCTATATTTCTTATAATAAAATATTAACTATGGTGATTACTTTTATAATAACTTTGTTTATACTGCTGTATATAATTTGATATCGTGTAGATAGTAGATTGGGTGACCTCGGTGTAAACCCACATCCAACGGGAATAGGATGTAAAACGATGAGCACACATCCTACTAGCTGTCGGATACTAGTTTTATATATAAACATGGTGTATAAACTATGGTGTTATAGAGTTAACTCACTTAAAGTCCTTAAAACTGTACTGGCTTAATAAAATGGATTAAGCCCTTAACTGGGAAATCATTAGTTTTGTATACCAAAAGTACTGACTTTGAAACGAAAGTTTTGTACTAGAAAAACTGTGCATTGACCCTGTATCCTATAA
Source organism: Lactuca saligna (assembly GCF_052625555.1). NCBI lineage: Eukaryota > Viridiplantae > Streptophyta > Magnoliopsida > Asterales > Asteraceae > Lactuca > Lactuca saligna. The sequence continues at coordinate 48,161,802 of NC_136425.1, forward strand.
CCTGATCCATACCTGGTACCCTTATTATGACTTAATGTATACTAAGCATAAATATATATATAGATTCAGGTATATAATAGATTGGGTGACCTCGGGGTAAACCCACATCCAACGGGAACAGGACGTACAACGAAGAACACACATCCTATTAGCTGTCGGAATCTACTTAGCATATATGTATCCTATAGTGTATACATTAAGGAATCATAAAGTTAGCATCATGGTCCTAACTTTTAAAAGTAGCCTTCTACCAAGACTCGATTGTTATGAAAGCAGTCTTCTACCAAGACTCTACTGTTCCTTAGTCAACTGTAAAGTACATTCTCCCTAGTTTATAACCTATCTCGAATAGAGAATAGATTAACCTTCAAGTGTTACCGATACTTTATGAAAGTAATGGGAGAAATGAGTACCCTGATGTCGTTTATAATGACATGCGGAGGTACTATTAACCTAAAAACATATTTGTTTTATTACGGTCATAATGTGAAAGTTGGAACCCCTACTAACCGCTTTCATGTATGGAGATTGAAGGAACCAAACGCGACCCGAGCAAATCCATGCAAGACGTGTAATTCACATTAAAGTTAGATCCCGTCTGCGTGTTGTCATGCTATAGCAAATTTACTTGTTTGTTATGTTCTGTTCTGGTATTGTTTGATTCTCTTCACTTGTTGTTTCTGTTCTGTTATGTTATGTTCTATGTGTGCTTCATTGTACTAGAAGTAATGAATATCATTCTCTTAAACTATACCTATAATAGTTTACTAATGCTTTAACTGGACTGTTACTGAAAAGACTCATTTATCTACAAAGTTATGCTTATACTTTAAAAATGGAGTTTTGTATAACTATAAAGTAACATAACCTTTAAAAGAGTTTTGAAATGTTTTAAAAACTTATAAATAACATAAGTAACATTTTGAAAGATGTTTATAACAAACATTTACACAATTATCATTGTGTTCAACTTGTATTCCCCCCCCCCCCCCACCCTTAAAACAATTAAAATAGTTAAAAGATTCATTACGGGGGTATGAACTCACCTGATGTGGGTGATTCAAACTGGTATGCATGTAAGGATGAGAAGTTCCACGAATGAAGGCCTGAGACACAATAAGTCCTAAATTACATATAAGGACACATATTGACATGAATATAGCGTTTATAACAACTATATGAAAGAAAACACCTTCCGGGACTAGGAAACACCTTGACCAAGTGTTGGAATCACATGTGATTCCACATAGGAAGGTATAAAGGCACTTAAATGAGTTTACTACCATGAGTTCATGGACCAAGGGAGTTTACGGCCGTAAACTCATGGTTACTCATGGGTTAGTGCAAGTTTGAAGTCTAGGGGGTGATTTAGGGACATTAGCTTTAACCTAGGATGAGAAAGACCACTTCTTTTGGCACTTTAAGGTGTTCACGGCCCAAATGAGTTTACAACCGTAAACTCATGGCCAAATATTCTTATGAGGGTCCTAAAGGTCATAAAGAAGCATTCTAAATTATGCCTAAGCCCTTGGAAGTGTTTGTGGCATCAAAACACCCCTAACTTGAGTTTTCGGCCCATAGACCATTTGGTCATGTGTTTGCGGCCATAAACACTTGTGGGTGATTATATTTTAATTGTTTTGGGTCCTAGACACATCAAGGTAAGAGGCTACACTAGTCTCTTGGCTTAAGGGTGGCATTTAGGGCATTTTGAGACCCTAAAATGGAGTTTACTCTCCAAATGGAGTTTACTCTCCAAGATGTTCTTGGGGAGTAAAATCTCAAATCTTGTTGTTCTGAGTTTTTTTTTTGTTCCTAAACTCATTTGTGTACAATTCCAAACTAGTTTCATGGCTTAAGGAAAGGCTAGGCTCCATTTGGCTCCTGAAAAGGAGTTTACTCTCCAAGATGTTCTTGGGGAGTAAACTCACAGATCTTGATGTTCTGTCTTGATTTTGATGTTACTAAGCACAATCTAAGCTATATAATACAACTAGATTGAAGTACTCATGATTTGGGATAAAAACCCGAAGATCCGTGAGAGAGAATTTGACTTTTCTCTAATTGGGAATGTAACTAATGAATAATTTGGTTTAGAATCCTATATATAGTCCTGGGATTTTTGGCAGAAAATATTTTATTCCCGGAATGAACTCTAATATCATAGAGTTTTGGAATAACAAAGTTGCACAAAACCCAAGTGCAACCTCTCTCCTGACATCTTCTTAAGTGTAAATCTTGAATTGCTCAAACTTGTCCCAAAAGTTTGAAAGTTAGCAGCAACAAGCTTGGCTTCTATTGAAGTGGATGGTTTCACTGAATGGAAATTTTTGGGTTGTCACATCATCCCCCCGTTAGAATGAATTTCATCCCGAAATTAGCTATCTTAGCATTACTACTGGGGTTGCGCTCTTCTGATTTGCAGAATACTCACTCGTAGACCTGGCAAGTTGCCCTGGTGTTCTTGATAGGATTCATACTTGGTCCATCTATCATTACCTCGTGTATACAAGCCGTATATAATTAGTATTAGTAGGACTTTCGGATGTGAGACTCCGCTTTAGGTCCACAACACAACGGAGAACAGGAGATAGGGCGGAAACACACATACTCGATCTGCGTAATCATACTCATATACCACCCTCGCGTATAACCTAAATAATAATAGGCGGGCTGTATTCGTCCTTAGCCTCTGTGCTCGAACATTGGTCTGCTGGCCGAGTGGTATTTCATGACAATCTGCGGACGTCTGACGATAAGGCTTCATAGGACAAAGTACTCTTCGCACGAGTACTTCGAGGGTTTAGAATGCGAAAGATAAAGTTTAGGTTTAGGTCGGACCTTCGATACCAAATGAACAAAGTTTCGAGAACTTGCTGATCGAGGCGATAGAAACATATGAACTCAGTATGGTGAGGACCATGCCAACTCATGACGAAAGAAAACAACGGACTCTATACCGAACAAAATTTTGGTCAGGTGAATGAAACGTCTGATAAACGACGATGTATCCCTGGTATGGTTGGTACTGTACTCCTAGTATGTCCAACAATGTACTCCTTGTAACTGTTCTCAATTTTCCTGTTTTCTATTTTGAAATTAGCACTCCTATGTATTTTACCGCTATGTGCGCATACATACAAAAAAAAATTCTTTACTTACTGAAGGGATACTTTTATACCATGATCCCCCATGGTACCACTACCATCGCCCGTCATATACAAGTTGCGAATACTTAAGATGAGCCAGGCAGTCGACTGAGCATCTCTGTCTCAAATCCTCAACCAATTAAGGAAGGATACCTAAGCGGAGTCACTCACTCTAAGTCTACAACCTCTCAGTTGCGCACAACCCTGATGTATATGGTGAGCCATAATAGCTTCTCAAAGGGATCTTTTAGTTCTCCTAAATATTACGACCTATTCCAACATGTGAGTTGTTATTGTTACTTTTAAGTGTTTATCCCCAACTTTTAATCTTATATCAATATAATATTAATTTTAAAAGAAATTACCATTATCAAAACGTACCACTAGTCGTCGATGAATCCAGGGTAGATTCTCCTGCCGTGATCATCAGAATGCATCCATCCGCGCCCGAGTTCCTGATTATTGGGCAGTTCTTCTGATGGTGTCCAGTCTCACCACAGCCATAGCAGGCTTGGTTTTCTTCAGCTCCGGGGACTTGGGAGATCGGTTGAGCCGGTGCCCTGCAGTAATGGATAGTGTGTCCTTTTTGTGGCAGTTCAGACACTGCATTTCTCGGCATACTCTGGTGTGGTGAAAGTTGCACTTTCCACACTTTGGAAGGTTTCCAGCATAATGACTGGCAGGTGCTGAAGCAGTAGGCGTCGTAGCGGCGTACATAGTACTCTCTTGTTGCTCTTGTGGGATGTCGTGTGTTGTTCGCTTCTTCTTTCTCTTGTTCTCCGACTCTTGATTATAGTCCTCTTCCCTTGACGACTCGGGAATAGGGACTTTTACGCTGTGGGGGACTCCATGATCGATGAGTCGCTGAGCCAAGCATTTAGCACTAGCGAACGTGGCTGGGTTAGAATACAACACATTTCCTTGGGTCGGAGCAGTCAGACCCCAAATGTATCTTTCTATCTTCTTGCTCTCCGAGGTAATCATCTCAGGACATAGAGCTGCTAGTTCGATGAACCGGTCCGTGTAGGTCACTATGTCTAAGCTGACCATAGTGAGATCCCACAGCTCTTGTTCCAGTTTTTGAATCTCGCCTAACGGGCAATATTCTTCCCGCATTAAATCCTTTAGGTTTTCCCAACCTATGGAGTTTACCACTGATGGGGTCAGTGACTTAACATGGCTGTTCCACCATGTTAGGGCCTTGCCATCGAAGGTGCAGGCAACAAACTTCACTTTGCTTCCTATTGGGCATAAACAGATTTCGAAAATCGACTCTGTTTTCTCAAACCATTGCATGAGAGCAATGATTCCTTCACTCCCTTTAAAGGACAATGGTTGGCATCTGGTGATCAAGTCCTTGTAGGAGAACTCTCCCTGGTGCACAGGGACCTCACCTTGAGTAGAATCTATAGGCGCTTCGCCTCCACCTGTACTGGTGGAGTGATATTGTGCCATGGTTGTTGCCACAGCCTCGGCCACTGCAGCGTTCAAAGTTGCTGCATCAATTTGTGGAGAAGGTATTGGAGTTATCGGAGTAGCATGTGTTGGTGATCTGCGAGGAGGCATCTTTGCTAAAAGAAAATAAAGATGAGACGGAATAAGTCTATACCAACGGACACAAGCCGAAAGCTGAAAAGACAAGGTTATCCTAGTTTTGGATGTATCGGGTCCTGACTTCCATAGGGTTCTAGAATTAATTCATAAATGAGTCTATACCAAATAAACTCTATGAATTTGAAATAACTATCCTCGAATGAATATCTGTTTCCTGAATAACTGTTACCAGTTGCATGTAAGAAAATAATTCTAACACATGTAATGTGAGCAGTGTTTCCACTCGCTCGCTAAATTAACCTAGTTAATATTTATTAGTGTGATGCGTAAGACGTTTTTTTGGTTACTTCGGCTGATCTTTCCTTGAAATCTTCTCATTGGTTTGTCCTTTTTTCTCCTGAACTCATCTGTTGTCTACTATGAGGAAGTGGTTACGTTTATCTGGGCTTGTCGTGCGAGAATGAAAGTGACTAAAGAACCTATGAGCTTTTAAGGTAACTTTATGGGGTGATCCTTACGGAATCTTCCTATAATTATACTAGGTATACCAGTTGGTATTTTATATAACTGAAGATCAAATAGACCTTCGAACAATTGATCCCACCTCAACACTACTTCCTTAAAAGGAATGGATAGCGAAGCGTCATTCACATATTCTATGTCTATAAGATCTTGATTATATATAAAACTTTATAAATATACTCTGTAAGATTATAGGTCTATCCGCAAGGGTCTTTTAAGTTATCACATAAGTTATTTATCTGGACTAAAATACTCCTATAGTATTCTAACGTAATGTACTTGGTATGTTCTAAACTTGTTATCGCGCTATCGTATCATAGAATACTCCCATAGTACTCTAACTCTAACTGTACTTGTTTTGGCGTTCTCTTGGCTGGTGTTTTGGTAAGTTTTAACTCTGTTGCAACACCACATCATTCCCAAACACATGTTGGTCACATCTCGAATGAATATAGTTGATCAGGCTATATTGATCCTAGCTATGATTACATAGTTGTTCAGGTTGACGACAGTGTCCAACCTTTAAATACTTTTAGTTATGTTCTCCTCGTGACCCCAGTTCTATTATGTACATGTATGAGCAAACAGGTATATTTTTATAACTTGCAGTTATACTCTAAAATATATCATTATCCAGAGCACTTAAGCCCCATTGTATTTATAGATGTATATCTTTTATCGGTTGATATACTTAGTTCACTATAAACAACGCTCTGATACCAATCTGTCACACCCCAAAACCGGAACGGCGGAAACGTTCGGGGGTGGAGGAAGTCATGTCAAGTATCACGAGATATGTATATGGTAAGCAAGTAATGAACAACCATTTCATTTAGAAAGAAAGTGTTTACAATATATGTGTTCACAAAACATAGAAGTCATAAACAAATAACAAAACAAGACTTGAAGCTATAATGCTCCATCTTCTGAAGTCCCAACACAAGCACCTGTCTAATAGTCTCCTGAGAATACAAGTTATTTGAAAGAGTTGATCAGCAATTAAGCTGGTGAGTTCATAAGATTTCAGTGATGTGAGTAAGTTGTAACGTGTTGTTGAAAATGTATAAGTAAAGTGATGTAAGCTGTAAGTTCTGTTTTGTACAATTTTCCTGTTCCTCTAGAAAATCATATATTTCCTACTTTAATCGGAGTTGAGTAAAATGACACTACAAGCCTTTTTATGCGTAATAAGTGGGAACAAGTTATATATACTTGGAGTAAACAAACAATCGATTGTGCGCATATGCCCTCAACTCACAACCCAACGGGGTACAGTAAGTAAGGCGGATAGCACACATTCCATTGGTTGTTAGATCGTTGTCATATATAACCATGGTGTATTCACTTGTTACTCATGGAGTTATTTGTAATGGTTCCTTTATATCTAATGGAGAGTTCCTTTTAAGAAAACCTATATTTCTTATAATAAAATATTGACTATGGTGATTACTTTTATAATAACTTTGTTTATACTGCTATATATAATTTGATATCGTGTAGATAGTAGATTGGGTGACCTCGGTGTAAACCCACATCCAACGGGAACAGGACGTAAAACGAAGAGCACACATCCTACTAGCTGTCGGATACTAGTTTTATATATAAACATGGTGTATAAACTATGGTGTTATAGAGTTAACTCACTTAAAGTCCTTAAAACTGTACTGGCTTAATAAAATGGATTAAGCCCTTAACTGGGAAATCATTAGTTTTGTATACCAAAAGTACTGACTTTGAAACGAAAGTTTTGTACTAGAAAAACTGTGCATTGACCCTGTGTCCTATAACCTGATCGTACCTGGTACCCTTATGATGACTTAATGTATACTAAGCATAAATATATATAGATTCGGGTAGATAATAGATTGGGTGACCTCGGTGTAAACCCACATCCAATGGGAACAGGACGTACAACGAAGAACACACATCCTATTAGCTGTCGGAATCTACTTAGCATATATGTATCCTATAGTGTATACATTAAGGAATCATAAAGTTAGCATCATGGTCCTAACTTTTAAAAGTAGCCGTCTACCAAGACTCGATTGTTATGAAAGCAGTCTTCTACCAAGACTCTACTGTTCCTTAGTCAACTGTAAAGTACATTCTCCCTAGTTTATAACCTATCTCGAATAGAGAATAGATTAACCTTCAAGTGTTACCGATACTTTATGAAAGTAATGGGAGAAATGAGTACCCTGATGTCGTTTATAATGACATGCGGAGGTACTATTAACCTAAAAACATATTTGTTTTATTACGGTCATAATGTGAAAGTTGGAACCCCTACTAACCGCTTTCATGTATGGAGATTGAAGGAACCAAACGCGACCCGAGCAAATCCATGCAAGACGTGTAATTCACATTAAAGTTAGATCCCGTCTGCGTGTTGTCATGCTATAGCAAATTTACTTGTTTGTTATGTTCTGTTCTGGTATTGTTTGATTCTCTTCACTTGTTGTTTCTGTTCTGTTATGTTATGTTCTATGTGTGCTTCATTGTACTAGAAGTAATGAATATCATTCTCTTAAACTATACCTATAATAGTTTACTAATGCTTTAACTGGACTGTTACTGAAAAGACTCATTTATCTACAAAGTTATGCTTATACTTTAAAAATGGAGTTTTGTATAACTATAAAGTAACATAACCTTTAAAAGAGTTTTGAAATGTTTTAACAACTTATAAATAACATAAGTAACATTTTGAAGGATGTTTATAACAAACATTTACACAATTATCATTGTGTTCAACTTGTATTCCCCCCCCCCCCCTTAAAACAATTAAAATAGTTAAAAGATTCATTATGGGGTATGAACTCACCTGATGTGGGTGATTCAAGCTGGTATGTGTGTAAGGATGAGAAGTTCCACGAATGAAGTCCCGAGACACAATAAGTCCCAAATTACATATAAGGACACATATTCACATGAATATAGTGTTTATAACAACTATGTGAAAGAAAACACCTTCTGGGACTAGGAAACACCTTTCGAGACTAGGAAACACCTTGACCAAGTGTTGGAATCATACGTGATTCAACATAGGAAGGTATAAAAGCACTTAAATGAGTTTACTACCATGAGTTCACGGCCCAAGGGAGTTTACGGCCGTAAACTCATGGTTACTCATGGGTTAGTGCAAGTTTGAAGTCTAGGGGGGTGATTTAGGGACATTAGCTTTAACCTAGGATGAGAAAGACCACTTCTTTTGGCACTTTTGGGGTGTTCACGGCCCAAATGAGTTTACAACCGTAAACTCATGGCCAAATATTCTTATGAGGGTCCTAAAGGTCATAAAGAAGCATTCGAAATTCATGCCTAAGCCCTTGGAAGTGTTTGTGGCATCAAAACACCCCTAACTTGAGTTTTCGGCCCATAGACCATTTGGTCATGTGTTTGTGGCCATAAACACTTGTGGGTGATTATATTTTAATTGTTTTGGGTCCTAGACACATCAAGGTAAGAGGCTATGCTAGTCTCTTGGCTTAAGGGTGGCATTTAGGGCATTTTGAGACCCTAAAATGGAGTTTACTCTCCAAGATGTCCTTGGGGATTAAAATCTCAAATCTTGTTGTTCTGAGTTTGTTTTTTGTTCCTAAACTCATTTGTGTACAATTCCAAACTAGTTTCATGGCTTAAGGAAAGGCTAGGCTCCATTTGGCTCTTGAAAAGGAGTTTACTCTCCAAGATGTTCTTGGGGAGTAAACTCACAGATCTTGATGTTCTGTCTTGATTTTGATGTTACTAAGCACAATCTAAGCTATATAATACAACTAGATTGAAGTACTCATGAGTTGGGATAAAAACCCGAAGATCCGTGAGAGAGAATTTGACTTTTCTCTAATTGGGAATGTAACTAATGAATAATTTGGTTTAGAATCCTATATATAGTCCTGGGATTTTTGGCAGAAAATATTTTATTCCCGGAATGAACTCTAATATCATAGAGTTTTGGAATAACAGAGTTGCACAAAACCCAAGTGCAACCTCTCTCCTGACATCTCCTTAAGTGTAAGTCCTGAATTGCTCAAACTTGTCCCAAAAGTTTGAAAGTTAGCAGCAACAGGCTTGGCTTCTATTGAAGTGGATGGTTTCACTGAATGGAAATTTTTGGGTTGTCACAGCCACACCGCTTGGCACCACTTGAGATGCAGGAGTTGTCATCTCAACTTTAGGAGCTGCTAGACAAGCAGTTAATCAAACCGAGCAGTTCTCCGTGGGGTGGGCCAATATTATTCGTCAAGAAGAAGGATGGTTCGCACTGAATGTGCATTGATTATAGAAAGTTTAAAAAGTTAACAGTGAAGAACCATTATCCCTTCCACAGATTGATGATCTATTTGATTAGTTACAAGATGCATCTTGGTTCTCCAAGATAGATCTGAGGTATGGGTAGCATTAGGCCAGAGTGAGAGAGGATGACGTGGAGAAGACTGCGTTTCAGACTCGGTATGTGCATTACGAGTTCGTGGTGATGCCATTCGGGCTCACCAATGCACATACAATGTTCAAGGATTTGATGGATCGAGTATGTAGGCCGATGCTCGATTATTTCGTCAATGTGTTCATTGATGATATTCTGGTGTATTCCAAGACTAGAGAGCAACATGAGGAGCATCTTTGTGAGCTTTTAGGGGTTTTGAGGCTAGAACAATTTATGCTAAGTTCTCGTAGTGCGAGTTTTCATTACAAGAGGTTCAGTTCCTTGGACACCTCGTTAACTAGGATGGCATATTAGTTGATCCGTCCAAGATCGAGGCCGTGATACATTGGGAGGTTATGAAATATCCTTCGTATATCAGGAGTTTCTTTGGTTTAGTAGGGTAATATCAGAGATTCATTGTGGATTTCTATAAAATTGCAGTACTTTTCAATCGTTTGATGAGAAAGGGCGTGGATTTATGATGGGGCCCTAAGCAGTAATCGACATTTGAGACCCTTCGATAGAGATTATGCGAGGACCCAATATTAAACCTCCCAGAGGGAATTAGGGATTTCATAGTATTCTGTGATGCATCCATCATTGGTTTGGGGTAGTCCTAATGCAGAGAGGATGGGGGATAGCTTATGCTTCACAACAATTAAAGTCACATGAGACATGATATCCCATGCATGATCTGGAATTAGGGGTTGTGGTTTTTGCCCTCACGATCTGGAGGCACTATCTTTATAGGGTTTGTTGTACTATTTACACGGATCACAAGAGTCTGAGGCATATTATGGATCAGTCAAACCTGAACATGAGGCAGCGCAGGTAGCTGGACATAGTCAAGGATTATGACTGTGGGATTCTGTACCATCTGGGTAAAGCGAATGTAGTGGCAGATGCTTTGAGCCATAAGTCGGCTAGACGTTCAGATGGGGTGTTGTGTATGAGGATATCAGTGGATCCTCCGCTTTTGGGATTGATCAGGGAGCTCATATCGAGGATGTTCAAGAAGAAGATTAGAAGAAAGAAAGGATTAGGGGTGATATTTTCAGGTTCATCTCGGATAGTCGTGGATTGTTGACCCGATGTGGTCAGGTCTAGGTTCCGATGTCTGATAGGGTCAGACAGATTGTGTTGGAAGAGGCTCATAAGTCTCATTTTTTATTCGTCTATGGCCCACCAAGCTGTATCAGGATTTAAGATTGAGTTATTGGTGGCCATATATGAAGAGAGAGATGGACTGGTAGATGGAGAGATGCATGACCTGCATGCTGGTCAAGGCTGAGAATCAGAGGCCGCATGGAAAGCTGCAACCTCTAGAGGTTCCCATGTGGAAATGAGAGTAGATTTTGATGAACTCCATCACCAAGTTGCCGAAGACGACAAAGGGTTTTGATGCTATTTGGGTCATCGTGGATTGATTAACCAAGAGTAACCACTTTTTGGCGATTCAGGAGAGTTCTTCAGTCGAGAAGTTAGCCGATGTGGTAGAAGTTCCATGAGGAACTGGGCACGAGGTTTCACTTCAACACTGCTTATCATCCACAGACCGATGGCCAGAGTGAGCGGATGATACAAACCCTTGAGGATATGTTGCGGTCATATGTTATTGATTTTTGTGGGAGCTAGGACACCTACTTGACTCTTGAGGAGTTCTCCCACAACAAGAGTTATCACTCCAGCATAGGTGTTCTGCCTTTTGAGCTCTTGTATGGGAGAAAATGTTGTACCCCAGTTTGTTGGGGTGAGGTTGGTTACAGGGTTATGGGGCAGACCGAAGTGGTACTGCTGACCACAATGTTGAATCTATAAACCAGGGAGAGACTGCAGACCGCTCAGATTCGGCAGAAGAGCTATGCCGACCGACGCACATCCGAGTTGGAGTTTCAGGTCGGCGACAAGGTGTTGCTGAAGGTCTCACCTTGGAAAGGTATGATACGCTTTAGGAAGAGGGGAAAATTGGGTCCCTGGTATATTGGGCCTTTTACCATTATACCATTGGGCTCCAAAGTACACCCAACACTTTTACCATTATACCCTTCGGCTCCAAAGTACACCCAAAATCTTGGATCACATAATCTAGATTACCCAGATCCAAATAGGTTTAAACCCCTCTTTCCCTAAGTCCTAAAGCCTAATGATAGTTGATCTGTGGGTCATGACCCCAACTTATGAAATAATTCGAAACCTAGTGTTACAACTCTCCCATACTTAAAAATCATCGAAATCACTACTTTCTACCTTCTACATACACCAGACAACCTGGACGATACTCCCACAACCTTGATACAGACTAATAAGTTGACTCATACACACAATGGGCTTCCAAAACTATAACCGAACCCAACCTTAACATGGCTCTCATACCCTGACGACAAACGAATACTTGCCCCACTAGCGTTAACCACTGGAGATTAACCATCACTACTCTGCCTGAAATTCGAAATCCTAAAATCTTTTCTAACTCCGTGACAGAAAGACCATTCTGATCACTTCCAATACGACTCCACTTTGCAATCCAAACTGAGCATAAACCCTTCCTACCCTGGATTATCTTGTTGTTTCCACTAGGAAATAGAATCTATGACCATCCATCATTGCCGAAAACCCTTCACTCGATAACAAGGTAATTCCTAACATGAGTCTCTAACACTAGTACCATCTCAGGCTCATCTTGTTGCCCTATAATTACATTTATGATGCTGCCGGGACCTCCTTGGTCTCAGAATTACCTACTAATTAACCAATAATCCGGATCCCTAACCAATTTTTGAAGCTGATAGTCTCATGCAATCGTACCACACGACTCTTAAACGAGGGTTTATCTGACAAGGTCTATCCTAGCTTGCTTGCCATAATGCTACAACAACCCTCCTAATCTAACTAATGGAACATAACCAACAATTACATCGATGCAATAAAATCCAAGTTGCTATAAACGAATGCTACATGCCCAGGTGTAGTCTTATATCACCACCAGCCTCACACGACCAACAAACTTCCTTAATTCCATGAATATTGTGGCCTTCCTAAAGTCTCATTTGCCCTTGCATGGTCGAATCCCACCTAAAGGATACTACGAGCCCAAACCATAGATTTATCTTGCTATCATAATTACTGAAGAACTAGGTGAAAGCTATAGGCCACCCCACAATCTTACAACACTACAATACTACATGCCAACCTAGTAAATTCTATGGCCACCTATGTAGTCTCACAACATCTCTATCGCTATTTGTTGTCCAGTGAATGCTATGGCCACCCCCACAGTCTTACAACACTTCCATACAGTCATGGTCCCAACCCATGCTCTTACTGTCCATCTACCATACCATCCATAATCAACCACGGGTCAAAACCATATCGACTGAATCCCAACTAGGTGTTTGGGTTATGCTTCAAACCCTAAAGACTTTATCAGACAAGAACAGATAGATAGGCTCTAACACAAATCCATCCACCTATAGTTTCTTACCTTTTCTCTATGCGACATGATTGATGTTTCACATATTCATAAAAATATAACATGAATCCTCCTTCCTGTGCAAATCTCGGTCCACACCATAATTAGAGCTGGCCCTCCACTTGCCTATGGTATAAAAAGTTTCCTTATTTTGCACATGGATTTATTTCAAATAATCCTAATGGTTCTCTCCCACTTGGATTCAACCATTCTCTCCTAACCATAAGATTAATGGATTTCCAAACCATCCCACAACCCTACTATCTGAATCCGTTGACAACTTAAGCTCTCAAGAACTAGCATTCCTTGACCGGTCAATCCTAGAAACACACACTTACATCCTAAAACTAGATGATTACACCCTGACATCTTGATAAACTCAACATCCCCAAGCACATTCAATTCAATCCACTACAAGTCCTTGGCAACTTTATTGTTTGAAGAAGAACAAAGTCTCAGCTATCGAAACATGTACCCAACCAATTCAACATCCTACTTACACTAAAGCGATACCCATGTGAACCTAAAACTAACCCTCCTTCAAAGGTATGAACTTGACAACTACCGTTCTTACTCCCATGACCAAACCAATTCCTTACTACCTCGAAACCATGAAAATCCTTACACATCCGACATTTAAACCCGACATGCTCACCTTGCAGATTCCTTGAATTCTCGTTGATACCACCAAATATCGGATCGACTACTGGTCTCTTAAACAGTATATACAATCTTCTTCTAAACATGACTCACGGTATGCAAAATGGCATATGAAGATTCTTAAGATCATCATGAAGAAAACTCTAATTTCTAGATGGAGACTTAGATAGACCGCATGTAACACTCTCAATTTTCAAATAAAATTTTCATTTTTAAATCAACACAAAAGCACATTTCAACATTTCTCAAACCAAATTATAAATTGTTTCAAACACAAGACAATAAATGGTTTCTCAATATCCTAGAATCCTCAAAACACAAATCAACTAGCTGGTGTGTTCAATCATGCCAGCGCCTTCACGCGATCCTGAGATGTACCTGAAACACATTTCAAACAACATTGTAAGCACAAAGCTTAGTGAGTTACCCAAAATACCACACACAAATAATGGTTGTAACTCGATAAGAACCCTCCTTTCATGTGTCTCAGTGAAGACCTTCCGGCCTCACAGCTTGGGTTAGACCCTCTAGTCCTGTATCTCAGTGAGGACCCTCCGGTCTCACAACTCGGTTTGGACACTTTGGTCCTAACTCAATAAGTCACATAATAATATACATCATAAATCACAAAGACAGAATACATAATATATCATGTAACTCAGTATAAGCGTATAAGACCCTCCGGTCATATAACTCAGATAACACCCTCATGTCACACAACATTACCACTCAGGTAAGTATAGTAAGAAGAAACACCTCGTAAGTAAAGCAAGTAGGTCTCGTATTAAACGGTCGGGCTAGAATCCGCCTACATGTATCATAATCATCTCTAATTAACAATTTATAATAGCAACTTCAAAAATGTTAAGCTAAGTCCTTTACCAACTCCCAGAAAGGATGAAATACCATTCTACCCATCTATGGTCTCCAAAGTCCACAACTTGACCAAACCCTAAAAGTCAACGAAAGTCAACACTCAAGTCAACAATCCATGTTAACCCAACTCATCGAGTGCACCTATGCAACTCGTTGAGTTCCTTCGGTTCTCATAAATATCGGGAAAATCCAACTCAATACACCGAGTTGTCTCATCAACTCGCCGAGTTTGTATAGCATCCAGGATAACGGGGAAAACCCTAATCAACTCGTTGAGTTGGCTAACCAACTCTTTGAGTTCCTTCAGCCCAATCACTTATTCAGACACTTTTGAGCTAGACTAAGGCCCCAAACTCTAGATATGGCCTTCTAAGGCTGAAATACCATATAAAGTTGCAAGCTTTACGTCCATACATGGCATCTAGGGTTAAGTTTGCCAAAACAAAGCTCAAAGAAGGCTTTAAGGCATGGAAGTTTACCAAATCTTGATAAAGATCAAGTCTTTAGGCCTGCAGGGCCTAATAATGTCCAGATATGAAGTCTTAGCTTCAAGGTAAGCTCAAAATCGATAATCACTCAAGAAAATGCAAAAAATGGCCATAAACTCCCTAAAAGAGAGATTTAACAAACAAGTGATCAAGGTAATGGCATTGTTCCTCAAATTTGCTGCTACAACAGAATAGATGTCGGATCTAAGGTCTCCTTCTTGATCCAAATCTTTGGCTCTTCAAGTTCCTTCAAGGAATGCACTAAAACACACACTCTTAGCCTTAATCTCTCTCACAGTGGATGATAGCTCGATTAGGGTTTGTCTCAGGGTGATAAGGTGATGAGGGAGGCAGGGTAAAGGGCTTAAGGTCCTTTAAATAGGGTGAAAACCCTGAAAATTAGGGTTTTCTCAATCATCTCCAACTCGTCGAGTTGATTCTAAAATTCATGCGGCCAACTCGATCTTTACTCGACGAGTTGCGGACTCCAACTCGTCGAGTTTCCCTGTCAAAATGAATATAAAATAATTAAATTGATACATAGGAGTCCGGATGTTACACCACACATAGCGTCTCACACGTAAACATACAATCATAAACACATTTAATACGAGTATGACGGACGAAATACATCTCAAATCTGTAGTGTCAACTAATGAAACTCGGATCTCCTCATCTTGTGACTACAACGCTCGGCTCCTACCCCACAAGAACCTCCACTCTACCCTTGTGACCCTCTAAAATCCCCAGAGTGGCTAGAACATGTGCCCTCACTGCTCTCTTCATCAACTCCAGACAGTCGACCTTCTTGTGGCCCACTTGGTTGCATTGAAAACACATTGGAATCGATCCTCGAGGGAAACCCCTAATGAAATGAACCATCTATCCACAACTGAAACATCCCCTCCCAGTCTCCCGAAAGCCTCCTATATGGGTCCTACCACACTTGGACCTACTGGCCTCCCAAATGCGAATCCTGAGTCTTGGGCCTCTTCGCCTGATCTACTACGGCTTGAATCTACTATGCCTTCCTCTTCCCGAGCTGCTCCAAATCAATCTTCCACTCGTAGGCTTTAGAAATTATATTATCCAGGGTATTTCACCTTGATATATGTTCACAAACTCCTTTGCCGATGGCAACACCATGATAGCTAGCACACCCTCTATTCTAAACCGGGTCACAAACTCTTCCGATGACATAACCTCTAACTTAGTAATTGTAATAGATTGTGCAATCAATTCACAACAACTCCTTGATACATGATGTAAGAGGTCCATAGTAAACTGAACCTTGGATCTTTTGTGATAGAGACTAGTATGGAAGGGACCTTCCATCTCCTCAATCCAGTACAAAATTAGAAAGCAACCCTCCCACAAACCCTAGGGGGTTGATATGTAGCTATATCAGTAGGTGATGTGAAGGAATTATACACCCCCTCACTAATTGGATCAGCACCTGAGCCTGAACCAAAACTTGAACACGTGCTCATCTCCATTCCAAAAAGCAATCATACACACGATCAAAAAATACCCAAAGAATCCTAATTCCACTGGCTTCCTAGATTCTCTGTAACTCTCCTCAAGTTGAGTATAGACCCTGTGATTTCTGTAGTACGGGTCCAATAATATCTTCCATACTTATCTATACTTTCCTCAAGAGTTTTCCTGAATCCTCCAAGTTACCTTCTCAAACTGATACTTTAAATAACTATTAAATAGAAAAGTCAACCCACTAAAGCACTTACTAGGCTCTCTTAGGTTCCCGATCTCACCCTGCCATCAGTTGCGGAAGAAATCCCATTAATTTCAGCTAACCACTTTATGAAAACAATCACATGCCACAAAGCTTAGATAATCCTTCGAGTAAAAGACTTTACCCTGCAACAATTAGACTCAAACGAGAGTTACGCCATAGAGTCAAATCCATCACTCTAAAATCATTTAACCATTGCAACATGTGACTTAACATATTCACTTAATGGTTAACTCACATCACCAAGATTTCCACAAAGCACAAAGCAATAAGCATTCGTGCAGTAACACTCCAAGCCACAAAACAAACAAAGAACAACGAAAGCTCACTTACTACAACCCTTGCTAGGAACTTCCATTCTCACCGTTGGTTTCCTTATGCATACAAATTATTAACAATAAATGATCAGATAGACTTTCAAATAAGAGACTCTACCCTAAGAGCACAAACAAACAAAGAATAAGAAATAAGGCAAAATCACTCATTCTAGGGCTATATGATCCTAATCATATACAAATTTTAAAGCATACACTTAGCAAGTACAAATTCCAAATCTAGCATAGCATCCGATCCTGCTAGGCTATGAGGCATCATATATGTGGCCAATTCATCCAATCATCTAGAATCCATACTAGCATGCAATTCTGAAAGCTTAAACAATCAGGCATATAAAGGCATCTCTCCTATCATGAAATCCTGAGTAGGTCCTTAGCCTTAATCTAGCGTGCAATTCTCATAACATATAGCATAACAAACATGTATGGGTATTATGAGAATCACTTACTTTAGCTCAGCTAAATGAACACATCCTACCCTTTTTTTCTTTAAAATATTCTTAGAAAATTCATTTTGTTTAAAAAATGTGACAACCTGAAATTTCTATATTGAAAATCCAGTTAATATAATCCAATTTCAGACTGGTTTTTGCTATCTTTTAGCCTTGTTAAGGGTCTGTTTGAGTGTTCTAAGCCTACTACATTCAAGGATTGGGTGTTAGGAAGTATCTTCTAGAGTTCATTGTACAGTATGCAAGCCGAAAAACTCCATCATGTGGAGTTTACGGTCGTAAACCAGGGTTTATAGCCGTAAACACCTCCTTGGTCGTGAACTCCTCCCATGAATATGATATTCCTTCATTTTTTCACTCCTTCTCACACTTCCAAGTCAAGAAACTCGATTTTCTCTCAACTATCATCAAGAGTTTTCATCGTGATCTTTAATTATGTAATTGTTTCTTCCATTTATTAGTTGGCACCTTGCTTAATCGAGTGAAACCCTATGATTTCATCCATGATTTCATCTCTTTTGGGTAGATCTTGAAGTCTTCATCATTTACACCAAGAACACCAAGAACACATACTAGTTCTTGGACCGTGAACCCCCCCCCCCCCCCTAAGCTTCAAAACGTAAGTAATCTTCCATTTTCTAGTCATTCCTTAGAAGCTCTTAACAAACACCCTTGAAAACAACTATTCCTCATGAACAATAAGATCTTACGACCATGAGCATCTCCCTTGGCCGTAAACCCTTATGAAGAACTTCTTTAGCCATGAATCATCATCTAAAGCTTGAACTCCAAGAGTTTACGTCTGTAAACTCCCTTATGGCCATAAACCCTTGTTTTGGTGCATATATTGGCCGAAAACTCGTCTTAAGTCAAAACCTAGGATCGTAAACACTTAGTAGATGCTAGAAAGGACCGTAAACACCTCTTAAAGACATGCCCTATGGCCGTAAACTCACCTTGGCCGTAAACACCAAATGTATGGCCATAAACTCCAAGGTGTGGCCGTAAATGTGACATCCCCAATTTCATGGCCAAAAAAGACCGATTTTTTTATGCTTGTTTTTAAAACCAGAGTAATCTTTTAAAGAAAACAGTTGCGGAATTTGTTCCCAAAACAAAACGTGATAAGAATTTATCGAAGCATTTCTTTAAAGAAATGTATTTTTATTAAATAACAAAATCTCGGGATGTCATGTTACGATACAAACCAAAAGCATAAACAGTAAAAATAGACCTTACAACAGTCATTTATAACTACTGATCTATAATCCAAAATCTCTCGTCAAGTCTACCAACTTATACTCTTGTGCCATTACCTGTAATGCAAAGAAAACTGAGTGGGTCAGGCTTGAGAGCCTTGTGAGCATATAGGTTTTTCAACCCAGAATAATATAATTATTATATTCAACCATCAAACAATCAACCCAATTAACCATCCCCATTATCTTCATTATTTCTTAGGAATTTTACCCTCAGAATCCAACTACCCGCCATTCATTCATTCCTAAGGATTGACCTAAGGAATTGGCACAAAATCTATTGCTACATAAGGCGCATCTACCAACAACATCATTTATGCGCCTCTACCAGGATTACGTCATACACTATGAGGCACGATTGCCAGATTTATGACATTCTCGTTTGGGCGCATCTGCCAACATTAACCTATAAGCGCATCTGCCAGGATTATCCTATAAGTGCATCTGCTAATATTATGACATTCTCTATTTGGTGCATCTACGAATATTATTCTCAAGCGCATATGCTAGTATTATGACATTCTCTATTTGGTGCATCTACCAATATTATTCTTTAAGCATCTTACATACCTCGTCATTTACCTTATCATTTTATCACATACCAACTATCTCATCTACCCATGTTCTACCCAACATATTAGTAGATATAAAATACATATACAGTTTAACTCATTTAAAAACCATATAAAACATCCATTCCACACTTATCTCAAATAAACAATAGTATATAAACACATAACACACATTTCAAAGCAAATACTTCATATTTATGTGTTAGAAAAAAGTAACCACACACTCACTTGATCAGAAAATGATCGGACAACACTACTACTTGTAGAAGTAGTATTCTTTGGTAGATCGGAAAGATATTCACAAAAACTGGGCTCCTCACTGGCAGAGCTTCAGCTCGGAAATTTTACTTCTCGAGATCTTCGGGGCTTCGGGACTTTCTTCTGGGCTCGGGATTAATACCGGGGCTTCGGGATATTTCTTGCACGAAAAACGAGGTAAAACGGGAGAGATAGGAGAGGAATTGAGCAAGGAACTCGACTTCACTCGCACCCTTTATATAGGGGCTAATTCTTCGAATTATGGTGGGTGTAAATCCAGGTACGTTGGGCATAACCCGGATAAGCCCGGTGACTCCCCCCATTTGGATAATATCCGAATTTATATTTAAATTAAATACTTTAATTATTTAATAAACTTTAAAAATTCATATATTCCTCATACGAGCTCCGTTTTCGAGGTTCTTTATATCCCCGCGTAGGTGAGACTACGATCTACAACTTTCATTTAGACTCCGTCGGCTAATTTTGACTTTATTTTTATTATATTATTTTAGTATGCCGGGACAGGAAAACTCTGTTATAAATCCATAACTTCTTCATCCGACGTCCGTTTTCGTCTATCTTTTTACCGTTGCACTACTATCAACAATATCTTCGATTCTCATTTAGATTGTTTCGGCTAAAAACCGTTCGATCTCAAATCGAGTATTCGGGCTGCATACCACTAAGTCGAAACTTAGAAAAAACATAACTTCCTCATACAAAGTCAAATTCAGATGTTCTTTTTATGCACGCTCATGGTTTAACGAACTCTACGACTTTCGTTTAGATCGCTAAGGCTAAATATCACTCTAACGTAAATTCACTTTTTACGTCATTCAGCGTCGTGCCGAATCTGTCACGAAATTTCGACTAGGTCATAACTTCTTCGTTATAGCTCGGATTTTGGCATCCTTTATATGCACAGAATCCTTGTAACATATACTACAACTTGGTTAAGAGTATTACTTTAAAATAATCTTCCATAAAAAAGTCATTTTTGACGCTTAATGTCTCTAAATTGACTATCCCTGATCTACGGGCGTTATAGTAAACTCCCCTTAATAGAATCATATTTGATTATAACACTTCAATCCAAGTGTTTCCTAGTCCCTAAGGTGGTTCTATATCATGATTAGTTGTTATATACACTAATGATATCCATATATGTATCATTATATGCTTAATAGGATCCTTTTGTGCTCGAGGCTTCACTTGACACTTAGCATCCTATATTGATCTTACGTTTGAATCACTCACTATAGGTGATTTCATACCCCTAACTTACCTTTTAAATGATTTTAAATGCTTTTATGGGTGGGGGATACAAGTTGAAACATTATAGTTATTATGTCAATCACATGTGATTAATAACTATCAAGCAAATGACTTTCTAATACTTCAAAACTTCGTTATCAAACAAACTACTTAAAAATTTTTTATCAAACTCTTTTATATGCTAAACTCTTTATCAAACTCTCTTAAACTTATATATTATCAAAATCATGTCTATATAGATATAGTTATATAAATAAGATTGAAAGGGCTTAGGACTGATAACTCGCTTTATTTCCTGTTCCTTGTTTGGTTGTGGACTTAGGGTATCGGTTGTTTGTCCGAATGTCATTTGAATATTAGTTGTATATTATGTATATATGTATAGATATAAAAGTTCTTACATTAGTTTAATGCCTTTGGGTAACAAAGGTGTACAAACATACTCAGTCATTCAAATAATATTACTAGTAAAATACAATAGGTATAGTTATAGTTTAGAAGACTACTACTCACTATTTCGAGTACAATGAAACATATAGGAGCCAGTTCAAACATACTATAACAAGAAATAGAAAGAAAATACTATAATGAGAAACAAGAAGGAACATACTATACACTATACAAAGAGAACATACTATATACTATACAGAGAGAACATACAACACACTAGGACAAAGAGAACATACTATATAGATTCAAGAATACTATAACATTAATGTGAGCCACTACTTCCTGGCATGACAATCTACAGTTGTGTCATGTTTTGTAACCAAAGTCTCCTAGGGGAGAGCGTGAATTTGTGTATAGATTTATACTGGACTGACCATCCTACACCTTGCAGCTAGCTACAGTGGGACCTGTAGGTCTACGGGTGACGAATGTCATACCATTTCGACGTCTTTGAATGTTGTGTTTTACTAGTCGATCAAGCATGGTTACAATCATATCACATTTTACGTTAATTAACAATTGGTTTAAGGTAGTTAGTACAACAGTAGTTACTATATATAATACTACAGTACATCATTATTTTTCACATTGCATTCACTTTGTGATCTTCTCACATAAACATAAATGTAAACTATATTTTGGTAATGATAGTCATACTTGGGAAAAACACTCACTTTTACAAACAAACAAACATGCAGAACATTTAGGTCTTAGTAGAAGGCTACATTTCTAGTAGAAAATATAGGATTTTCTAGGAGATGCAAACATTTACTACAAACACTTGCAAACATTTACAAACACTTTCTTCAAACTTATAAAAACATTTGACACTAAATATTTATGAACTCACCAGCTTAAATGCTGATCTTCTCTTTCAAAATAACTTGTATTCTCAGGTCACCAGCAGACAGGTACAGATGACAGGTTTTGAGAAGATGGAACACTTTCAGACTCATCTTTTATTTTGATATATATATTTTTGGTGTGTTGCAAATACATTAAGAACACACATGTATAAATTAAACTATTAATGCAATGGATAATGTTCTTGCTTGTTTTTTACTATTATGCATTGTTATGATATTGTACATGACGTCCTCCACCCCTAAATGTTTCCGCCAATTCGGTTAGGGGTGTGACAAAAATATTATCAATTCTTCAAGTTTGAGTTCAGACACACCCAAGAGTATGCCTGAATCCATCAAAGCAAGGCTCTGATACCAACTTGTAACATCCTAAAAATTATAGCGTAAAAATTTCATTTTTAGTTCAACCATAAACACCATTTAATCATTTCAATCATTCAAAAGTATATCAGAGTACAATTCCTAAAATCATAAAGTGGGAAACATGGGTGGATGCACTAGGATCAAGCCGAGCCCTTCCTTATTGAACCGAAAGTACCTGAAAACATTTTTAAACATAAATCGCAAGCACAAATCTTAGTGAGTTCACCAAAATACCACCATACCATACATATATGTTAGCTCAAGGTTGTACCAGGTCTATTTCAAGTCATATGTCATCAACAGGCTGTGCCAAGTCTTTTTCACCCCCGAGTCTATTTCACTCTTGAGTCTATTTCAACTCATATGTTAGCATAAAGCTGTATCGCGTCTATTTCACCCCTGGGTCTAGTTCACCCCACACATATATAGAAAATAGTCACACATGCATACAACACATACAACAGGAGTCACAAAGACTATAAACACATATAATCCTAGTGTACTATAGTATAGTGAGAAAACTGACATCAGTCCACTAAAAATCCAACAGATTCTTGGAATAATGGATCGGAGAATCCCCGTGTTAACCAATCAAATACAACCAAAATCAATAATTGAGTCATAACCCATATTCAGGACATTAATTTAATAAACCAGATTCCTAGGGTAAATGACCATTTTACCTTTCCATTTAATTGGCCCAGTGACCCGGCCCAAACTTAATGGTACTTAAAGCCCAATGATGGCCCAAATCCAAAAGACACTCAAGGGCCATATGGGTCCAATTCTAAATTCCTAAGGGCTAACAATGGCCCACCTCAGTAATACTTTTGGCCCAACATAAGCCCAAAACCCTAGAGTTCCAAAAGGTGGCCCAAAATCATCAAAAAGTCCATTGCATTGTACGCAACTACGTCATGCGTACCAAATTTGTATGCCCATCGTATGGACCAATGATGCATAAGGTGTAACTCGCCACAACAAGAAAACGGGGAATCAATGCATTACATTGAGTGTATGCATACGTACACCCAACGTACTCACTAGATGGCCAAAACTTACATCATGTTATACATGCAAATTAATTTTCCGAAGCAAGAACCCTAATTCTAATATATAAAAATAAAATCTAATCATATTATAGTTTAAAGAATACCTTTCTTTTTCATAGCTTGATCTTGACCTTCAAGAGCTTAGTGGCTCAAGCGTTGCACCTCTAATGGTGTCACAAGCACCACTTAACAAAGGATGAAGGAGAGAGAGAGGTTATGGAGGCTTCTTGATTTCGGCTAGGGTTCTCTAAGATTGCATAGGGGCCAAAAACTCTAAGCCAAGGGTCCTTTATATAGCTGAGGCTGCTTGGGTTTTAGGTGGAAACCTTAATTCTATTCTTAAGCCTTAAGCAATCCATGAACACCTTCTAGAAGGCCCCTTGGATGAAATCTTCTATGGGATTCCCATAGATTTCATCTGGCCCTTCTTTTGGGAGTCCATCAGCCCAACTTGCAACTCTCAATGATTTGCAATATCAGTCCCCTTACTTTTAATCAGTTTATTTTGATCACTAAATTAATTCCAAATCAATTTCGGATCAATACTAATTAAATAATATGATTTCTCAATTAATATATTATTCTTATAATATATTAATAAATCATTTATGAAGCTTTTTATCCATAAGTCATCCTGTCAAGTTGGTATCATGAAGGCAACCCAAAAGGACCATGCTACGATAGGATCAAGTACATCCCAATTATAGTTATGGGCTTAGAACCTAATCAAACAGTCTCTCACTTGGATAAGTCTAATAATTATAACTGCCAATGCAACTTCAAAACCTGATTAGCAATCATAGCTCTCAAAAGCTCCTATTGAACTCTGACCTAGCCGGTGACGCGTCCTTTATAGAAGGGATCATATAATCCTCCATTCTGCAAGATATCGTGTGGACAAAGACATGGAACAAAATCATTCTCAATGTCTAATACTTTGTTTCCCAACTTCTGATTTTTTTGACATAGAACTTAATTGAACACAACAATTCAGTCCTGACCGGGCCCGACACATAAGTCAACACAAAGTCATTGAGGGGCCGAAGATATCGCTTTTACCCTCTTAGGATAAAAGGAACAGATAAACTTTGACTTATATTCTTGTACTATTGCTCATCAAATCATACACAACAACATGTTTTTTAACATCAAGTTACTGATGCATCTACGCATTATCAATGCACAACCAACTTGTAAACAACTGTGACATCCCCAATTTTCACGGCCAGAAAAGACCGATTTTGTTTATGCTTTATAAAAATCAGAGTTCTTCGTTTAATAAAAATGTTGCGGAATTTGTTCCCAGAAAAACACGATAAATACGTTATTAAAACATTTTCGAAGAAACGTATTTTATTCATTTTAAAACGTTTGGGATGTCATCGTTAATATAGAAACATAAGCATAAACAGAACTTACATTTATTTACACTAGTGATCTACATCTCTTTAAATCTCTTAGTGTAATGTGACTTCATATCAAAACCTGTGATATAAATAAACTGAGTGGGTCAAGTTAGGAAACCTGGTGAGTACATAGGGTTTTCAACCTACAATAATATAATTATTATGTTTAAACAATCAAACAATCAACCCAATTACCAATCCCCATTATCTTCTTTTAGTCTCCCCTAAAGATATTATCTCAAGGGTCATCTCCTATATCATATTTACTTCTCATCTCCTTACATCGTATTTCCTTATATGATTGTTCCTATGAACTTTACCTAAGGATCATCGCCTACATTGCATAGAAAATACTAATTCGGGGATTACTCCCTCAATATGTGTCTAGCAAGGGTTAGTGTATCATCACATGATTACGCAGCCACAACATCGCCTGGACTTGTAAATCATGATAAGGGTTAGTCTATCTGTAACAGCTCAAATTTTCTCATAAATTTTTCATTTAAAATAGAGCAATATTATTCAACAAAAGTATTTATTCCAAGTTCATTTCAAAAATACAAATACGAATCCCCAAGATCTCCAACAATGGCAGTGTGTACGCGTCACGCCGGCGCCTTCCCACGGTCATCACTAGTACCTGAAACACATAACTACAACTTGTAAGCATAAATGCTTAGTGAGTTCCCCAGTATACGACTTACACACATACGCCTTTCCAGGCCCTGACCTTCCGGTCTAAATAATATTGCCTTCCGGCCCGTAACATAATCGCCTTCCGGCCCATAACATATCGCCTTCCAGCCTGTATTATATTGCCTTCCGGCCCATAGTATATTGCCTTCCGGCCCATAACATTTACAACACATAACACATATAGCATAACGCACATAGCACATATACCATACATCATACATGTTCCTTCTGTCACATAACATATCGCCTTCCGGCCCGTATAAACATACATAACATGTATAGCATTTACCTTTCTAGTTATAGCATAAATCACATATATCACATACTGTTGGGTTTTAGCCATAAGAACTTTCCTATGTGCGCATGCAAAACCCTATTGCTTGGATCTAGGCTTTCTAATAAACATGCTTTTGAATCCAAGACTTCTAATGGCTAATTAGGTTAAACAACAACATTAAAACAGATCTAGAATCATACCTTTGAGTTCCTTGTTGATCTTCTTGTCTTGGAGCTTCTAGAGTCACAATTATCACTCCTCTAATGGCTTATAAACACCAATAGCAAGCAAGATGATTTAGGAGAGAGGAGAGGGGATGGAATTCGACCAGAGGTTCCTTGCTTTAGGTTCTGAAAGGTTGTACACGAATTCCACATCCCAAGGGCCTATTTATACCTTTAGACTCCTCAAGGGTTTCACCCTAAACCCTAATTGGATAATCTTCACTTAAGGCTATCCAAATCCATTCCATAGATATCCTTATGGACGATTTTGAGCTATCCTAAAGCTCTTAGAATCCGTCCAAAGTCCATCCTAATGGATTTACAGTCCAAAGTCTAACTATCAAACAATTGACAGTTTATACCCTCTTATTTAATTAATCTCTTTAAGTCACCAAATTAATACCAATTAATTTATGACTTATATTAATCAAATAGCTAAATATTATTCCTTATAATATTTACTCTCTCTTAACAAATCATCCTTCAAGTTGCTATGGTGAAGGCAACCCAAAAGGACCATGCACCACCGAATATAGTTATAGCCTTAGACACTATTCCAACAGTCTCCCACTTGGATAAGTCTAGTAACTATACAAGTATAATACGGTTCGCAATCGTAGCTCTCAAAGACGCTGTCAACTCTGATCTAATCAATCTTGTCCTTTAGATAAGGGATCGTACAGTCCTCTGTTAGATATCATGCTGACAATCCTATGGAATGGTTAGTCCAGCATTTAGATTTCTCGATCTTCGATTTATTCGACATAGAACTTAATCGAACACATCAATTCAGTTCTGACCGGGCCCGGCACATAAGTCAAATCAAATCATCGAGTGGCCAAGATATCTCTTCTACCCTCTTAGGATAAAATTTACAGATAAACTTCGACTTATATGCATTTACTTATTCATTAACCAACTATACACAACAATGCGTTTTATAACATCAAGTTACTGATGCGTTTTCGCATTATCAATGCACAATCAATTAACAAATAATAAACCATATATCTAGGTTTTAAGGCCATATGATATTATCGTCTTGCGATCACCTTTTATATCGTATTCCATAAGGTGATTCCAGCAAGCGCGGGTTTATTCCAATGCTCAAAACCAGTTCATAAGCACTCATGAACGTTGCAGCAACCCTTGCTATGTCTAACACCATTTAGACACTCTACACACCAATTCATGACAATCTTCATTCATACCTACTCCCAACATATGAACGATTGTGGACCATTTGAATAACTCGATTATTCTTAATAAACTCAATTATTCTGGAAGTCAAAACATGCAAAGTGAAACAATAGTTAAACAACTAATCATGTGATAGTAACTTTACTCATAAATAAAACTTCTTTATTTAATCATCAAATGTTAATTACATTTATCTATTATACGTTTCTAATACTATCTAATCTATGCTAATATCATCCTTCAGCCCAATACTCCTAGCATGCTGTAAGTGCTTAACCCTACTCAGTCCCTTCGTAAGCGGATCTGCTGGGTTATCTTCTGATGATATCCTCTTCACTACGAGTTGTCCTTCTTCTACACGATGTCTAATGAAGTGATATTTTCTGTCGATATGTCGAGATCTACCATGATCCCTCGGTTCCTTGGTCAAGGCAACCGCACCTTCGTTATCACAGAAAATCTCCACGGGCTCCTTTATGGCCGGCACAACTCCAAGATCACCGATGAAGTTCTTCAGCCATATTGCCTCCTTCGACGCTTCGCTTGCTGCGATGTACTCTGATTCGCACGTTGAATCAGCTACGGTTTCCTGCTTGGAACTTTTCCATGTCACTGCTCCTCCATTTAGGGTAAAGACCCAGCCCGACTGCTAACGGTAGTTGTCCCTGTCGGTTTGAAAGATGGCGTCACTATACCCTCGCACCTTCAAGTCATCACTCCCTCCAAGGACTAAGAACCATTCTTTCGTCCTCCGAAGGTACTTAAGTATGTTCTTCACCGCAATCCAATGTGCTTTTCCAGGGTTCCCTTGATATCTGCTAACCATGCTCAAAGCGAAGGCTACATCAGGGCGAGTACAAGTCATAGCGTACATGATTGAGCCAACTGCGGAATCGTATGGTACTCGGCTCATTTCTGCTATCTCAGCTTCGGTACTCGGACTTTGAGTCTTACTCAACTTGGCATTTCCTTGTATCGGTAGTTCTCCCTTCTTTGAGTTTTCCATACTAAAACGTTTTAGTACCTTCTCTAAGTAAGTATTCTGACTAAGTCCAATTAGTCTCTTACTTCTTTCTCTTACTATCCTTATTCCCAAAATGTAAGAAGCCTCTCCGAGGTCCTTCATAGCGAAGCACTTCCCGAGCCAGGACTTAACCTCCTGCAGGGTCGGGATGTCGTTTCCTATGAGCAATATGTCATCGACATATAGAACGAGGAAGCTTACTATACTCCCACTGGCTTTGACATATACACAAGATTCGTCTTCGCTTCGTACAAATCCAAACTCTTTGACTTTCTCATCGAAGCAAAGATTCCATCTGCGAGACGCTTGCTTAAGTCCATAAATGGACTTCTCAAGCTTACACACTCTATTTGGATGCTTCGGATCCACAAACCCCTCTGGCTGAGCCATGTAAACATCCTCAGCCAACTTTCCATTAAGGAAAGCGGTCTTGACATCCATTTGCCAAATCTCATAATCATGAAATGTGGCAATCGCTAGCATCACTCTAATAGATTTAATCTTCGTAACTGGTGAGAAGGTCTCATCATAGTCAACTCCGGGAGTTTGAGTAAAGCCCTTCGCAACCAATCGCACTTTGTATGTGTGTACGTTCCCATCCACGTCGGTCTTCTTCTTGAAGATCCACTTGCACCCTACGGTCTTACGTTCGGGCACGTAGTCAACCAAATTCCAAACTTGGTTATCGTACATGGATTGGATCTCGCTATCCATCGCCTCTTTCCATTTCGCAGACTCCGGGCCTGCCATGGCTTCCTTATAGCTATTAGGTTCATTAAGATTTACTAGTGTACAATCACTAATATACGTGTCCCCTTCGGTAGTAATATGAAAACCATAAAACTGGGGTTGAACTCTAACTCTATCGGAACGTCTAAGAGGTAAGGATTCGTCAATCGGTTCAACCGGAGTTTCCTCCTCGGGTTGAAAGCCAGCGGTAGAGGTTCCTTCATCTATCGATTCTTGAATCTCTTCAAGTTCGATTTGCCTCCCACTATCTCCTTGGCTTATGAGTTCTCGCTCTCGGAAAACTCCTCTCCTCGCAACAAAGATAACATTATCTTTCGGTCTATAGAAGAGATATCCAAAGGAAGTTTGCGGGTAGCCGATGAAAATACATCGCTCACTTCGAGGTTCAAGCTTGTCGTGAGTATCTCGTCTTACAAAAGCCTCGCAACCCCAAACCTTGATATGTGCCAACGAGGGAGCTTTCCCCATCCACATCTCGTGAGGTGTTTTGGCAACCTTCTTGGTAGGGACTCGGTTAAGGATATGGGCGGTAGTCTCTAAGGCATACCCCCAAAAGAAGATAGGTAGTGAAGCACGACTCATCATAGAGCGAACCATATCCAATAAGGTTCGATTACGCCTTTCTGCCACACCATTCAATTGTGGTGTCCTAGGAGGCGTCAATTGCGAAACTATTCCACACTCCTTGAGATAATCGTGGAATTCAAGACTTAGGTACTCTCCTCCTCGATCGGATCGAAGCATCTTGATTTTCCTGCCCAATTGATTCTCCACTTCATTCTTGAACTCTTTGAACTTTTCAAAGGTTTCTGACTTTTGCTTGATTAAATAGATATACCCATATCTACTATAATCGTCGGTAAAAGTCACATAGAAGCGGTTCCCATCCTTCGTGGTTGATCTAAAAGGTCCACATACATCGGTATGTATTAGGTCTAATAGTCCCTCACCCCTTTCACAAGTACTCGTGAAGGGTGACTTAGTCATCTTTCCAAGTAAACAAGACTCGCATGTGTTATCCTCCCTAAGGTCGAATGACTCCAACACTCCATCCTTTTGGAGTTGGGCTATGCGTTTCTTGTTGACATGTCCAAGACGACAATGCCACAAGGATGCTTTATCCATACTAGTGGAAGAATCAATATTCAAAACATCATTTCCTAAGTTATCAACAATCATAACAGTTTCATATATTCCATTACATGGTATAGCTTCAAAATAAAAGACACCATTTAGATAAGCCAAAATAGAACCATTCTCATTATTAAAAGAAAATCTAAAACCTTGTCTATATAAACCATGAAATGAAATGATGTTTCTGGCCATTTCTGGCGAATAGCAACAATTGTTCAAATCTAAAACTAAACTATTCTTAAGCACCAAAGAATACACTCCAATCTTGGTCACAGGCGACGATCTTCTGTTCCCCATGATTAGATTGATCCTTCCTTGCTCCACATCCCTACTTCCTTTTAGTCCCTGCGAAAGATGGCTTGATCTTTCCTTCCTTGATGGCTTGCAGGTAATCCGGGAGCTTCTCTTCCAATGTCCTATCTTGTGGCAGTGGTGGCACTCTGCCTCCTTCGGGTTAGAGCAGGGCTTAGAGGGATCAACTTTGGTCCCACTAGAAAAGGAACCATCTCGGGCTTTCACCTTTCGATAGTTATTTGAAGAAGCTTTCCTCTTCTTTCCGTTCCCTTGACCAATAGCCAAGACAGGAGCAGCGGATGGATTGGGAGTTGGTGCAACAGACTTGTCCTTGAAATTGCTCTCAGCAACCCTCAAGAGACCTTGGAGTTTACTTAGAGTGACCTCCTCTTTGTTCATGTGGTAGGTCATCCTAAATTGATTATACATTGGAGGCAAAGAGTGAAGCACCATGTCGATCGCCAAGTCTTCGCCGAAGTCAACATTTAACTTGCGAAGGCGGTCGACATACCTTTGCATCTTTTGCAAGTGCACGGTAAGAGATTCTCCATGACCCATCTTAGCGGAAATCATGTTAGTGAAGATCTCGTAACGCTCTTGTCTCGCGTTTTGGTGGTACCTCTCCAACAAGTCTTGATGCATCTCGTATGGATACATGTCCTCGTAGGACTTTTGGAACTCGGAGTTCATGGTGGCGATCATGATGCAATGTACTTTTGTCGCATCTCGCTCATGGGTTTCAAAAGCGGTGATTTCGGCGGGAGTAGCAATTTCGGGGTTGATTTTCTCGAGCTTCTCGTCGAGGAAATACTCTTTATCCTCATAGCGAGCAATGGTGCGAATGTATCTTATCCATTTGCCAAAGTTCGTTCCATCGAAGGTGACCTTTTGGCAAAGGCTCATCAACGTGAAAGAACTAGCAGCAGCGTTGTTTGCGTTTGACATCTATAGAAAGGAAAAAGATAGATTAGAACAAGAATCCCTAATTATCACCCAATAAGAAAAATTAGGGCTAGGATCCAACAATAACATTTACATACTAGAAAAGGGATGCCGTAATCCAACATGCAAATAAATTGAAGGTAAGTGAATGACGATTCACTAATTCTCCATCACAAAACTTAAACTTTTAGTCCTAATTGTTTTTGAGAATTCCTAGGTTCGGATGAGATTCATTGAACTATTCAATGGCATGTTTAAATCTCGATATGCCCCTCTTGTTTGTGACTGGGATGCCGAGGATCACAAAGCGGGTGTGAATTACCATGCAAATTTACATGGTGCCTTCATTGTTACGATCACCTATTCGATGTGCTGGTAAACCACACACGCTCCATCGAACTATGATAAACAATGAATCACCCTTTACCACCTTCGCTTAGAACCAATTAGTGTGCCGGTAAACCACACACGCTCCACTAACATCTTAGCAAGGTGCAAAGTGTAATTTCATGGGATTGCATCAATTCACTTTTCCTAAAGTAACTAAGATTGGGAAATTTAAAAAGAAAGTTTAGTTACTTCGTATTTCTTATTATACTTTTAATGAGAGGATGAGGTTGCCCTATCCTACCCGTTCGGCTAACGACCCTCCACCAATCAAGCAAGCGGTGGGTGTGAGTGTACACCCATTAAGCGCCATTTTATAGGCCGCAACCTTATACCCACCTTATAGATCGGCTTCGTGAATGAGGCCTACTAGCGGTAAGACTAGCATTTAGTTATACATATATATATTATTCTAATAATATCATATAAGTATAGGGTTGCATTTTAAACTTTTCAAAATCTAGGGTTTGAAATTTAAGTTGTCTAAATTAAAGCTTTTAATCACAAATATAAATTTCAAAACTATAGGGTAGGTTTTAAACATTTAAAAACATAGAGGATCAAATAACAAATAATTCCAATTAACAATTAATATTCTAATTATCTTTATTTGATTTATCTTGATTTCTTTGAAGATAATTACCAAAATAATTAATTATTATCATATAAGGAAATTAAATATTTTATTAGATGATAAATATCTTTAATTAGATCAAGATAACAGTCATATTTATCAAAAAATCGGATTTACATTGATCTAATATGATTAAGGTAAGTTTCCATAAGATAATTATGAAAAAATCCCGAATCTGGCCATTCCTGACGCTTGGACTCGCCGAGTGCACAAGGGGACTCGACGAGTCAGGCCTACTCGACGAGTCCACCTTGGAACTCGACGAGTCAGTGACTCAAAACCCAAAAAATCGAATTTTGCAGGTTTGTTTCAGTTATTCAAGCAACAATTTAAAGAAAACCAATCTAGGCTCTGATACCACTGTTGGGTTTTAGCCATAAGAACTTTCCTATGTGCGCATGCAAAACCCTATTGCTTGGATCTAGGCTTTCTAATAAACATGCTTTTGAATCCAAGACTTCTAATGGCTAATTAGGTTAAACAACAACATTAAAACAGATCTAGAATCATACCTTTGAGTTCCTTGTTGATCTTCTTGTCTTGGAGCTTCTAGAGTCACAATTGTCACTCCTCTAATGGCTTACAAACACCAATAGCAAGCAAGATGATTTAGGAGAGAGGAGAGGGGATGGAATTCGACCAGAGGTTCCTTGCTTTAGGTTCTGAAAGGTTGTACACGAATTCCACATCCCAAGGGCCTATTTATACCTTTAGACTCCTCAAGGGTTTCACCCTAAACCCTAATCGGATAATCTTCACTTAAGGCTATCCAAATCCATTCCATAGATATCCTTATGGACGATTTTGAGCTATCCTAAAGCTCTTAGAATCCGTCCAAAGTCCATCCTAATGGATTTACAGTCCAAAGTCTAACTATCAAACAATTGACAGTTTATACCCTCTTATTTAATTAATCTCTTTAAGTCACCAAATTAATACCAATTAATTTATGACTTATATTAATCAAATAGCTAAATATTATTCCTTATAATATTTACTCTCTCTTAACAAATCATCCTTCAAGTTGCTATGGTGAAGGCAACCCAAAAGGACCATGCACCACCGAATATAGTTATAGCCTTAGACACTATTCCAACACATACGACTTTCCGGTCACACAGTCAAACCCTTCCGGGTGAAGTATAGTGAGGAAACTCACCTCGTAGTATGCAGGCTATAAACCCTTGGAGCTACTTGCACTCGATCCGCTAATCTGCAGGCTCCCTATAATACCACATACCTTTATTAATGATCTTATCAAAAGACAACTGACCCTACGAAATCACATACAGGTCAACGGTCAACTTGACCGGACTGGTCGAGTGCAAAAGCGACTCGGCGAGTCTAGACGTCCTCCCCAACTTCCCTGTTATTCCCCTTCCTACCCGTCGAGTACCCCCCCCCCCTTGACTCGACGAGGTTCTTGTGAAAGAATCGCGGGGCCACCCCGACTCCACTCGCCGAGTCTAAAGAACGACTCGACGAGTCCCAGTAAGTCTTCAAGCTACTCGCCGAGTCTGAAGAACAACTCGGCGAGTCCTAGTAAGTCTTCAAGCTACTCGCCGAGTCTAACGAACAACTCGGCGAGTCCAAGTGGATCTTCAAGCTACTCGCCGAGTCTGATCATTGGACTCGGCGAGTCCACGCCATGCAGTCAATCAACTGCCTCCTGTAATTCGCATGGTTCCGTAATATATAGATATGGGACTTCCTGGACCTTTACACATACTATTACTGGGATTTAAACACTTGTAACAACACTATAATCTATCAAATCATTAAATGGGTTTCCTAAACCCTAGATTCGTGTACAACACCAAAACTACAAAAATGATCCGAGGATTACCTGGAAAACGTGTTCCCTGTGTCCCCAACCTTCAGAGCTCAATCCCCTTGATCCTCCTTTGACTACAACCTTGCCTCTTCTTGCCTAACAACCTCTTCAAGCTTCCACTAGCCTTCTCCCTTGCTCCAGATGCCCACAGACGTTTAGGTTATCTTCAATCGGCCAAAAGACGAGACATGACGGCCCTAAAGACATTATATACGATCCAGAATCAAAACGGCTAGGGTTTCAGCTGAACAGCGTCGACTCGCCGAGTCCCTAATGGACTCGTCGAGTCCAGTCGCGAATCTGTGCCCAAGACCGTGGTCCTACTCGGCGAGTCAGGCACCAACTCGCCGAGTCCCCTCCTAAATATGCCCCAAAAATAGTTTAAAGCAATACCTGAAATTCCGGGCTGTTACACTATCATCGCATGAATACGTAGCCACAACATCACCTGGACTTGTAATTCATAATAAGGGTTAGACTATCATCGCATGAATACGTAGCCACAACATCACATGCACTCGTACTTCATAATAAGGTTTAGACTATCATCGCATGAATACGTAGTTACAACATCGCCTGAACTCGTAATTCATCACCTACAGGTTATGAGCCTGCTGGTGTTTCCACGGGGTTGTCTATAATAGTCTAACACACACGCTCTAAGCATGTCTTCCAATGTCTGAATCGTCCGCTCGCTCTGACCGTCGGTCTGGGGATGGTATGCGGTACTAAAATGCAGTTTAGTACCCAACTCCTCATGGAATTTCTTCCAGAACCTGGAAGTGAAACGTACATCGCGATCCGAAACAATCGAGATCGGCACTCCATGCCGAGATACTATCTCTCTCACGTATAACTCTGCCAACTTCTCTGCTGATGAACTTTCGCTAATGGCAAGGAAGTGTGCACTCTTTGTCAACCTATCCACAATCACCCAAATTGCATCGACTCCTCTGACAGTTCTCGGCAATTTGGTGATGAAATCCATCGTGATCTGTTCCCACTTCCACTCAGGAATCTCCAAGGGCTGCAACTTACCATGCGGTCTCTGGTGCTCGGCCTTAACTCTACGGCAGGTCAAACACCTCTCAACGAACCAAGCGACGTCTCTCTTCATGCAAGGCCACCAATACTCCTTTCTCAAATCCAAATACATCTTCGTAGCACCGGGATGGATCGAGAATTTCGATCTGTGAGCCTCCTCCATCAAAGTAACACGCGTACCGCCCACGAATGGTACCCAAATCCGACCATGAAACGTCAGAAGTCCCCGTCCATCCTTAACGAACTCTGAAATTAACCCGACGACCCGCTCCTTCTTCTGCATCTCAGATTTCACAACCTCGGCCTGTGCCCCACGAATAGCATCTAATACCGGAGTCATCACCGTCAATCTCAAACATACGTCCCGCAATGAAGTGCTCTCCGCCCTACGACTCAATGCATCGGCTACCACATTAGCCTTGCCTGGGTGGTATAGGATCTCACAGTCATAATCCTTAACCACGTCTAACCATCTCCTCTGACGCATATTTAAGTTGGGTTGATCCATCAAATACTTCAAACTCTTATGGTCCGTGTATATAGTACAACGAACCCCGTACAGGTAGTGACGCCAAATTTTGAGAGCGAACACTACTGCCCCAAACTCTAAGTCATGTGTGGGATACCTCGCCTCGTGAGGCTTCAGCTGCCTCGACGCATAAGCTATCACATGGCCCCTCTGCATCAACACTGCACCCAGTCCCGAAATCGATACGTCGCAATATACGACAAAGTCCTCCATCCCTTCCGGGAGGGCCAATACCGGGGCTTCGCACAGTCTCTGACGAAGTGTCTCGAAGGAAGTCTGCTGCTCGGGTCCCCATGAAAATGTAACACCCTTCCGGGTCAATCTGGTGAGCGGTACCGCGATTTTGGAGAAGTCCCTAATAAACCTCCGATAGTACCCCACCAACCCAAGGAAACTCCTGATCTCAGAAGGTGACTTCGGTGCCTCCCAACTCATCACTGCTTCCACCTTGGCCGGATCAACCAATATCCCTGCCTGATTAACAACATGTCCCAGAAATTGGACCTCCCGCAACCAGAAGTCACATTTGGAGAATTTTGCATATAGCTTCTCCGACCTCAGTACCTCAAGGACCTCCCTCAAATGTCCCTCATGCTGCTCTCTAGACCGCGAATACACCAGGATGTCGTCGATAAATACAATCACAGACCGATCCAGCATCGGCCTGCATACCCTGTTCATGAGGTCCATGAACACTGCTGGGGCATTGGTGAGCCCAAAAGGCATCACCACGAACTCGTAATGCCCATACCGCGTCCTAAATGCTGTCTTCTGGACGTCCTCATCCCGCACTCTTACCTGATGGTACCCTGACCTCAAATCGATCTTGGAAAACCAAGATGCCCCTTGCAACTGATCGAATAGATCATCGATCCTCGGTAACGGATAGCGGTTCTTGACTATCACCTTGTTCAGCTCCCGGTAATCAATACACATCCGGTGTGAACCATCCTTCTTCTTGACGAACAGAATCGGTGCTCCCCACGGCGAGCTACTCGGCCGAATAAATCCCTTTCCCAACAACTCCTGGAGTTGCGAGGACAACTCTTGCATCTCTGGAGGTGCAAGACGATAAGGCACCTTCGCAATAGGCGCAGCCCCTGGAACTAGATCGATACCAAACTCTACTTGTCTCGCAGGAGGTACTCCCGACAATTCCTCGGGAAAAACATCTGGAAACTCGCGCACCACTGGAACCTCCTCCACTATCCTCGGTCTCTCGGATGTCTCCCGCGTATCCATCACATAAGCCACAAAACCGTTACATCCCTGCTGTAGGCATTGCCTCGCCCTAGCGGCCGAACAAAAAGCTGATCCCGAACGGGTACCCTCGCCGTATACCGTAAGAACTCCCCCACTAGGGTCTCGTATAGTCACCAGCTGACGCTTGCAGTCAATGACGACGCTAAATCGGCTCAACCAGTCCATGCCTACGATGACACAGACATCCCCCATCGCAATAGGAATTAGGTCAATCGGAAACGCGACCCCGAAGATCTCTAGCACACATCCCCGAAGAACCTCCGTAGCACAAACCACCCTCTCGGCCGCAATAGAAACACTCAAAGGCCAACTTAACGGCTCACGACTAATGTCGATATGCTGACCAAAAGCTAACGATACAAAAGATCTACTCGCACCCGAATCAAATAACACTAGAGCAGGCATAGAGTTCACAAGAAAAGTACCTACACATACATTAACATAAGCATAACATTTCGACCTTTAAGTAGATACGTGAATGATAACATACCTGCCACAACATCGGGCGCGGCGCGGACCTCCTCCGCAGTCAGCTGAAAAGCTCTCCCGCGAGCCCTCGGGGCCTCGACCTTCGCCGGTCGGGTCTCAGTAGTCCTGGTAGTAGGTGTAGCTCCCTGACGAAGCTGCGGACACTCGGCCTTCCGATGGCCTGTCTGGTTGCAGTGAAAGCAAACCATAAACCCCTTAGGGCAATCCCTGGCAATGTGTCCCTCCTTGCCACACTTGTAGCAACCACCAGCTCGGCACACCCCCTCGTGACTCTTGCCGCACTTCGCGCAAGTACGGCCCTTCGGACCTCCCATCCTCGAATCAGCGGACTTAGTCCGCTTGGCTGCCGGCTGAGATTGAGCCGACCACCGATCCATCTGCCGAGACTCGGCCTCCTCCCTCACCTGAGTCTCCAACTCGATCTCGCACTTCCTGGCGTTCGCCTGAAGCTCAGTGAAAGTACGATAGGTGGAGTTTGACACAAATTCCCGGATCTCCCTCTTCAAAACGCCCAAATACCGGCTCATCCGTGACTGCTCCGTAGATACCAGCTCAGGGCAGAACATCGCCCTCTCATGAAACTTCCGCGTAACCACCGCAACGGAATCAGTACCCTGCTTAAGGGTCAAGAACTCTTGGATCAATCGTTCCCTCTCCACTGGGGGAACGTACTCGTCCCTGAACATCTCAGTAAACCTCTCCCATGTCACCGCTAAAATCTCCGCCTGAGTGAAGTTCGCCGTCACAAACTTCCACCAATCCTTCGCTCCCAGTCGGAGCTGGTTCAAAGCGAACCGTACCTTCAGGTGCTCCGGGCTTGAACAAGTGTAGAAGCACCCCTCTATATCGGCGATCCACCTCATCGCAGCAATCGGATCCTGCGTTCCATCGAACTCAGGGGGTTTCGTGTTGTTGAATTCCCGGAATAGCAACGAATCGCCCCCTTGCGGTCTAGCAGCGGTCACTGCTGCGGTAGCGGCAGCGACTGCAGCTTCAGTCAGTGCGGCGTACCGCTCCTCAAACTCCTCCATCAAGGTGGTCTTAATGGACCCAAACATCTCCGGGATCTCAGCCCGAACCGCCGCAGCTACCTCTTCCTGAATCATCTGACGAATCTCCTCGTCACTCATACTGCCCGAACTCGCTCCGTGGCGTGTCGTAACCATGATGTCTCTGAAATACAACATAAAATTATCAGAGACTCCATCAAGTACATTTGTACTCGATAACGCAACCCTACTCAGTCTCTGGTATCCAGGGATTCTTACTTGGGTCTTCCACCGACCCGGTGTCTTCGGTAGTACGGGCCCAATACTACCGACCACACCGTATCGGTATTCGTCCCAAATCTTCCTCCCCAAACCCCGAATAATGAGTACTCTACCTCTAGTATGCACTATCTACTCGCACGCTACCAAATATCTCATATAAGCAATCTTCCTAGACTAAGGCATCACAAAACAGGCCATTCTAGTCCTATCATGTATACCTAGTCTTCTAGCATGCATAACAATTCATAATTCAGTGCATAGCATAACATTGTAAGGTATTCTGGGGATCTTTACCGTTCGGGCGCTGGCTGATCGTACACACTGCTCCGTTCTTGTTTTACCGCTTTACCATTTATAAAATTTTATGTCTCTATTATTTTTAAAAGATTTTTCCTCAAACCCTCGGTCTGAGTTCAGTTGCACCCGAAAGTACACCCGAATCCCTCAAACCAAGGCTCTGATACCAATTGTAACAGCTCAAATTTTCTCATAAATTTTTCATTTAAAATAGAGCAATATTATTCAACAAAAGTATTTATTCCAAGTTCATTTCAAAAATACAAATACGAATCCCCAAGATCTCCAACAATGGCAGTGTGTACGCGTCACGCCGGCGCCTTCCCACGGTCATCACTAGTACCTGAAACACATAACTACAACTTGTAAGCATAAATGCTTAGTGAGTTCCCCAGTATATGACTTACACACATACGCCTTTCCAGGCCCTGACCTTCCGGTCCAAATAATATTGCCTTCCGGCCCGTAACATAATCGCCTTCCGGCCCATAACATATCGCCTTCCGGCCCGTATTATATTGCCTTCCGGCCCATAGTATATTACCTTCCGGCCCATAACATTTACAACACATAACACATATAACATAACGCACATAGCACATATACCATACATCATACCTGTTCCTTCTGTCACATAACATATCGCCTTCCGGCCCATATAAACATACATAACATGTATAGCATCTACCTTTCTAGTTATAGCATAAATCACATATATCACATACGACTTTCCGGTCACACAGTCAAACCCTTCCGGGTGAAGTATAGTGAGGAAACTCACCTCGTAGTATGCAAGCTATAAACCCTTGGAGCTACTTGCACTCGATCCGCTAATCTGCAGGCTCCCTATAATACCACATACCTTTATTAATGATCTTATCAAAAGACAACTGACCCTACGAAATCACATACAGGTCAACGGTCAACTTGACCGGACTGGTAGAGTGCAAAAGCGACTCGGCGAGTCTAGACGTCCTCCCCAACTTCCCTGTTATTCCCCTTCCTACCCGTCGAGTACCCCCCCCTTGACTCGACGAGGTTCTTGTGAAAGAATCGCGGGGCCACCCCGACTCCACTCGCCGAGTCTAAAGAACGACTCGACGAGTCCCAGTAAGTCTTCAAGCTACTCGCCGAGTCTGAAGAACAACTCGGCGAGTCCTAGTAAGTCTTCAAGCTACTCGCCGAGTCTAACGAACAACTCGGCGAGTCCAAGTGGATCTTCAAGCTACTCGCCGAGTCTGATCATTGGACTCGGCGAGTCCACGCCATGCAGTCAATCAACTGCCTCCTGTAATTCGCATGGTTCCGTAATATATAGATATGGGACTTCCTGGACCTTTACACATACTATTACTAGGATTTAAACACTTGTAACAACACTATAATCTATCAAATCATTAAATGGGTTTCCTAAACCCTAGATTCGTGTACAACACCAAAACTACAAAAATGATCCGAGGATTACCTGGAAAACGTGTTCCCTGTGTCCCCAACCTTCAGAGCTCAATCCCTTTGATCCTCCTTTGACTACAACCTTGCCTCTTGTTGCCTAACAACCTCTTCAAGCTTCCACTAGCCTTCTCCCTTGCTCCAGATGCCCACAGACGTTTAGGTTATCTTCAATCGGCCAAAAGACGAGACATGACGGCCCTAAAGACATTATATACGATCCAGAATCAAAACGGCTAGGGTTTCAGCTGAACAGCATCGACTCGCCGAGTCCCTAATGGACTCGTCGAGTCCAGTCGCGAATCTGTGCCCAAGACCGTGGTCCTACTCGGCGAGTCAGGCACCAACTCGCCGAGTCCCCTCCTAAATATGCCCCAAAAATAGTTTAAAGCAATACCTGAAATTCCGGGCTGTTACACTATCATCGCATGAATACGTAGCCACAACATCACCTGGACTTGTAATTCATAATAAGGGTTAGACTATCATCTCATGAATACGTAGCCACAACATCACATGCACTCGTACTTCATAATAAGGTTTAGACTATCATCGCATGAATACGTAGTTACAACATCGCCTGAACTCGTAATTCATCACCTACAGGTTATGAGCCTGCTGGTGTTTCCACGGGGTTGTCTATAATAGTCCGTCGTCACTATCTATACTCTGGTAGATGACTACATCTCCAAATTGTCGGACAAGGTTGTAGTATCATACATCACCGATTCATAATCACCTATCTATCCTCACCTAATTAGCATCACCTTCCTATCATCACCTATCTCTCATTATTTTATTTCATCACACACCAACTATATCATCTACCCATGTTTTATCCCAACATATTTGTAGATATAAAATAAATATACAGTTTTAATTATTTAAAACATGTATACATCATTCATCCAGCATAGACAACAAGTATTCAGATAATATGCACACATAACACGTAATTTATGTAAAATACTTCATATCTATGTGTAAGATGAAAGTAACTATGCACTC
Organism: Lactuca saligna; assembly: GCF_052625555.1. Classification (NCBI taxonomy): domain Eukaryota; kingdom Viridiplantae; phylum Streptophyta; class Magnoliopsida; order Asterales; family Asteraceae; genus Lactuca; species Lactuca saligna. The sequence continues at coordinate 48,203,736 of NC_136425.1, forward strand.
ACTTGATTAGGTGGTGAGTCTGCACTCGGACAGCACTTCGTTGCTCTTAAAATAATTTCCTTGACAAAACCTAGTATCAATATGACTAGGGTTTAGTCTGACCTTAACCGTGACTAATTAATAGTCTAGCTATTATTATTATTATTATTATATAAGCATTAAATAACACTCAATATAACTCATAATAATAGCCCAAACAATGATTTTAAGGTCCTAATAGTGTTACTATAATTAAATAGAAGCTATATTAAAACTAGCGTAGGCGTAGCTCACTTACAGCGGGTTTTTCGCAAAACCGGGTTTCGTTGGAGCAGCGTTTCTCCAGCCAAAAGGCTTTTTCTTGGAGCCATCGGGAGCTCCGGGGCTTCCACCTTGTGCTAGGGAGTTACCCTAGGCTTTGGGGGGTTAGGGAGGCTTAGAAAGAGAGTTTAGAGAGAGAAAGAAGAGGGTTGAGGTGTGAGGAAGTTGAAATGCCCGGCTCCTCTATTTATACACTGAATTACTGATGGACTCACCGAGTAGGGGGACCTACTCGCCGAGTTGGTGCATGTGGTGGCCTTCTGGTGGTGCTACGTGTCCAATTCTGGTGGTGCCACGTCACCCCCTATCGCGTATCAGCCTTAAAACTTAGAAAAATCATAACTCTCGCATACGAGCTCTGTTTTCGACATTCTTTATATCCACGTGTAGGTAAAATCAATATCTACAACTTTTGTTTAAACTCCGTTGGCTAATTCTAGACCGATCTCAAATTTAATAGTAGGAGGCGTTTAGACTATTAAATGGCCGCGAATAATTCATAACTCCTTCATATGGACTCCGTTTTCGTCTGTCTTTTTACTGTTGAGTTCCTATTAATGAGATCTTCAACTCTCATTTAGGTCGTGTAAGCCAAAAACCGCTCGAACTAAAATTTGAGTTTCAGGTTGTACAAATTCTAAGCCGAATCTTAGAAAAATCATAACTTCTTCATACGAAGTCAGATTTGGGCGTTCTTTTTATGGATTTTCTCGGTTTAACATATTCTACGACTTTCTTTTAGATCACTAAGTCTAAAAAGTCCTCCATCGTAAATTCACTATTTACGCATCCCGGTGCCGTGTCGGTTCCGTCGCGAAACTTCGACGGGCCATAACTTCTTCGTTATAACTCGGATTTCGGCGTTCTTTATATGTACGGAAACCTTGAGACATATTCTGAAACTTGGTTAAGAATATTTATTCTAAATAATCTTTTGTCGAAAAGTCGTTTTCGACACTTATTGCCTCAAAATTGACTAGCCTGGATCTGCGGGCGTTACAATTATCTCTCCCTTAGGATGATTACGTCCCGGAATCATCAACGTAACAGGGCTCATATAATGACTCCATATGTCATCTCTTCATCCTAGGTAATAATTATAACTTCTTTATTCCTTAAAGTCTATCTCTTAGACTTATTGACTGTAAGCAGTACTTGATCGTACACCTGCTCTCTACCTCAGGTTAGACTCCAAATTATGACCTATCATCATGTGATGCACGTTTAGACTCAGGTCTCTTAGAGTTAAATTCTAAAACAGACTATGCTTCCTTCATGTTCTAATGTGATATAATCACACTTTAACATGTAGCATTTCTAGCTACCAATCTCTTTAACAACGAGCGCGATACTTCTATTGATCGCTTAGATTTCAATTATTTGGTTTAAGTCGGACGCTACATCGAACTTGGTTCTCTAAACGACGTAACCTAGTCATCGTAGTTGGACTCAATGTGATATGACCACTACGGTCGGGATAACAACAATTTTATTAGTCATTACCGAAACAATGGTAACGACGTACTTGAATAAAACGAAATCAATTACTAGATTCTTGGTAACCTTGTGACTTTCCCTGATCCAAGTGTGAGTCCTGTGCTTCCGGTAGTATAGGCCTCTACTACCTTTCACACCTACTCATACTCGTCCCAAGTATTGTCTCGCAGTTTTCCAAGTTATTATCACAAAAACAATTTTTAACACATAAAAATGTGTCCAAACAATCACAAAAGTTTCCCTAGACTCTACTAGGACTTCTTCTATGCGTATCTTCAATCATCAATTCTACTTCAGCTCGGTGGAAATGCCATATGATGGGTCAACTTCAGGAATTACGCCAATCATTCCATTATCCTGCTAATCGAAGGTGTACTTCGGACGTACTATACTCCTCTAAAGGTACTGCATGACATATTCTAAAGGTAAGATACCACTCTTATTATATCTTCCGATAGGTGTCATTCACTATCGTAAGCCTTTTCATTTCCTCCACTTACTCAATTCTCTATGATTCCTTATCATGAAATTATATTCTCCAAAGCAAGCGTTTGGTGTATCGAGACGGGAATATAGATAGAGGAAGAATTAGACGTGTATTCCTTCTTATTACTCCAAAAAGTTACATGCCAGTTCTAATATCGTAATTAAACATTTAGAAACCTGAGCACATAAAATTTCCAGATCCGGTCGGCAACAGACCATAGATCCGATCATATAATGCATATCATAAATCATTTAGCACATAAAAGCATGTTAGAAATTTTCCCTAAATAAGCTAGTGCTTGTGTCTATTCAGGTGTATTACCTAAATTTTATTGGACACACTCCTCACAATCATTGCTTAGCATTCTAAGTTTAAGTCTAGAAATAAATCCATATTCCTAGTTCGCTTAAACTAATGCTCTGATACCAACTGTGACATCCCCAATTTTCACGGCCAGAAAAGACCGATTTTGTTTATGCTTTATAAAAATCAGAGTTCTTCGTTTAATAAAAATGTTGCGGAATTTGTTCCCAGAAAAACACGATAAATACGTTATTAAAACATTTTTGAAGAAACGTATTTTATTCATTTTAAAACGTTTGGGATATCATCGTTAATACAGAAACATAAGCATAAACATAACTTACATTTATTTACACTAGTGATCTACATCTCTTTAAATCTTTCAGTGCAATGTGACTTCATATCAACACCTGTGATATAAATAAACTGAGTGGGTCAAGTTAGGAAACCTGGTGAGTACATAGGGTTTTCAACCCACAATAATATAATTATTATGTTTAAACAATCAAACAATCAACCCAATTACCCATCCCCATTATCTTCTTTTAGTCTTCCCTAAAGATATTATCTCAAGGGTCATCTCCTATATCATATTTACTTCTCATCTCCTTACATCGTATTTCCTTATATGATTGTTCCTACGTACTTTACTTAAGGATCATCGCCTACATTGCATAGACAATACTAATTCGGGGATTACTCCCTCAATATGTGTCTAGCAAGGGTTAGGGTATCATCGCATGATTACGCAGCCACAACATCGCCTGGACTTGTAAATCATGATAAGGGTTAGTCTATCATCGCATGAATACGTAGCCACAACATCACCTGGACTCGTAATTCATAATAAGGGTTAGACTATCGTTGCATGAATACGTAGCCACAACATCACATGCACTCGTACTTCATAATAAGGTTTAGACTATCATCGCATGAATACGTAGTTACAACATTGCCTGAACTCATAATTCATCACCTACAGGTTATGAGCCTGCTGGTGTTTCCACGAGGTTGTCTATAATAGTCCATGGTCGCCATCTATACTCTGGTAGATGACTGCATCTCCAAATTGTCGGACAAGGTTGTAGTATCATACATCACCGACTCATAATCACCTATCTATCCTCACCTAATTAGCATCACCTTCCTATCATCACCTATCTCTTATTATTTTATTTCATCACACACCAACTATTTCATCTACCCATGTTTTATCCCAACATATTTGTAGATATAAAATAAATATACAATTTAAATTATTTAAAACATGTATACATCATTCATCCAGCATAGACAACAAGTATTCAGATAATATGCACACATAGCACGTAATTTATGTAAAATACTTCATATCTATGTGTAAGATGAAAGTAACTATGCACTCACTTGATTAGGTGGTGAGTCGGCACTCGGACAGCACTTCGTTGCTCTTAAAACAATTTCCTTGACAAAACCTAGTATCAATATGACTAGGGTTTAGTCTGACGTTAACCGTGACTAATTAATAGTCTAGCTATTATTATTATTATATAAGCGTTAAATAACACTCAATATAGCTCATAATAATAGCCCAACTAATTATTTTAAGGTCCTAATAAGGTTACTATAATTAATTAGAAGCTATATTAAAACTAGCGTAGGCGTACCTCACTTACAGCGGGTTTTTTCGCAAAATCGAGTTTCGCTAGAGTAGCGTTCCCGATCTCGGAGCCGTCGGGCGCTCCGGGGCTTCCGCCTTGTGCTAGGGAGTTACCCTAGGCTTTGGGGGGGGTTAGGGAGGCTTAGAGAGAGAGTTTAGAGAGAGAAAGAAGAGGGTTGAGGTGTGAGGAAGTTGGAATGCCCGACACGTCTATTTATAGGCTGGATGCCTGATGGACTCACCGAGTAGGGGGACCTACTCGCCGAGTTGGTGCATGTGGTGGCCTTCTGGTGGTGCCACATGTCCAATTCTGGTGGTGCCACGTCACCCCCTATCGCGTATCAACCTTGAAACTTACAAAAATCATAACTCTCGCATACGAGCTCCGTTTTCGATGTTATTTATATCCATGCATAGGTAAAATCAAGATCTACAACTTTCGTTTAGACTCTATCGGCTAATTCTCGACCGATCTCAAATTTAATAGTAGGAGGCGTTTAGACTGTTAAATGACCGCGAATAATTCATAACTCCTTCATACGGACTCCGTTTTCGTCTGTCTTTTTACCGTTGAGGTCCTATTAATGAGATCTTCAACTCTCATTTAGGTCACGTAAGCCAAAAACCTCTCGAACTAAAATTCGAGTTTCGGGTTGTACACTTCTAAGCCGAATCTTAGAAAAATCATAACTTCTTCATACGAAGTCAGATTTGGGCGTTCTTTTTATGGATTTTCTCATTTTAACATATTATATGAATTTAGTTTAGATCACTAAGGCTAAAAAGTCCTCCCTCGTAAATTCACTATTTACGCTTCCCGGTGTCGTGTCGGTTCCGTCGCGAAACTTCGACGGGCCATAACTTCTTCGTTATAACTTGGATTTCGGCGTTCTTTATATGTACGGAAACCTTGAGACATATTCTACAACTTGTTTAAGATTATTTATTATAAATAATCCTTTGTCGAAAAGTCGTTTTCGACACTTATTACCTCAAAATTGACTAATTCGGATCTGCGTGCGTTACAACAGCGACTCATATATCTTGGTTTAAAAATTATATGATATTATCATCTCACAATCACTCATGATAAATTCCATTAAGTGATTCATATGAGCATGGATTTATTCCAACACTCAAATCTTATTTCAGAAGTACTCGTGAATGTTGCGACAAACTTTTGCTATGTCTAAGCACTTAGAAAATCTACAAACCAATTCATGATAGTCTAACCTAATAACTTACTACCACAATATGATTAGAATCTGAACAATCTAATTATTCTGGATGTAAAACATGCAAAAGTGAAACAATAGTAGACAATCGACACAAGATAGTAAACTTTACTCTTAAATAAATCTCCATTACTTAATCATCAAATGTCAATTACATTTATGTATTAAAACTTTCTAAACATCTATGTAATCACTAAAACTAATATCGTCCTTTAGATCAATGCTCTTCGCATGCTGAACGTGCTTAACCCTACTCAGATCCTTTGTGAGTGGTTCTGTAGAATTCTCTTCTGACGATACCCTTTTAACTACGAGGACTCCTTCTTCCAACTAATGTATGATGAAGTCATATTTTGTTTTAACATGTCTAGATCTGCCATGATCCCTTGGTTCCTTGGTTAAGGCAACCATTCCTTCATTATCAAAGAAAATCTCCATGGGCTCCTTTATGGCTGGTACAACTCCAAGGTCTCTAATGAAGTTCTTCAACCATATCTTCCCACTCGACACTTCGCTCACTTATATGTACTCTGATTCACATGTTGAATCAGCCACAGTCTCCTGCTTGGAACTTTTCCAAGGTAACTGCTCCTCCATTTAGGGTAAACACCCAACCCGATTGAGAGCGGAAGTTATCTCTGTTGGTCTGAAATATGGCATCACTATACCCTATCACTCTATAGTCATCACTCCCACCAAGTATAAGGACCCAGTCCTTAGTCCTTCGTAGGTACTTAGGAAGGTTCTTCATTGTTGTCAAGTGAGCTCTACCCGGGTTGCCTTGATATCGGCTAACCATGCTCAACGCAAAAGCCACATCAGGACGAGTACATGTCATAGCGTACATGATCGAGCAAACATCGGAAGAATATGGCACTCGACTCATTTCCGCTATCTCGGCATCAGTACTCATACTTTGAGTCTTACTCAACTTGGTATTACTCTGGATTGGTAGTTCGCCTTTCTTGGAATTCTCGATGCTAAAACTTTTCAGCACCTTGTCCAAGTAAGTACTTTGACTAATTCCTATTAGTATTCTACCCCATTTTCTCAAAATCCTTATCCCTAGAATATAAGTAGCTTCCCCTAGATCCTTCATAGCTAAACAGTTCCCAAGCCAAGATTTAATCTTCTTCAAGGTCAAGACGTCGTTTCCTATGAGAAGTATGTCATCAACAAACAAAACTAGAAAGCTAACTATACTTCCATTATCCTTGACATATACAGATGACTCATCTTCACTTCTAGAGAACCCAAACTCTTTGAATTTCTCATCAAAACAAAGATTCCATTTGTGAGATGCTTGCTTTAATCCATAAATGAATTTCTCAAGCTTGCACACTCCATTGGGATATTTAGCATCCACAAAACCCTCTGGCTGACACATGTAAACATCTTCAGCCAACTTCCCATTAAGGAAAGCAATTTTGACATCCATCTACCATATTTCATAATCATCGAACACAATGATAGCTAACATAACCGAAATATACTTGATCGTGGCCACTAGTGATAAGGTCTCATTATAGTCAACCCCCGGGGTTTGAGTAAAGCCCTTCGAAACCAGCCGACCTTGAATGTATGCACCTTTCCATCCATGTCTCTTTTCTTCTTGAAGATCTATTTGCACCCAATTGTCTTTCGACCTGGTACATTGTCAACCAAGTTCCAAACTTGATTGTCATACATGGACTGGATCTTGCTGTGTGACATTCCCTGTTTTTGCGGCCAGAAAAGACCGATTTTGTTTATCCTTTGTTTAAAAATCAAAGTAATATTTTAAATAAAAGTGTTTTAGAATTTTTTTTTCCCAAAAGAAAATATGATAAAGATTTATCATAGAATTTCCGAAGAAATGTATTTCGTTAAAAACCTCGGGATGTCATGTTCATACAGAACAAAAGCATAAACAGTACAATATAAGCTTACAACATTTATTCATATCTACATGCCTATAATCCGTAATCCCTCATTCACACATCACATCTATGCTCGAGCGCCACTACCTGTAATACAAGAAACTGAGTGGGTCAGGCTTGGGAACCTGGTGATCACATAGGGTTTTCAACCCACAATAAATAATTTTATTAATATCCTCAACCAACAATAACTTGATTACCCGTTTTCGTTATCCTCACTTTACATCGCTAAACACCTATCATAAGTGACCTAGAATAAGGATCATCATCGGGATGGACACTACTACTAAGGGGGTTCCTCAGCAATAAATGTCTTAAAGGCAACCATGAGGGGGATGGAGTACACCGGTGAACACATTGTTCACAAACACCAACATGTTATGAGCCTACTAGCGTTCCACTGGACTGTCTAGAAAAATCTGTGGTCGTCATCTATACTCTGCTAGATGGCGGGAAACATCATCAATATCGATCCCTCTCATCATTTTATTTCATCACACCTAACTATTACATCTACCGATGTTTTACCACACATATTTTGTAGATATAAAATACATATGCAATTTAAATCATTTAAAAAATGTATAAAATCTTTCATCAAGCATAGATAGCAAGTATTCAGACAATATGCACACATAGCACGTAATTTATATAAAATACTTCACATCTATGTGTAAGATGAAAGTAACTATGCACTCACTTGTTAAAGTGATGATTCCAAACTCGGGCAACACTTCGATTCTAACGATTCTATTTTACTTCGACGAAACCTAGCATTATTATCGCTAAGTTTTAGTCTAATCTTTATTGTGACTAATTAATAGTCTAGATTCGTCATTAACTCAAAGTCTACTTCGTGATCTATCAAGTAAGGAACAACCAGGTAGGATCATATCAGAGGTAGGATCTGTTTGGTATATGAAGTATAATGTTTGGAAATCCCACTTTAAACACCTCACTAAATCACAACGTAGACATCGTTCCCGTAAGTAGATGAATCAGTATAACGACTTTGAATCAATAATAAATCTTATTTATACGTTCATAATAATGATATTAAATTTAAATATAAGTTATACTTAAAGTTTGGTATACGTGTCTCACTTACAACGAATTTTACTAAAAAAAAGGGCTCCGCTGGAGCAGAGCTTCTGATGTGAAAATCTCTTTTTCTAGGAGCCGTCGGGCGCCTCAGAACTGCCTTCTAGTGCTAGAGGGGTACCCTAGGCTTTGTTTTTTTTTTTTGGGGGGGGGGGGGGATAGGCTAGAGAGAGTAGAGAGAGAGAGAGATATAAAGAAAGAGTTGATGGGTGGTGTGAGAAAACCGGCTACTTTCGCTGCCCTTTTATAGGCGCACGACCTCGCACTACGCTGGGCGTTTTCCGAAGTACGCTGCGCATAGTGAGCAATCATACAAAATGCATCCAAAATGCAGTGGGGCTACGTGGATGCTTGTGGAATGAGGAAGGCGAGATCGTTAGCATACCGAGCTCATACGTGGGGCGTAATCATACGCACGACATCCGATGCGATCGTTGGGCATCCAAAGCGATACGTGTCGGCATCGAGTGCGAGATCGTGGGGAGCAAGTGACGGTTGGGATTGTGCAGGTGGGACCATAGTCTACGACTTTCGTTTAGACTCCGTCGGCTAATTTTGACTTCGACCAGGATGCGGTAAATTTCTCAGGAGTCTCGGAGCTTCGGGGCTTCGTCGGAGCTTGGATATGTAACCGGGGTGTTGGGGTAGTTTCAAGGGGCTCGAAAGTGAGAAAATATGGGAGAGAAGTTGTAAATTGACCAATAAGTTCGGAAGCCTCGCATCCCTATTTATAGGGTGGGAACCGATCTCGTACGTTGGGCGTACCTCCGGCCAGTATGCTGGGCGTACTCACGTACACGGTGCATACATCATGCATGACGTATTCGTCGGATATCGGACTTCGGATGGGATGAGATAGAAGGGAATAAGGGAGACGTGGTCGATCCGAGGCCCCGCTTTGCGTACGCTGGGCGTACCCCCCTCGGTTTGTGTGCCCTAGCTTTTAAAATCCGTAACTTTCGCATACGAGCTTCGTTTTTGAAGTTCTTTATATCCACGCGTAGGTGAGAACATACTCTACAACTTTTATTTAGACTTCATCGACAAATTTTGACTTTATTTTTAATTATATATTTTGAATAGGTCGGGACAGGAAAAGTCTGTTTAAAATTCATAACTTCTTCATCCAACTTCCGTTTTCGTCTGTCTTTTTACCATTGTACTACGATTGTAGAGATATTCAATTCTCGTTTAGGTCGTGTCCAAATGCATGATGCCATGCAACCCAAATGGACCATGTTGGGTCAGGTCAAGTATTACCAATTATAGTTACGGACTTAAACATTAATCCAAGAGTCTCCCACTTGGATAAGTCTAAAACTATTATTGCAAGTATGACTTCAAGAACCGACTGACAATCGTAGCTCTCAAAAGCTTCTGTCGAACTTTGACCTTGCCGATAATCTCTGACCTTTTTCAATGACTTGTCCATTAGATATGGGATCATATATTCCTCCATTCTAGATATCATATGGATTGAGACATGGATTATAATCAGTCTCTCTGTCCATTTTTTGTTTCCCGATTTCCGATTTATAACGACTGACTAATTGAACAAATCAAATCAGTCCTGGCCCGACCGAGCACTTATATTTGTTATCACCAAATCATCGAGGGGCCCATAGATATCACTTTTATCCCAAAGCTAAACGGAATGGATAGACTTCGACTCATATGGATTGTTCTACTACTTGTTAAATCATACACAAAGGCACGTTTTATAATGTCGAGTTACCAATGCGTTTTCGTGCAATTAATGTATAACCAACTCATAGTAACAACTCATATCTCTAGGTTTGAAGAATATATGATATTATCGTCTCATGATAACTCGTGATAAAATCCATGAAGTGATTCCAATGAGCGTGGGTTGAATCCAATACTCAGAACTTATGAGCACTCATGAGTGTTGTAGCACCACTTTGTCCAACAACTTAGACCTCTACAAGCCAACCCATGACAGTCTTGATTCATATCTACTTCCAACATATGACCAACTGTGGATGGTTTGAATAACTTATTCTTTCAGGAAGAATGACCTAGTTTATTCTGGAAGTCAAAACATGCAAAATGAAACACAAGAATAATTGAATCAGATATGGTATCAAAACCTATGAATATAAATAAAACACCTTTTATTTATCACCATACTGTTACTCCTTATTCATTGTTTCGGTTTTATCAACTTAATACTTGAATTAAAAACACTAGTTGTCCCATGGTCCAAGCATGTACACTATGTTTTTGTAAACAATAGCTTTGCCATACACTAAGTATGCACTCTATGTTTGTCTATGATCCCTACTTTGTGAAATAAACCAATTTGAACATAATTTCAATGATTCTAATTTCACACTCCCAAATCCTTATCGAAAATGTAAGAATTCCAAATTCCTATCATTTTTCGAAACCTTTTAGATTTTAAACTTATATGCATAGGTCCTCTTGTAATAACTATGTACAAAGTCACAAGGACTTGTCAAAAGACATTACAGAATATTACAATGGAGATCAATTCCATGGGAAACATCCTTCTTGCATTAAGTTTTCTAATCTTACATAGATTTAATAACTTCGACCTATGAAACATTCCCATTTTGACTATCACTTCTGAACAAGAGTTGCCCTTTTTTTTTTTCAGAATATGTCAATATGGTCCTTCCAAAAATTAACACTATACTTCCAACTGTCCCTGAACAACCGATCATCGTAAACCTTAGATTGTCCTCGACAATTGCTTAATCATTTTAGTCATGTCCAATTGTAGACCTTTTCCCTCTTAATGCCTCAGGCATTTGAAAATTTTAGAAAGGGAAAATATTATAGCACATGTAATCGATCTTGTACCCAAAACAAATGGGACACAATTCATGATGTCTCACATAAAGACATGATTCTAGACCAGTCTTTTGCTACAATATTTTTTATGTGCCATGTTCTCAAAATTTGACTATGACGAGGGATGTCGTAATCATAATCAAAATTTTCCTTAATGGGAAGTTGGATAAGGATGTTTACATGAGTCAGCCAAAGGGTTTTGTGGATGCTAAGTACCCCAATAGAGTGTGTGAACTTGAGAAATCAATCTATGGATTGAAACAAGCTTCTCGCAGATGGAATCTTGTGTATATGTCAAAGCTAGTGGAAGTATAGTCACCTTCCTAATATTATATGTTTATGACATACTACTCATAGGAAACGACATTCCAACTTTGCAAGAGGTTAAGTCTTGGCTTGGAAAGTGTTTCACTATGAAGGATCTGGGAGAGGCTGCTTATATTATAGGAATAAGAATTTTGAGAAACCTAAGTATAATACTAATTATACTTAGTCAAAGTACATATTTGGATAAAGTGTTACATTGTTTAAGCATGGAGATTTCCAAGACACTAGAATTGCCTATCCAAAGCAATACAAAACTAAGTAAGACTTAGAGTCCGAGTACCGATGCAGAGATAGTAGAAATGAGTCGAGTTCCATATGCTTCCTTTATTGGATCACTTATGTATGCTATCAAATGTACTCACCCTGACGTGATTTTTTCTTTGAGCATGGTTAGTCGATATCATGGAAATCTAGGTAAAGCTCATTGGATAGCGGCCAAGAACATTCTTACGTATCTGTGAAGAACTAAGGACTAGGTCATTATGCTTGGTGGCAGTGATGACTTAAGAGTTACTAGGTATAGTGACACTAGCTTTCAAACAGACAGAGACAACTTTTGTTCTCAATCTGGCTGGTGGTTGACCCTTAATGGAGGAGCGGTGACTTGGAAAAGTTCTAAGCAGGAAACGGTGGCTGATTCGACCTATGAATAAAAGCACATTGCAATGAGCAAAGCATCGAAAGAGGCTATATGATTGAAGAGCTTCATTGGAGACCTTGGAGTTGTGCCCGCCACTAAGGAGCCGATGGAGATTTTCTGTGATAATGAAGGAGTGGTTGCCTTAACAAAGGAACCCACAGATCATGATTGATTTAGACATATCGACATAAAATACCACTTTATCAGACATCGAGTAGAAGGACACCTCGTCGCAAAGAGAGTATCATCTGAATAGAATCTTGTGGATCCCCTCACAAAGGGTATGAGTAGAATTAAGCACGTTTAGTGTGCGAAGTACATTGGTGTGAAGGATGATATTAATTTTAGTGATTAGATATATATTTAGAAACTTGTAACAAATCAAAGTAATTGACATTTGGCGATTAACTAATGGGGATTTATTTATGATTATTGTTTACTGTCTTTTGTCAATTGTTTCTCCTTATGTTTCTTTTGCATGTTTTCCTTCCCGAATAATTAGATTATTCAAATATCCACAGTCGGTCATACTTTGGAAGTAAGTAGAGAATTAAGACTATCATGAATTGGGTTGTAGATTGTGTAAGGGTTTAGACATAGCAATGGTTTGCTGCAACATTTATGAGTACTTTTGAAATAGAGATTTAAATGTTGGATTAAACCCATGCTCAGTGAATTACTTCATGGAATTTATCACGAGTAATTTGGAAATGGTAATATCGCATAATCTTTAAAATGAGATATATAAGTTGTTTTTTACGAGTTGACTGTGCGTTGATAATGTGTAAATGCATGAGTAACTTGATGTTATAAAAGATATTGTTGTGCATGATTTGATGAGTAAATAGTACAATAATATAAGTTGAAGTTTATCTATTCCTTTTTTCCTAATTGGAAAAGCGATGTCTTGGGCCCCTCGATGATTTGGTGTTGACTTATGTGTCGTGCCCGGTCAAGATTCAATTGATGTGTTCAATTATAGTTCCTTGTCATTACAAATCAGAAATCAGGAAACAAATTGTTGGGCAATGAGAATCATTATGTTCCATGTCATATTTCCACATGATATCTTGTAGAATGTAGGGTTATATGATCATTTATCTTAGGATACGTTACTAACTAGGTCACAGTTCGATAACGGCTTTGAGAGTTATAATTTGCTAGTCATTTTTTGAAGTTATACTTGCAATTATAGTTATTAGACTTATCCAAGTGGGTAACTGTTGGATTATGTGTCTAAGCCAATAACTATAATTGGTATATACTTGAATTGATAGTATCACAGTCCTTTTGGGTTGCCTTCATACTAGCAACTACACAGGATGACCTATTGAGAAAGAGGAAGAATTCATTATTTGGAATAATAATTTTATATAGAATAATGATTTATTAATGTATTATGAAAACAATATATTAATTATAAATCCTTTTATTTAATTAATATTGAGAAAGAGGAAGAATTTATTATTTGGAATATTAAATTAATAATGAAAAATGATTTATTAATGTATTATGAAAACAATATATTAATTAAAATCATGTTATTTAATTAATATTTAATTAGAAATTAATTTAGATACAGGGGCTATTTAGCAATTAATTAATAGTTATGGTTTTGGGCTCTTGGACCATCCCAGAAGGGATGGACGAAAACTTTTATGGAGGCCCTAGATTTTTCGTCCATGGCCTTAGGGATGGAGAGTCGATGGGGGTGCTTAGGCCTTTAGCTGGAAATTAGGGTTTCATCCAGCAAACCCTAGCTTTAGCTCTTATCAACCTTAAATAATTAAAGAGCCTCAACCCTATGGATTTCGGCCATGCCATCAAACCCTAAGGATAGCCGAAATTTTGAAGCATCTTTCTCCTCTTTCCTCTCATCCACTTGCTTGGTGTGTTTGTGAGCAATTAGAGGTGTTACACTTGTGACACTTACTCCCAAAGTTCAAGATCTTCAAGGAATCCCTTGTTATTACAATATAACAATAAAGCTATGTATTCTAACTCTCGGTTTGTCAATTTAGAAAATTATAGTCACCTCATAGGGTTTCTTGTTTTGTGTTTAATGCTTTTATGTCTAATAGAGAAAATATAGATCTAACATATTAGGATTGCATGCACACATATGATTGTTTGTTATGCCCAAAACTCATCCAGAATTTTAGGAGTGATGCCTTATATGCCTGTTAAATGATCTTGTAGGCTTGCATCCTAATTCTTATCAGTCGGTGATAGACTGGTCTGTTATGTTATGCCTTGTGGCCTAGGAAGCATGGGATGCTAGATTGGGTATAATTTGTATGCATAACGCAATCAGAAGCGAGAGTGGAACTTCCTTGCATGAATTATAGAATATGGGATTGAATGTTCTTTGGTTATTCTATGGATTGGAATGTTACTGCACGAATGTTGCTTACTTTGTGCTTTGTGGAGCTTGTAGGTGATGGGAGTTACCTACTAAGTGAATATGTTAATTCACATGTGACAAAGGTTGTATAATCTCATTGTGATGGATTTGACCCTATTGCACAGCTCTCATCTGAGTCTAACCGTTGTAGGGATAAGTCAGTTACTCAAAGGATTATCTAAGCTTTGTTGCATATGATTGTATTCATGAGGTGAGTAACTGAGATTATGGGGAGTTAATGGCCGGGTGAGATCGGGAATGTAGGGAATCCTAGGAAGTGCTTTAGTAGGTTTAGTTGTGCTGATTAGCGATCATGTGGAGTGTCAGTTTGAGAAGGTGACTTAGAGGATTTGGAATGATTCTTGAAGAAAATATGGACAGGTGTGGAGGGTAGTATTGGTCATGTATTATTGAATGTATAGGATGCATACGCGAATCGTAAAGAGTATTGGAGAATTTAGGAAGCCTGTGGGATGAGGATTCTTAGGTATGTTATGATCTTTTGCATGTTATTTTTCAGTATAGTGTTGAGCACTCAGGAAGGGGGTTAAGGTTTTGGTTCCGACTTAGGTGTAGGTACTGAACCGATCAATGAGGAGACGTATCTCATTGGAGATTACCTGTGGTATCTTGGAATGGACTCCTATGATCTTTGGTTCAGTCAAGGAAGGGATTTTGGAGCACTTGGATGGTCATCTTCAGATCTTTCGGGCCGAGATTATAACGGGGTAGTTGGGGGCTTATCTGGGCCTAAAGCTTGTGGATCCCTAGAATCCTTAAGGAAGGAGGATCCTATTTTAGCTCTTTTCATTTGGGAATGGAGGTGAATTATACACCATGTTTTAGGAGGTTCAATCCCATGATCAAATTGCCACGGAGATCTCGTGAGAGTTACGTGAGTAGTTACCCGACATCATTGCGCGTTTCACTGGTAGATTGGTTGTCAAATTCAAGGTTCGGACCCTGGTTTTTTAGACCTATGATGGGATGGTCAAGGTAACCCAAGAGTAGGATATTTATTTGGAGAACCAGGGGAAAAGGGAGCCAGATCATGTGCATGCAGTTAAGGGTCCTACAAAGAGACCCAAGACTTCAACTCAACGATTGAGGGACCAACATGGTTGGGGTCAGTGCAGTACGAGCAGGAAGCAGCACGATGGGGTTTTCGTTCTAGGGGAATGGGATACTACAAGTGTGGAAGATTTTCTAATGCCATTCTGGATTGTCCTCAAGGGCAAGCCTGTTATGTTTTCACTGCAATCAAGTTGGCCATAAGAAGGCTGACTGTCTAATGTTGAGTGGTGGAGCAGTGAGTGCACCTGATCGAGTTTCTTTGAGGATCTCAGATGGTCGTGAGGATAGGGCAGGAGCCCCAGCTGGGAGGAGTCGAGTAATTTTTTGTCAGTCAGGGGAGACCAGGGTCCCGTCATCTGTTTTTGTGGGTATGTTATCTTTTGCTTTCTTTTTGGTTTTTATCAGAATTTATATTGCTTTGTAAGTTTGATTTGGTTTGGTTCTCTACAATTTTTTGGTTTATATAATCAATAATTTTTATATGTTATTCTGCATGCCAAGAGTCGCTAGCGGGTCGTATTTTGATGAGCGGGATTCGGTTGTTTGGGGAGATTGTTCTAGTTCTTTGTTGGGTCAGTTCAGGGGTTTTGATAGAGAGATCTTTAGTCAAGTCAGCAGGATTAGGTCTTCAACGAAGTCAGAGTTAAGCTGTGTTAGCATTTGTGTAACGTCCCACAATTTAAGACCAAAATTTTCTTTAATAAGTCATTACTTAAAGTAAAGTCATCATTCCAAAACATAATATGAGTATAAGTTTTCAAAACACATGTTCGTTATCAGAGTAAACATTCCCAGGCTGTCTAATCTATGGTGTGTGCCATGCGATCACCCCGAGCTCTTTCCTCTGCTACCGGAAGTACCTGAAACCAAAACTGAAAACCGTAAGCACGAAGCTTAGTGAGTTCCCCACCCTACCACATACGATGCATAACCACATACTGCACATACTGGGCCACGCCCCTTATCTTGGGCCTCGCCCCTACCTCGGGCCTCGCCCGCTACAACGGCCCCGCCGCTCCAGGCCCCGCATGGCTTCGAGCCCCGCTCGGATACAGATCTGTTTCACTTAGGCCTCGCCTGTCACAGGGCCTCGCCCGTCAACGAATAATAACACATACACATTTCACAACACATAACTGACACATGCAACTAGTTCTGTCCTAAGGCCTCGCCCATGTCCTGCTACTGATGAGTCATGGAACCCCGTCCATGCTCCTAATGGTAGTGAGGTACGGGCCTAGCCCACTCTCACTCCTGTTCTAGTTCGGGCCTCGCCCCTAATCTGCTACTAGTGAGATATGGAACCCCATCCACACTCTGCTATTGGTGAGATACGGGACCTCGCCCACACTCACCTCCCTACTAGGCACATACATGTATCACACAGACAACAAGTATAAACTATCATATATAAACAATTCCTTGGGCACCCGCCCGCTATTACTGGACCTCGTCCTGCAAACAATACTAGCATACTGTGCCTAGGGCTAACCCTTGGGTCTTCTACTCATAACTACATGGGCCGGCATTGTGGCCTTAGACCTATTCACACAAAGGGAAACTCACCTGCACTGGCTGAACTTGCTGATGCTCTCACTAGTTGCTGCCCGACAACTCATGGAACTCCTGCTCCTCTTGCTCCCCGAACTACCAATATCAATGCAACAATGAGTCTAACTGACCCCTGAAAGACAACCAAGTCCACCCTGGTCCAAAGTCAAAGTCCTGGTCAAAGTCAACCTTCCAGGTCAACCCTACTCGCCGAGTCACCCTACTGACTCGCCGAGTTCAAAATGGTCAGATTCCTTCCATTCGCGTCTCGACTCGCCGAGTCAGTCCATGACTCGCCGAGTCTACCGATTTCTGAGTCCAGATCTGTCCAACTCACTGAGTCTCCACCCAACTCACTGATTCGAGTCACAACTCGAAGGGTTTGGGGTTTCGCGACCTGACTCGCCGAGTCCAAGAACAGACTCGCCGAGTCCAAGGCAATCTTCATACGACTCGACGAGTTGTTCATCCCACTCGTTGAGTTTCTCCACAACTTCATGCTACTCGCCGAGTCCACTCAAAGGACTCGTCGAGTCCCTTCAGATCTCCTCACATGCAGAGGATTTTTGAGTCATGCATGGACTCCAAACTATAGATCCACCCTTCCCAAGCCTATTCCACACGTAAAGTTGCAAACTTTACATGTAGAGAAGGAGATCTAGGCAAAATACGCCATTAACTAGGGTGTAAGGCCAAGGGGCTTCAAAATCGACTCAATGGCTGATACTTTATGCTTCTCTAGGCCCTAAAACACTTGGATCTGAACTAGTAACTCCAGATTCGGCTTCTAACCCAAAATAACAACATTATGGCAAAAGAGCCCCAACAACCACACATAGATCTAGGTGCAAAAAGGGTCCAGGAACTAGTTTATTACCTCCAAGTGCTCAGAATGAACTCACAATCCCAGATCTATAGCTCCTTCTTGCTCCTCCAAGTTCCTTCTTCCTTTTCTAAGCTTTAATGCACCTTCCAAGGCTCAACTAGGAGATGTGACGGTTAGGGTTTGATATCTAGGGCTAAAGAGGCAGTAAGGAACCCTAGGAAGAAGATTAAGACATTTATATAGGCTCCAAGTCCCGAATTTAGGGTTTTCCACGCACAGACCAGACTCGCCGAGTCACCTTGACCGACTCGCCGAGTCGGTCGCTTACGCCTCGACCCAGATCCCGCTCAGACTCGCCGAGTCGGCCCTTAAATTAGGGCTTTTCTTTCCTTTCTTGGCCTTTGAAACTTTGGGTGTTACAATTTGTGCCGGTATAATCGGTAGTTATCCACGGAAGAACCTTTGGGTTCAATCACTACCATTGTTAAGGAAGGAGTGGTAGCAAGAAGATGGTGATGGTAGTTGCATGGGTCGTTTGTGATGGGTTTTGGTCATAAGACATCTTATGTGCTCATACAAACCCTAATGCTTGGATCTAGGTTTCTCTATTGTACATGCTTTGAATCCAAGACTATAAACCCTAATTCTAGCATATGGAAATCGACATTAGCATATAATTAGGTTTAAGATGTTACCTTGATTGTCATGTAGCAATAACAATCCCAATTCCTCCTTGAATTGACTTTGGAATGCTTAGAGTCACAAGTGTCACTCCTCTAATGGTTCACAAACACCATAAGCAAGAGGATGAAGAGGAGAGAGGTTGGAGGGTGCCAAAAACGTATAGAAACCCTAACAAGAAGCTTAGCCACGTTTTTGAGCCTTAAGGGGTCTTTATATAGTTGGGATATTAGGGTTATCTAACAAGGAAACCCTAATTTGGATGCTTAAGCCCTAAGCAACCCATAGACTCCTTTAATTAAGCCCATGGACGATTTCCTTACGGGTTTCCCATTAGAATTCGTCCATCCCTTAATATAAGGCAATCCATGGCCAAAATTGCAATTATCTTATAATTACAATTCCAGTCCCTTAAGTTTAATTAATCTCTTTTAGTCACAAAACTAATTACCAATTAATTATTGACTAATATTAATTAAACAATATGATTTCTCCTTTAATATATTATTCCCATAATATATTAATAAATCATATTTAATCCTTTCTCTCTATAATTCATCCTATCAAGTTGCTTTGGTGAAGGTAACCCAAAAGGACCATGCACCATCGGGTCAAGTACATACCAAAATAGTTATGGACTTAGACACTAATCCAACAGTTTGGTCATTGGAGGTGTCATGGGAATCTTATTATCGCATGGTTTTTAGATGGTTAGAATTCAATGATTCTTTGGGGATGGATGTAACGCCCCGAATCTCATGTAATAATTTTATGGCTTTAATTTTCATAAATTGCAAGGTCTACTCGACGAGTTGGATTCCCTGACTCATCAAGTAGAAGCAGGTTGCTCCACGCGTTTAAGTGACCTACTCGCCGAGTCCAAGATAGGACTCCACGACTAGTTGCTGGTGGATGAAACCCTAATTTCCGTGGTATTGCACCCTATTTAAAGGATCATTAGCCTCCCTTAGCCCCCTTTTAGCCTCTTGAGAGTCCGGGAAACCCTAATCCATGTGTGTACTCCATTTTTGTGTGTTTTAAGCTTTGGAAGGTGGATCTTAGTGAGAGGAGCTTGAAGATCAAGTAGCTAGCAGCAAGGAATGTGTGTGGATCTGAAGTCTACCTCAATTTAGTATCATTAAAAGGTATCAAGTTGTTATTTTGACCTCATTTCCTCATATATCTCAGTTGGTTAAAAATTATAGCTTTCCTAGCGTATCAGGAAGCTATTCTTGGGTATGAGCTAAGATCTGAAGTTGCAACTTCATATTTGAACTCTCTTTGGTCTCTAAGTCCATAAAGCTTCACCCTTTATCAAGTGGGAGCCTCTCTTTAGGTTTAAAACTCCATTTCAAGCTTGGTTTGACATTTTAAGTCTTTAGAGCCTTGCATGCACGTAAAGTTTGCAACTTGATGTGATAAACATGCCTTGGGAAGCCGGATCTGCAGTATGTAACCTTAAAATGGCTTAATTAGCATCTGAATGGATAATGTACTGAAGTGACTTGGCGAGTTGCATGGACAACTCGACAAGTCCGATGAAGATTGTCATGCAAGGACTTCTGCATAGACTCGGTGAGTCAACTAGGGTTTTCCCGACATTTAGACACGCATGAACTCAGTGAGGTACAGGGAAACTCGACGAGTCAATGGGAGGATTTCACGACTACTCGAGTTCTGGAAGGACTCGATGAGTCAGTGACTACACTCGACGAGTCGGGTCAACATGGACTGTTGGCCTATACTGTTGACTTTGACTTTGACCAAGGGTTGAATAATTGACTTATGGGGCATTTTGGGAAATTAGAAATTTGTGAGTATTGTTCTATGGTGAATATAGGTGGTGGAGTTTGTGGTGGTGATCTAAGAGTTTGAGCTTATCTTTCGATTCGGCAGTTGCAAGGTGAGTTTTCCTCACTATACTCAAGGGTCTAAGGCACCAATGCGGACCCTTTTGGATTGCTATCTTGATATATTATACTAGTATGATTTGTTTGATCAGTATCCTGGTAGATAGGATGGTACATGTTGTTATGATCCATTAGATCAGTATCCTGGTAGATGGGATGTTATATATTGTCATGATCCATTATATTAGTATCCTGGTAGATAGGATATTTGTTAGGTGCTATTTGTGCACCTTTTTATGCACCTTTTAGTCCCATTTCATGCATCTATTTAGCACAATTGTTCTTCCTTTTTCTTGCGTTTCATCATATTCATGTTAGTCTCTAGAACAACCTTATTTTCACACTTTTATGTCATTTTCAGGTAAACCGGAGGTTGGAACGCGCTTTGGGAAGTTTCGGGAAGCATTGGTGAAGATTTTGGGACGATCAGGTGAAGAACGAAAAAGTTGAAAAAAATCAAGTTTGGAATTGTAGTCAGAGAGGTACATAGGGTGTGTTGAATTTACACTGAAAAGTAGGCACGAGGCGTGTTTGACCAAAATGGGAGTTGTTGACCATGCTGAACATGGGGCGTGTCAGTTTAGTGCAAATCAACACGGGGCGTGTTGCTGAACACGACCCGTGTCAGTTTAACTTATTTTAACACGGGCCATGTTCGAACCAGAAACCAACTTTTGGCAGTTTTTCCTATCTTTCATATTACGGGTTGAGGGCCATTTTTACTAAGACACAACATATCAGAGCACCATTGGAGGAGGATTTTCAAAGGTTTTTGCAAGGGTTTGATTAGCAATCATTTGGAAACATTATTTCTAGTATTTGTAAGTTGTAATTGCACTTTAATTCCATCTTTTATTCTTGTGATCATTTTCTAGCCATGTGTGGCTAGAACCCTAACTTCTCCAATTTCATGTTTTGACTTCTTGGTAGTGACTTCAATCATATGAAATGATGTTTGTTCTTAATTTCTATCTAATGAATTTGATTTTGCTTCAATCAAATGTTTGATTCTAATTGTCATTCTTATTGGCCATTCGAATTAGGGTTAGGTCATTCAAGTTATCTCTTTTACAAAATCCGTAATTGTTTTGTGAAATTAAACAAGTAACAAGCATTAAATAGATCTCTATTGAATGAATTTAGTGTAAATCTTATTCATACACTTTTACACTCCCGAGCTTATGAGGAGTATTGGGTGTTGTTGGGAACATTCACATAAAGCTTCATGCAATCTTATAATCTAATTCTAAGAGCTTGTTTAGATTAGGTTAATAAGGTTAGGGTTAATCAAAGAGCTTGTTTTGGTTAATTAAGGTGGTGAATGGGAAGTGTTAGAGCTTATTAGCACTTTGAAGTACCAACTTAGATAGAATTTAACGAATATTATGTCATCTTTGAGTCACATTGCTAAATTGTCATACATGGAGTTGGAGTCCTTACAAAATCTGAGCTTAATTCATTCGTTTAGTTGTATACTCGTGTTTTAAATTTGTTTGTTTAGTCATTGCATTCAACCCCCCCCCCCCTTATTACTGTTGGTGACTATAATACCTTGTGTAAAGAGGTATAGACTAATTATCCTATGTCTCTGTGGATTGACCCTGCTTGCCTTGTACTACCTTTTAGTGCAATATAGTGGGATTATTTTGGAGTATATCGTACCCCTTTATTTGTTGGGTTTGACACGCCCAACAATATTATTTGTTCCTATGATCCGTTAGATCAGTATCTTGGTAGATAGGATGTTACTATGTTGTTATGATCTATTAGATTGGTTTGTCTGTTTATAGACTGTTATGTAATTATCTGTTATATGTGCACATGTTTGTTTGACGATTGAGGCTTATCTTCTTTGTGCGAAAGCCAATAGACCTGAGCATTCCAACCTGTTGGTTGTGGGCCATGAGTATTCCATCCCGAGGATGATTGGACATGTAGTATTTGGGCATTCCAACCTGGTTGTTGTGGGCCTAGGGTATTCCATCCCGAGGATGATTGGACCCGTAGTATGTCGGCATTCCAACCGGATGGTTGAGGGCCTGTGGTATTCCAACCCGATGGTTAAGTGGACCCATAGTATGTTGTTTATGATTATATGTGTATTATTGTGTGTATGGGTATTTTGGGGGAACTTACTAAGCTCTCAGGCTTACAGTTTTAGTTTATTATTTCAGGTACATCAGGGGACCGCGACAAGGCAAAGGTGTGATCGTACCGCCCCTCACTTTTTATGACTTTGTTTCTGGGAGACTCTAATATAGACTATTTTGAAAACAAATTTGTAATAATTGTTGGTTTTTGAATGTTTTAAAAAGTTTAAATTTGGCATGATTTTATGGGTGTTACAATGGAAGTTGGGTGAATATTCGCCAATTCAAAGAAAGGGTTATGGGTTTTAGTCACTAGCATAATAACATAAGGATTTGGTGTGGTATCATGAGAGGTAATTGGGATTAGCAGACCTGATAAGATTTCAGAGAGTATTCTTCTGGATTTCAGAAATTGGGCAATCATCCAGTTTAGCTAATAATTGAACGCTAGTATTGGTAAGCACAAGTCATAGTCAGTTCATGTTATATTAAGATAGATGGGTTGGGAATCCATCAAATTTTATGGGATGAGAGAGCTTTGATGAATCCTGGTGGGGTAGAATCGATCAAAAGGTCTAGGAGTTGGATCAGGTGTGGAACTAGGGAAAGTTTCACATCCCGGTCAGGAGGAGAGACGAACCGAGTGGCAGTCTGGATGGAAGTTGTGTAAGTTGGGAGTTCAGGAAACTTCTAACAGCTGGTCAGCATCTTATTTGTAATGTATAGCAGGATTCTAGATGGATCTAGGTTGAGGGTTGTGTTAGAGCCTCACTGTCTGGTCTTGTAGGATGAAGGCTTTGGGGTTCGAAGCATGACCCGAACACCTGATTGGATGTAGTCAGATGCAGGTTTCGACTCAGTTTGAGTGAGGTTGTGATGGTTTGGGTGTGGTACATGGTTGGTTAGAAGTGTTGTAAGACTGTGATGGGATCATAGCATTCACCAGTTTGAGGTAGACTATCGTTTGAGGTGGTCATGAGTATAAAGGGGGATCAATTAGTGCCTTGGACAAGAGGAAATGAATTGTCGGAGAGCATTTCTCTATTTTAGGTTGAGGACCATTGGGGTATGAGGCAGAGTTGGGCCTATGTAGCTCTAAATGGGTGGGACCCATGGCCGAGGCCCACTCCGTGGTATAGCTTAAGCGGGACCCATAGGCGAGGCCCATGTGTATATAGCAATGTAGATGGGACCTGATAGAGACCATTGGGTCGAGGTTTTGGATCTTGGTTTGCAAGATTGAGTGTGTGGTAAGTGAGTGGCGCCGAGGGATGCTTAGGCTAGGATATCCTTGTCATTTGGACTCTTGAGAACCTGGTGACTGGACCAGGTGCAAGTCTGGTAGATTAAACGATGGTTTAGAAATCTTTATATCCCAATTTAGTGAGGGTTTGCCGTGAAACAGAAGGTTTCGGGTGAAATGCAAGTGTAGATCCTTGGATCTCGGGTTATGAGTGATGTACTGAGTTGGTTTTTGGTAGGAACTCGTGTTGGGAATCGTGAGTCTTTATGTGCAAGGTCTTCATTTCACTAGGATATGAAATAGGGTATACGTATGCCAAGGTTATCATTTGAAGGGTTTAAGCTAAAAGGATAGTTTCAGTTTTGATGGTAGATCAGGCTCTTTTGATTGTGTTTTGGATTGGTTCTATCTGTGTAAGGGTTAGGTAAGTATGGGATTTCGGAATCTCATAAGCGGTATATTGGTTCGGTAGTTAAAGGAAGTAGTGTCTTGTTAATCACCAAAAGGTTTATCTCCCAGTTTGTCTTGTGTTGTTCATTATATTCATGGAATCGTTATCATTAGGGTTTGCCTTCTCACGAAGGAATATCTAATCCCTTTGGTCAAGTGAAAAGTTGTCGGCAACAATGTATGGTTTGTGATTCGGTTTTTGAGTGGGAACCTCAGGTAATCAGAAGTTGAATACTTAGTTGGAATACCAGTGGAATGGAATTAGAAATGGTTCGGTATGGGCGGTCTGTCGGGGTGTCAGGCCAATTCTAGACTTCAGATTTCAGTTTCAGTAGAAGTGGTTATTCTGCATGGGATTGTTTTAGGCTAAGAAAGGATTTGTTTATCATCGGGTTAGAGAGTTCTGGTAAGCGATGTTTGGCTTCCTTAGGAGGGTTGTTGTGTGCTTGGGTTTGTGGTTGTGTTGCTCAGGCTGTATGGCATTCCTGGGATGGTAAAGAATGATTTCGAGGACGAAATCTAATTTAAGTGGGGGAGAGTTGTAACGCCTGGTTCATTGTGTATTTCGTTTTAGACCCTGTGGGGGATTATTATTGCAATTTTGGTCCTTGGAGTTAGTACGCAGGATGTACCATTAGGTACGCTTAGCATACTAGCTGAGAAGCTAATACGCGGGGCGTACCACATGGTACGCTTAGCGTACTAAGTGGGTTTGATCACGGGACTGAAGCCTCGTACGCTTGGTGTACGAGGATTACGCTGGGCATACGTGGGTTTAATGAAACAATGATTTTAGGATGTTGCACCCTATATACGGTCCTTAAGTCCTTAAGGATGGCCTCTTTACCAGCCTCCATTGCTAAAACCCCAATATCGAACCCTAATATCCTCTTTGAGTGTTCTTGAGCCTTGGTCTTGATTTTGGTGGTTTATGATCCTTGAAGTGAAAGAAAAAGAAGTAGGTGGACTCATTCTTTGGAAGGAAGCTTAGAGATCCAAATTTAGCCGCATCTCTTGGTGACTTTTGAGGTATAAAGTCCCAACCTTGATCCTTGTATGATTAGATCTCTTCATGTCATGTTTTTTATGCTTTTGGTCCCTTTTGGGTTAGTTTGATGAGTTGGGTCATTTGTGGGGCTTTTCTTTTTAGATCTAGGCATATTATGAGTTTCTTAAGCTTAAAGGTGCAAATTGTTTCGTGATTATGGTCCCATGCATCCATTAAGTCATCTATTAAGTCCTCTTGAGCTTTAAGAGCTTCATTAAGCCATGCATGCACGTAAAGTTAGCAACTTTAAGTGATAAATCAGCCCGACGAAGTCAAATCTAAGTTTTGGAGTGATGTCTTAATCAATTAAGAGCTGGAAATGAATGTTGGTTGAATAAAGGAGTACGTTGTGCGTACAAGCAGGTGCGCTTAGCGTACAAGCCCTAAGGCGAGTACAATGTACATATGAGCTGAGTACGCCATGCGTACTCAGCGGTTGGGCCTCAGAATCTTGGGTCCTCGGTTTGGGCCATTTTTTTACTTAGATGCTTAGGGGCATGTTGGGACATCAGATTTTTGGGCTGATGCTTATTTTGGGTTTCTTAGAAAAGGCCCATGAAAGGGATTTGGGGCCAATTTGGAAAATTAGGCAATATTGGGCTTTGAGTGATTATTATGGAATTTGGGCTTTTGGTCTTTTGGATTGGGCAAAGTTATGGAAAGGGTATAAAGGTCATTAAGCCCAGAAGTGAAGAGTAGAGGCAGAATTTCTGCTAGGGTTTCTCTTATAATGATGGCTAGAAATTCAAAGGGTTAGAGCCTTTTATACAACTGCTTGAAAACCCTAGAACCCTTAAATTTGAACCTATAATAATATATTTCAAATTCGGTAATTATCTAGTTTCCTAATTATCCAAAAGAGGCTTCCAGAAACCCTAATTAGGCTCCCCAAACCGCCCACATGGTGGAAGGTTCTAGACTCTATTTCGTTCAACTATTGAACAATTGCAGTTCAGCCATTGCATTCCCAATTAATTCTAATTAACCCATAGTTAATTTCCAAATTTAAACTGATTAATATTATTTCCAATTATTTTATTAATCATATAATAAACTAATAGATTATTTCCTCTCTCTATAAAAGTCACTCTAATCAGTTTCTAGTTATAAGGGCAAACCAAAAAGAACTTTACTTCTAATTACAAGTATACACCAATTTATTTATCAGCTTAAAAACCTTAATCAAACATTTTTTGCTAAGGATTTAGCTTCACTTTTTATTTTTGCATCATTATCATTTTTAGCTACTTGAAGTTAAACTTTTTGAATATCGAAAATTTGAAATTTTATTGCTTTTACACTAGCAACACAACTCTCCTAACCAGTGGATGACAAACATTTAGGAGTTAATCCTTTCACATTATCTTTTAAAATTCACAAGTAGTAGTCATATCATACAAAGTTAAGTTAAACCTGTAAAAACCACAAGAAGTGTAAATATCTTGAATTTATATCTAAAAGTTTTTTTTTTTTTTTTTTTTTTTTTTTTTTTTTTTTGCACTCATTGATGTTTTCCTTTCATATTCAACTTATTCTTATAACCTTGTCTATACACATTATTAATGTCAATCTCAAGAAAATTCATTTAATTTTATTAAACATCAAAAAATCCTTAGCTAGTTGTATGATTTATATATAAAAAAACCCAAAAAAGAATTCTTTGATGCAAACAAAACTCGATGATACATCTACATATCTTAACATCAAGGTCATTTTCTCTTGGCAATGTATGTTAGGTGTATAATCAAGTATTATACAAAAATATTTAGCTTTTTTAAAAGTTTTAATAATAATATATTTAATTTCATGAGAAAGCAAAATATATTAATTCATATTGTATATTATGCCCTAGATAATGATTATGGATACCATCATTTGTTATACGTTGAATAACCAACTCAAAATCAGCCAACATTTCAATTAACCTTAAGAAATTTTCATTATTATTTTTATACAATTAATCATTAGTACCACGAAAAGCTAGATTATGTTTATCTAGAAGTTTCACAACATAAATAATTCTCAATAAAAAATTTTCTCCAATTCTTTTTTTTATGTGTGTTTTTGAGTCTCTTTATTAATAGTTTTATTTTTTTATTTTTTTGTAATCTTAAATGCAAATCATACCAAATATTTATATTTTCCACAAGTTCTATACTTATTCCATGCTCTTTAATTCTAGTGCTAACATGTATCCAATCCACAAAATCCTCATTTGCTAATTGATTTTTTTTTCACACCCTTTTTTGAATAATTTACAACAAAAACAAAATATTTTATCAAGTTGTGCTAAATTAACAAGCCAATCTCTATTAAATTTTTTCCTATTTGGTAAAACTCTAATATAATATAAAGCAGAAAATTTTCTTAAATTTTTATCTTTAGGATATTTTTGAATAGATAAATCTATAATATAAATCAGAAAATTTTCTTAAATTTTTATCTTTAGGATATTTATCATATTAGAGTCTAGAGTTTCCCAATTTATTGGATCGAATATATTAAATGTATAAAAGTTATTATCATGATCAATATTAGCATCATCAAAATTATTCTCATTAACATTAGCATCATCAAAATTATTATCATTAACACTAATATCATCTATATTAGCATCATTAACATTAACATCGTCATTAGTAGTTCCATTAACAATAACATCATGATTAATAGTTTGATTTTCGTTTGTTTTTTTTATTATAAACTTATCCATATATCCGTCTTAAACTTTAGTAGATTGTTCACTTTTTTTCCATATCAAGATTCATATTTTCTTATTCGAGGAGGCATACTAAAATGTAAAAAAGGAGAGGGAACACCTGCTTTTTAGATGTCTGTTTCGTCTATGATATGAGAGACTTGTAAATTCCTTCTTACTTAGTTTTTGGTTCTCAACAAATGAAATACGCTAAATCTCTAAAAATATAAATATTATGAAAAAAAATATTTATAACCAAAGAGATAAAAACGATTATCAATATAGAATAAAGAAAGTCAGAAAAAAGGTAAAGTGGTAAACCTTAAAAGATTTCTAGATTTCTAAAAAACCAAGGATATCTAGATTTTTTGAAATAACCAAAAAGAGCTATCAAGAGCTCAAGAACATGTCGAGAGAATCATAACCAAATTTGTCAACCATGAAGAAACTCAAGTTTAAGAGAGAGAGAGAGAGAGAGAGAGAGAGAGAGAGAGAGAGAGAGAGAGAGAGAGAGAGAGAGACTCCTTAAAGTACCTTTTTTTTTAATTATGAATATTTGATTGTTGTCTCTTGAATAGACTTATTCTAATTTTGATTTTTGAAGAGACCTGGTATAGATTCTAAAAACCAATTATGATTTTTGATGATGCTAACTACTGAGCAGAAGCGACTTAAGCGAGATTGTGAGTTTGTGAGAGAAATAGAGAATCAATCTACCAGAATTCAGAGGAGAGAATAAGAGAAATCGGAGAATGGAAAATAAAAACAAGAAGGAAGAAGGGGAAAAATACCTTTTGATTTTGAAGGTATTTATCAGACTCTGTAGGGTCGGATTTTGAGACCATTGCAGGATACGAAAGAGGTTCTTTGATTTTTGTTATTATTGAGATAATAGAGAAGAGATTGAAGATCGATTGATTGCCTCTTTTTTCCCCGGTTCATGGCATGTAGTGTTGGAGTAGCAATTCTCCAATTCTCTTATTCTATTTTGTCTTGGGCTCATACATAAGTAACTAGTACTAAAGGATGAAAATATATTTGGGGCCCCTTAAAATTATGGGTCCTATGCAAATGCACAAAGTGTACTCCTTAATGTCCGACCATACAAAGGTGGTGATGTTAATTCTAACCACGAAGCATGGCGTTGTGGTAAAGCCCTACCAAACTAGAGAGAAACAAAGGTTCAATTCTTATTGTACCCATTTTCGTTTTTCCTTTGAGATCATTAGTTCGAAACCAATTAATGTCGATCAAAATGATATATTTTTAACAAATTTGTAAGATTGTTGACAAAATATGTACAAAAAAATCCATTTACTAAATACGTACCAAAAAATTTCAATGACTAAATATGTACAAACTACGCCAAATGTCAATTAAAATTATATATTTTTAACATATTTATAAGATTGATAATAGACTTTCAATGACTAAATAAGTAAATATACAAAACTAACCGTTAGTTACCATCTAACTCATCGTCCTTACAAAATACTTACATAAATAATATATAACCAAGTGTTATGTATATATAAGAAACAATAAATTTAATTTCACAATATTTATAGACTATTAGTTACAACAAACAAAATTTAACAATGTCTTTTAATCTTCATAAATCGTGTTTGTATTATTTTCATATAGATTTTATTTTTAAGATATTTCATTTCGTTTAGGTAAATACTTTTGTAGTTTTTGTTATATCATGGTATGTATTATGTTTTTTACCGTGAATTTTGTAGTTAAAAACCAAAAAATCGCGACATGTTGTGTGATTTAATCAACAAATTATGTGTGTGTGTGTGTGTGTGTGTATATATATATATAAGTTCAGGTTCATTTGAGACCATGCTAATTTTTTTAGACCGTGAGACCAAATCTAAAAATAATTTTAAAATGCAAAATAAAATGAAAAATCCAAAAATTCTTTTTTTAATTATTATTTTTTTAACTTTAATTACCTAAAATAAATAAATAAATAATTCCAATTTTTTAATAATATTTGAAATACTCTAATAGAATACTACACTGTAAATATTCTAATGTGATTTTTAGAATGTTAGAATATTCTATTAAATTTATTAGATATGTAGAATATTCTAATATTCTACTATGTAAAAAAATGTATTTATTTTTATTTATTTATTTATTTTGGTATTTTTTTGGAAGATATAAATTATGAAAATAATATTTGAAAATTTTTTTTGAAGATTTTTTAAGTATTTTGTATTTAAATTGTTTTTTTATCTACTAAATGTTTTTTATGTGATGTGCACGGTTTACATGACTTGTACAATTTCATAAACACCTATAAATATTGTAATCATTTTAGTCAAATCTTCGACAAAACTTACATAGGCAAACTACATCCGGTGGTTTTCCAAGAGCTTCTCCCCGTTGAAAACATTTCGTCAAGCCTCCGAACTCAAGTTCGTATATTCATGACCAATTTAAGTTAGGCTTCTTTCCGCCTAGTTTGTCCTTCTACCATTTATCTATGAACACTTCGCTAAGTATATGCTCCACATAAAAATTTCTCCCTTGCTACTAAGTAAGTGATTTAGGAGATTTTAACCATCTAATACATTTTGGACGACTTCCACAACACTATAATTAATTCCATTTTTTTTTTCAGCCATGCTCTCAGAATATACATGTGTTACCTTTTGATATAAAATGCAACCCAAATTTACCCATTTGTAAGTTGATATGTCGAAACTGTCACCTATAATTCCGGATATGGATTATGATAACAAACCTTTTTACATTACAAAAACATTTTTTTTTTAACTTGCATGTAAGATACCTATAGGGAAAATGACTTACGAGCCCAACGAAGTTTTCAAACCGTTCAAAAAACCCAATCATGTTTTCTCTATTCAAAAAAACCCAAGAAACTTAACATTTTGTCTAAAAAACTCAACTAAGTTACACTTTCCGGAAAGTCAAATTAAAGAAACAGATGACGTGGCTTAACACTGTATCGGGAAAACGACTTGTTAGACCAACGAAGTTTCCAAAACGTTTAAAAAACTCCAATCATGTTTTGACTGTTAAAAAAACCAACGAACTTAAAAGAAAAAAAAATTGGGATTTTTTGAACGGTTTGAAACTTTGTTGGATTTTTTAAACAAAATGTTAAGTTGATTGAGTTTTTTTAACAGACAAAACATGATTGAGGTTTTATGAATGGTTTGAAAACTTCGTTGGGCTTTTAGTCATTTTCTCATATATGACAAAGTAGATATGGCTCCTATCGTTACTAATTTTCTCGCATTTTGATAAAAGAAAGTAGGGTCGATAAGTATTATACTAAAAAGGAACTATATGTGTGAATTTGAGTTGAGAGAGTGAGTGTACGTAAAACTTTGATAAAGACGATATGTCAAACTCAAACCTCTTACCATTATACCAATAAGTTCTCTAACAGCACATTATCACATAAAACACTTTATCCACACGACAATTATATATCATTCACACAATCTTCACAAATAGTACAACACCTTTCATTCCGTGTTCAGCCATTTCGTTGTTCTCTAATGTCGGGTAACTTACATGATGTATTTTTTTGAGAATCATGAGTTGCATCTACTGGTACAAACATAGCACGTTGCTCGTACTGAGCCATGGAGTTGGGGCATAGCGAAAGAAAATCTGAGATGTCCAAGTGGTTGCAACCGTTTGCACCAGGGTTCGTGGACCCATCGAACCCTATGTGTGTCAGATGTTTTACATCAGTTGGAAGGCCAATCTCCATCTCCATTTCCAGTTCTTCCATCTCCTCCTTGAACACTATCATAATTTACTTGAGTAAAAACAATAGCATGTACATTTTATATTATCTTCATTTCCGATTCCTCACAATGCAACTGTGTTTTCTTTATTATGATGGGTGATATTTCAAACTTAACTAGTGTAACGATTCACAAAAAAAATACTCTTTTTATAGGAATTATGCAAGATTTGAAAAGGATCAGTTGCAATTCCGGAAGGCCTAAGTCAAACCAGCCTCAAGAGCCGATCATGTTGGGATAAATCGTTTAACAAGTCATGACTTACCAAGGGACTGAGACAGATTTTTGATGGTTCTGGTGAGCCTGTGAAACCCAATGTATATATTTGGTATCGATGGTGTTGGGAACCTAGAACTAGATGAGCCCTTCATCATGTGGTCACTTGATGTGTCTTTTGAATTTTTGGGCACTTCCCTTGATCTACACACTAACATGCACCAAAATTCAATCAATCCCATTAAAAGAAAAACGGTATTTTCACCTGGGTTTTGGTAAAATTTTCAGGATGATGTTTAAAGAAAAAATGAATAATTTTTAATTGGTTATGTGCAAAAATTTAAAGATTTAATACGAAAGATTCGGTTTTTGATTAATAGAGAATATGTATGTGCGTACCCATGTGAGCTGAGTTGATGTCTTCCTTTGGTCGTCTTCCATGTTGTACGCTAACAGATACACTGGAGGAAGAGACACACCCGGCGGTGAAAGGAAGAACCACAAGTCGTTCCATCCGATTTTTCATCTTAAAGAGGGATGAGAAGTTGATAAAGAAGTGTGGGGTGGCTTATATAGTGAAAGCAATGTGCATGCTTGGTATTTAAGATACAATGGTTAATCTCTAGATATTGTATCGAATAAGATACGAGATGTTAGATTTAGTTATTATTAGTGTTATCATATGCAAAGTCAATATCCCTTTTGAGTCCAACTTTGAAATTAAAGGACTGAGTTTGGTAGAGAGATTAAAGGGTCTTGCCAACCGAAGTAGTGCATGCAACCAAAAGTTAATGTTGATTTTTTAAGTTAAATGTAACTACTTTACAACCCTCCAACAAACTCCCACACCTCTTTAGACTTTTGATGGTAAAATGAACATTTTTGTTTTGTAGCGAGATCATATTTAATTAATAATCAATTAGATTGTACCATATTATGTTTTAAGCAAAATATCATGTGTATTTTAGAATGAGATAAACATCTTCTTAATTGGAATACTTTTATATTCTTATTGACATTTATCATGTATGTAAACTATATATATATATATATATATATATATATATATATATATATATATATATATATATATATATATATATATATATATATATATATATATATAAACTTTGAATAAAAGCTATGATTTAATGAATCTTTCCTTTTGAGGCACTTCCATTTCTATTAAAAGATAATAACCAAAAATGAAAAAATGAAACACTTAAATTGGACGCCACAACTTCAACCAAAGAGTGTTTCACCAGCAACACATGGTGAATGATAGTGGATTTGAAAGTGTTTCCCAGTAGAAAAGAATAAAAGATGGTCCACGCATTATCAATAATAATTTAAATTGTATATTTAATACAGATTGATTTAACTATAATTGCTTTGGAGTAGACGTGAGTATGGTTTTAATGTGGTCCCGCTTCCCTATTAACCAAGAATTGGCTACTGACTTTAAATGTAATTCTCTTACGTATAGTTTTGATTAAGTTCTTCGTAAATTGAGTAGTTAAGTTGCATGAGATGTTTAAGATCGTCAAGAAAAATATTAATGTCAGGTTGAAAGATGTTTTAGTGGTTAAGGCATCAAAAGTTAAGAACTGTTATGGTTTGGGGAAGGAGGTTTCTGAAATCGATGAAGAGACAAATTTTGTTTGAAGATTGTGTGATCATTTTCCAAATTTGATAGTTCAACCTTATGTCTGGGTACATGAAATTCAAATGATGAGGATAATCATTCAAAGAACAACCACTGGTATGAGACCAACAACAGGTTTTATAGAATTCGAATTCTTCTAATTATCAAAGATAAACACCAATTTGTTGATTCGTATTTTCCCATAAACTGGGGTTTTATAGAATTCGAATTCTTCTAATTATCAAAGATAAACACCAATTTGTTGATTCGTATTTTCCCATAAACTGGTGTATTGCATTTTCATTCAAATATATGCACAAAATACATTGGGTTAATGTTATAAAAACCCTCAAGTTTGCATCTTTTTGTCAATTTTGCCCAAAGTTGTTTTTAGGTTCGTTTATACTGCAAATTTACATTGATTTTGTCATTTTGGCCCTTTTATCAAGTTTTCCAGTCATAACTCCATCCCAGATGCTTACTCGGCGGTAACCACTCACGTGGCATGCCACGTCACTAGGTTTTACTTTTGAACAAAAGGCTTTAAAGAAGGAAATGAGGCTAGCAAGCTTTGAATTTATGACCTCCAGCCCCGACATAACAACAAAGCCTATTATCAGTAAGCTACAAAGTTTTTGGTGAATAACTTGTTGAACTTTATTATATAACGTTTAATAGTCATTACCATCTTCCCTATTTAATATACAACCACAACCCTAAAAACCAATTACCTTCTTTAACACATTCTAACCACCACCCATCATCAGGGCCGGTCTAGACGGTGGGTAACCCGGGCGACCGCCCAGGGTCCACGTCTCCAGGGGGCCAAAATTTATGGTCTATGTAGTGTATATATAAAAAAAAATTATTACCTAAATGATTTTTAGGGTCTAAAGTTGGTTCAAACTCAATCTAGCTCAAAAGTTAAACAATTTAGCTTGCTTCTTATTGCTAACTGAACGCATTTACAATGAATAATAAATGATATTTTTTTAAAATTTTATTTTATTTGTCTTTAAGGGCCCTTTTTTTATTTTCGCCATGGGCCCCGTATATGTTTGGACCGGCCCTGCCCATCATCCTGCCGCCACCTACGTCACTATCTTTGATGCCATGTTCATCACCATCTCCGACACCATCACCATCTTCGAAGCCATATACGACACCATCTTCATTGTTCATCGCCTTCCCTTCCCATCTCCAACAGTCAATGTAATCCCTTCTTAGCGTCTTCAGCCCCTACAAGATCTAACGCCACCATTATGGCTCTTCTTCTTCGAAGTTCATCTTCTTCATCGTCTGATGTGTTCTTCATAAACCCTATCCACCACCATCGTCGTTGTGACATCCCCAATTTTATCAGCAAAAAAAGATCAATTTAGTTTATGCTTTTAAAATAAAATCATAGTAATTTTCCAAAAGATGTTGCGGAATTTGTTCTCAAAACAAAATATAATAAAATTTTATCAAAACATTTCTTAAAGAAATATATTTTCATTATATAACAAAACTTCAGGATGTCATGTTCTAATACATACCAAAAGCATAAACAGTACATTATAAGCCTTACAATAGTTATTTACAACTACTGAACTATATTCAAAAAATCTCTCTTCAACCTCCAAACTATGCTCTAGGTCCACAATATGTAATATAAAAATCTGAGTGAGTCAGGCTTAGGAGCCTGGTGAGCATATAGGGTTTTTAACCCACAAATAATAATAAATTTATTAATTTTATCAACCAATAATAAATTTATTAAAATTTCATTAAACAACAATAACCTGATTACTCGTTCTCGTTATCCTCACTTTACGTCCCTAAACACCTTTCATAAGGGACCTAGCCTAAGGATTTTCATCGGGGTGACAACACTGCTTTAGGGGATTCCTCAGTAATTTATGTCAAATAATGCAACCATGTGGGGGATGGAGTGTGACAACCTAAAAATTTATTGCCTTCTAGCCTTGTTAAGGGTCATCTAAATCCTCCAAAAATGTAAGTGATTCTTCCCTCTAGTTGTTGTTATCCTTCCTAATCATGCCTCATTCTCATGATTCATCCATGAAAACATCTTTTGGATAGATCTTCATCTTTCACCAAGAACACCAAGAACACACACTTGTTCTTGGTGGCCAAAAAATCATCAAAGGCCCTCAAAAGTGTAAGTATCCCATCTATTATCTAGTAGTACATGTTAAACACTAGATCATAGCCTTGAAACATCATCAAACTCAACATTAAAGAGAGTTTACGGCCACGAGTATCCCCCTTGGCCGTAAACCCTTGTATTTGTCATGTTTTGAGCCTTAAACACTTCTAGACCCTTGCTAACCCTTAGAACACTTGAACCTTTGAAACCCCTTGCCTTTAACACCCAAAATAAAGACAATTTGGTGAGTTTATGGCCGTACACTTTATGTGTGGCCGTAAACACCTCAACACCTTCCATTAAGTTGGTTTTTCTCATCCTTGTGTAGAGTAATGGTCCCTCAAGTTTCCCTAACATTCAAACACCCTCTTATGCACATTTTACCATAAGTTCACACCATGGCCGTAAACTCATGGCCATAAACACCTAATAGTGGCCTCAAACACCTCTTAGATGAATCACATGTGATTCTAACACTTGGTCCAAGTGTTTCCTAGTCCCTAAAGGTGTTTCCTTGCATGTGGTTGCTTCTAAAACCCTATATTTATGCCAACATATGCCATTTTATGTCATTTAGGACTCGTTGTGTCTCGGGAATTCATTCATGGAACTTCTCATCCTTACATGCATATTCGTTTGAATCACCCACATAAGGTGAGTTCACACCCCTATAATGAATCTTTTAACTGTTTTAAATGCTTTTAATGGGGGAATACAAGTTGAACACAATGATAATTGTGTAAATGTTTGTTATAAACATCTTTCAAAAGATTGCTTATGTCTTTTATAAGTGATCAAAACATTTCAAAAACTCTTTTAAAGTTATGTTACTTTATAGTTTAACAAAACTCCGTTTTTAAAATACAAGCATAACGTAGTAGTAAAATGAGTCTTTTCAATAACAGTTCAAGTAAAACACTAGTAAACTATAAGGGGTATAGTTTAGAGGTTCAGTTCATACTAGATACTAGAGCATACTATAAAGAGAAACAGGGAGGTAGATACAATACATCAGAGAGACATACTATACACTATACATGATAACAGAAGGAACAGACTAAGATACTATAACAAAATGCACATACTAAAGGCTATAGCAGGAGAACACTACATGATCTAATTATACCAATGAATCACTAACTCATTGTTCTAAACAAAAGGTGATAGTTAAATTGGGTATACATGATCACATAGCTTTAATGTGGATTACATGGCCTAGCAACTAGTTTGCTGAAGTCGCATTTGGTTCCCAGAATCTCTTGACAAGGAGAGCGTATAGTATGGGTACTAGCCTTCACATTATGACCTTCATAAAACATACTTGTTTTAAGGTAATCAGTATTCCAATTGTCATTCAAAAGAAAACTATGTACTTACATTTTCCCATTACTTTCATAAAGTGGCAGTTCCACTTGAAAGTTAATGCAAGCTATTTTCGAGTTAAAATAGTTATAAACTAGGGAAAACTTACATCTTTTCAAAATTACAAACTGAATAGTCGGGTCTAGTACATTCAGTAGAAATGGACCATAATGCTAACCTTATGATTCCTTAATGTATACATCAAAGGATATATATTAATAGGATCCGACTGGTAATAGGATGTGTGCTTTCCGCTTCATTTCCTATTCCTTGTTTAGTTGTGGGCTTAGAGCGGATTCACCCAGCCTATTATGCATTCGATCTTAGTTATATATATATATATATATATATATATATATATATATATATATATATATATATATATATATATATATATATATATATATATATATATGTTTTGTATACATTATGTCATTATAAGGGGTACCAGGTATAGGTCAGGTCATAGGACACTAATTCAATGTACAGTTTTCTAGTACAACACATACTTTTCAAATAGAACTTTTGATATACAATACTTGAAACTTACTAGTAAAGGGTTTAATCCATTTTATTAAACCAGTATAAACTTAAAGGACCTAAGGTGGTTGACTCTATAATACATTAGTTTATACATTAGTGTTATATATAATTAATACCCAATATGTAGTTAGAGGTGTGCTTTCCACCTCATTTCCTGTTCCTTGTTTGGTTGTGGGCTTAGGGCAAATTCACACAATTAACTACCTATTCGATATTAGATTATATATAGCTAGTATAAACTAAGTGATTATACAAGGAACCACTGTGGT
Source organism: Lactuca saligna (assembly GCF_052625555.1). Taxonomy (NCBI): domain Eukaryota; kingdom Viridiplantae; phylum Streptophyta; class Magnoliopsida; order Asterales; family Asteraceae; genus Lactuca; species Lactuca saligna. Next base: position 48,241,981 of record NC_136425.1, read on the forward strand.
TACCATTTTTATTACAAGAAATAAGGATTTTCTTAAATAATCTTTTCATCAAATGTAAAGGAACTATTATAGTTAACTCCGTGAGTACCAACTTAATACACCAGGGTTATATACAGCAATGATCTAACAACCAATGGGATGTGTGCCATCCGCTTCATTTCCTGTTCCTTGTTTGGTCGTGGACTTAGGGCAGATACACGCAATCGATTATTTGTTTACTTTGAGTTTTATATAACTTGTATCCATTTAGTACTCATAGAAATGATTGTAGAGTCATTTTTACTTATCTTTCATCAAAGCAGGAATATAGGATTTTCTGGAGGAACAGGTGAACTTTTCTAAACAAAACTTACAACTTACTACAACTTTCTTACAACTTACTTACATCACTAAAATCTTATGAACTCACCAGCTTAAATGCTGACCTACTCTTTCAAAATAACTTGTATTCTCAGGAGACCACTAGAAAGGTACTCACACTGGGAATTCAGAAGATGGAGCAGTATAGCTTCATGTCTTATTTTGTTATTTGCATATGTATTCGATGTTTTGTGAACACATACTTTGTAAACACTTTCTTTCTAATGAAATGGTTGTTTATTACTTTTATTACTATGATGCATGTCTTGTGATACTAAACATGACGTCCTCCACCCTAGAACGTTTCCACCGTTCCGGTTTTGGGGTGTGACATTGAGTATACCATTGAACACTAAGTTCACAAACACCTACAGGTTGCGAGCCTGCTAGCGTTCCACTGGACTATCTAGAAAGGTCCGTGGTCATCATCTATACTCCACTAGATGACTGAAACAATAACAATATCAAGGCCTCTCATCATTTTAACACACATCAACTATTTCATTTACCCATGTTTTACCCAACATATTTGTAGATAAAAATACATATACAGTTTAAAACTTGTATAAAATATCTATTCAACACCCATCTCAAATAAACAAATAATATAATTACACATAGCATGTATTTTATAGAAAATACTTCATATCTATGTGTAAGATGAAAGTGACTATACACTCACTTGTTAAGATGATAATTGGGCAGCACCTCATGTCTTAAAATGATTGTTTCTGATAAAACCGGGATATTTTCCCAAAAACCGCACTCCACATGGGCAGAGTTTCGGCTTGATAATTCTTTTTCTCGGGATCTTTGGGGCTTCGGGACTTGCTTTGGGTTTCGGGGATGATACCGGGACTTTGGGGGTTATAGGATAGGCTAAAAGTGGTATAGAGGGTGAAAGAGAATAGATTTTCTAAACAAAATCTGTAAGCCCTCGGTTTCTATTCATAGTTGGGGGGCTGGCTCCCGAACGCAGCGCGTTCATACGAATGCAGTGTGTTCCAGTTGGTGCGTGGCTTCGGACATGTCAAGATGAGAGATACGTGTCACTGCATGCGAACGCGGGGCGTTCCCTCGAACGTTGCACGTTCCCTTCAGATAAGCTTCGAAGTTTGTGCCATAAACTTCAAATTTTTCATATCTTTTGCATACGAGCTTCGTTTTTGAAATTATTTATATCCAAGCATAGGTGAGATTATACTCTACAGCTTTCATTTAGACTCCATCGGCTAATTTTGACTTTATTTTTAATATTATTATTTTTAACAGACCGAGACAGGAAAATCCGTTAAAAATTCATAACTTCTTCATCTGACTTCCATTTTCATCTGTCTTTTTACTGTTGTACTACTATTAACGAGACCATCGATTCTCCTTTAGGTTGTTTTGGCTAAAAATCACTCGATTCAAAATTCGAGTTTCGGGTTGCATACTGCTATGCCAAATCTTAGAAAATTCATAAATTCCTCATACGAAGTCAGATTTGGACATTCTTTTTATGCAAGTTCTCAGTTTAACGAACACTACGAGTTTCATTTAGGTCGCTAAGGCTAAAAAGCACTTTATCGTAAATTCACTTTTTATGTCACACAACCGTGTGCCGGTTCTGTCGCGAAACTTCGACAGGTCATAACTTATTCGTTATAACTTGGATTTCAGTACTCTTTATACCTCTAGAATCCTTTTTTCAACCAGTACAACTTCATTATTAGATATCAGGTCTATCTAAAATTTATTTTCAACTCTTATTTTTATTCTTAACTTATTAAATCATAATAATTAAGTAAATGTGCACATAATACTCAAATAATACATCTTATTATTTTCAAAACAAATTACAAAGGTTGACCTAGACTATTACATCATCATTAATTCCTAGCCTACAAACATGGGCGTTACAGTCGTCAATGTTCATTATTTTTATTTCCAGATCAATTGTGAGGATAGGGTTAACAGAGGTGAGTGGTGGTAGAGGTCTCCAGCAACTCAAGAAATGATGGAGTTGTGTGTAGCACTTGAAATCATGGTATGTCCAATATGGCCCCTTCTATATTTGATATTTGCATTTTGCGCCTTATGTTGTACGTGAGGCGTACCACATGGTACGCTTGGCATACAGGCTGCAAAGCAAGTACGTGGTGCGTACCACATGGTACACTTAGCGTACTCATGCGAGGGTTAGATGGGGTTCCGGACACATAAGTGGGGCGTACATCCATGTACACAGGGTGTACGTGTGCTTAATTAAAACCCTAATTTTCAAGACTGGAAACTATATATTCATCCTCATGACTTATGAAACCCTTATTTCTCAGCCTCCTCTGACCCTTAAGCCTCATATTCGAAATCCTAAGCATATCCTTCTGTTTTGAGCTCATTGTGTCCATTTTGGTGTGCTTTAGTCCATATTCAAGAAGTATAAGCTTAGTGCAAGGTGGTGGATCAAGGAAAAGCTTGTGGGTATAAAGCTATGAACTTGTTCATTTATGGCTTGGATCTATTAAATATGACTTTTTGTCCTTTTTGGCCCCAATGATGTGATCTAATGGTTTGATACCACTCTCGGAGCTATGAGTTGCCACTCTTTGTGTTTCTGAGGTTCTATAGTCATAAAGTTGGCACCTTTAGGGTTTAGATCCATGCATGCATGAATTTATGTCCATTTAATAAAAGTAGTGTGTTATATTTTAAATTTGGGTCTTTATGGGGCATGCAAAGTCACCAAGTTAATGACTTTATGGTTATAGACACTTATTAGGACTTGGATCTAGGGTTGGGAATTCTGGTGAATATGGCTTATTGGGTGAGTACGTTGGCTGTACAAGTCTGTACATACGACGTACAAGCCATTTAGCAAGTATGCTTAGCGTATAGGTGAGTACGCCCCACATACTCAGTCTATTGGGCTTAGTATTTTGGGCTTCAAGTTTAGACCATTTTATTGGGCTTGGATGCTTGGGTTCTTGTTGGGCCATCTAAGTACAAGTATTTTGGACTAAGAGAAGTTATTAGGCTTTAGGGTAAGGCCCATGATGGGGTTTGGGCCTAATTTGGAAAATTAGGCAAGAAGTGGGCCTCGATTGATGAATTGGTTCTAGGCCTTTTAAATTTTGAGTTTGGGCCTTAGCCTTGGGCCAAATTAGGTGAGGGGTAAAATGGTCTTTTTACCTAAAGTATGGATTGTTGGACTTATGGTTATGGATTGGAAACCCAAATGTTAATTAGGTGTTGTTTTGGTATTGATTAGCTCAGGGGTTTATTAGACTGGCAACCATGGATTTTTCAATGAGATTCAGCAGTCGAGGTGAGTTTCCTCACTGGGTTTAGTGGGTCTAAGGCACCAATTTCATCCCTTACTATTTATGTTAGGGTGCTAGGATTCTGCGTGACCCTTGCATGTGTTATGTGTTGCTATGTATACTGGGCGGGGCTCGATGTTGGGCGAGGCCCGATGACTGAAACATGTGATATTGCTTTATGATCATTGTATGTGATATATACATATATATACATATATATATATACACACACACACACACATATATATATATATATATATATATGTGTGTGTGTGTGTGTGTGTGCGTGCGTGTGTATGTGTATGTGTATAGTGGGCGGGGCCCTATGTCAGGCGGGGCCTAATAATAACATATTTGTATACCAAGCGGGGCTCGATGTCAGGAAGGGCCCAATGTAGGGTGGGGGTCCAATATGTGATCCATTATGTATGGTATAGGGTTGTTTGGGGAACTCACTAAGCTTTGTGCTTATAGTTTTCAGTTTATATTTCAGGTACTTTTGGTCCCAATGGGAAGATCTCGAGATGAATGCATCGCACATACCATATGGATTCCGCTTTTGAGATATTACTCTGATTGATATGATGTTTGATACACTTACTTTCATTTGATTGTATGGATAATGTTTTTGGAACACTATTTTATTTAAATTGAAAATGAAATTTTTGGACCATATTTTGGGACATTAGATTATGAGTGGATTAGTGATTTTTGGGTGAGTGGGTTGTGGGGAAGAAGACCGATGGTGTTGGTGGTGTTGCAGGTGGTCGGTGGAACTGGTGTTTTTTTTCATTAATAATAATAATAATAATAATAATAATAATAATAATAATAATAATAATAATAATAATAATAATAATAATCAAAAACAAAAACAAAATAAAAATAAAAGTAATAGTAATAGTATCAGTGGTATACATTATATTTAAGAAATATGGATAATTGACATGAAAATTGTTTCAGCTTAGTGGTAGGGGGCTTAGATTGATCTTTAGGAGGTCGGAGATTTGAAACCAGCCATCCTCATTTCCTTCATTTCCCTCTTTTTTCAAAAGCAACCCACTCATCCCCTATGTGACACTTCCTTGGTCTAGTCAACACTTACATGGTGCGACACATGTGCAGGCAACCAACTAGCAACCAGAAAATTTGATAAAATGGCTTAAAAAATGCTACGCATATGATGTGTGGCGCCGCAATGAACCATCATCTTCAAACCACTTCTCACTTTACTTTAAGTTATGCTATTCAACATAGATTTGCTTTAATTTTTCTAATAATATGTTTATTATTTTAATAATATTATGAAAGATATTATAAACAATTCGAGTATATTTTATATAATTTGAAAACCGCTTGGGAAATTTTATATAAATATTTTTTTGTGTTACATTGTCTATAACCAAATATTAATAAATTAGAAAGTAAATGACTAATATTACCAAATTTATTGAAGCTAACTGGAAAAATAATCATCATCTTCAAAAAAAAATTAATAAAAATTGACATGTTTTTCGGTAAATTAATAATTTCATTTATTGTTATTTAGCAAATAATATGTTTAATTATTTCATATAAACATCTTTAAAAATTATATAATCACAATGATCTTTATAGTTGATTTGCATATGATTAAACTAAATTAAATTTTGACTTATAATTATTTTTTACTATTATATAGTTAATTTTAGGTTATTGCAATAGCCTGCAGACATTAACAAACAAACAAGCATCTTATTACAGGGTGCAACCTTTGGCCCACCTCTTCTTCTGCAGAGGGTTGAAGATGTGGTTTGCAGACTTCAAACGTTTTCGCTTTGAAAAAATAAACAACACCTAGATTTTCGGAAGAGGTGAGGAAGACTCGGAAGTAACAGTGTTAGGGTTTAGTTTTTGGATGGGTTTGCAGATGCCATATTTTAAATGGCTAGCCATTGAGTGGGTATTGACCGAGTTAGATTGGTTTAACATGAGCTGACGAGATCGAAGGAATATCAGTAGTAGAAGAAAAGGTGGCATTAGAACTGGAATGTGTGGGGAGTGGTGTTGGAAACTAGGGAGTCGGCTGTCGACGAAGAGGATAACGGAGCACCACTAGCAATAGTTTGGTAGCCATTATTGACGGAAGTAGAGGGAGTGTCCAAGAGAAGAGGAAGATTCGGATGATATGGGTAATTAAAGCAATTTTGAGAGCCATCAATTTTGAGAAAATCATAATTAGGCGATTGGTTTAGAGTTAAGGAAAAAAGGGTAACATCGATTTGTCAAACATGACATGACGTGAGATTATGATTTGTTTGGTGTGAAGGTTAAGACAACGGAAGCCTTTATGGTTGGATGGGAAAAAAAAAATACAAGGAATCGACTGATGCTGAAGTTTGTGGGTATTATTGAGGTGAGGATAACTAAGACAACTGAAAACACGAAGGTGGGAATAAGATGGTTGTTTATGAAACAATATTCGATAGGGGGTGTCGTTTTGAAGAGTGGTGGTGGGAAGAATGTTTTAGAGATGAGATTCCATGTGAGGAGCTTCTACCCAAGACGTAGGTGGAAGATGTATTGAAAAAGAAAGGTGTGAATAATGTTATTTAAGGTGCGTAACATGCGTTCGGATTTCCTTTTTGTTGGAAAGTATATGGAAATGAAAAATGCATGTGTATGCCATACTGGTCACAAAATTGGTGAAGTTGTTTGTTGTCAAATTCTTTTCTGTTATCACTTTGAAAACTTTGAATGTCAGTGCGATTGATTTTTAATATACACGCGGAAAAGAATAAATTTAGAAAACACCTCAAATTTATGTCTTAGAGGATATAACCATACAAAGTGAGAATATTGATTAAGAAAAATGATATAATACTTAATTCCACTATGAGTTTGAATATGAGAAGTTCAAACATCGGAATGTATAATTTGAAAATGAAATAAAGCATCGATTTTGGACAAATCAAAAGACAAACGAACATGCTTTCTAGTTTGACACGCATGACATAACAATGGAGAATCAAGTTTATTACATAAAATAGTTTTATTAAAAAGTAAATGCTTGAGGAACAGTTTATTGGGGTGACAAGATGTAGATGCCACGTGGATGAGCTGATAGTGACAAAGGCTTGAAGAGTCGGATTTGTATCTAGATAAACATCTAACGAGGAGTTGTTTGGTAAGAAAATTCTTCACAGAAAAATCAAATCCATCAAATTCAATAGAGCATTTCTTATCATGAGTAAATTAACGAGCAAATATGAGATTTTTAATAATTTGAGGAGCAATTAGGATGTTTTTGAGAAATAAAGTATGAAAGGGATCAGAAGCAATAGTTGAATGACCAAATTTGGTGACCATATTCGAGATCCATTTCCGACTAAAACAAAAATATTAGAATTTATGCACTTATTGCTAAAAGACTTGACGATACTTGTGTCATTATGAAGATGTGCGGTTGTCCCAGTGTCAATGTTGATGGGTTTTAGCCATAAGAACTTTCCTATGTGTGCATGCAAAACCCTAATGCTCGGATCTAGGCTTTCTAATTAAACATGCTTTGAATCCAAGACTTCTAATGGCTAATTAGAATAAATAACAACATTGAAACAGATCTAGAACCATACCTTTGAATTCCTTGTTGATCTTGTTGTCTTGGAGCTTCTAGAGTCACAAATGTCACTCCTCTAATGGTTTACAAACACCAATAGCAAGAAAGATGATTTAGGAGAGAGGAGAGGGGAGGAATTCGGCCAGAGTATCTCTACTTTAGATGGTGTGTCGAATTCCCTCACCCCTAGGGTCTATTTATACTTGTAGACTCCTTAAGGATTACAACTTTAACCCTAATTGGATAACTTATACTTTAAGTTGATCCATATCCTTTCCTTGATAACCCTATGGACGATTTTGGCTTATCCAAGCCCTAGAAATCGTCCATCCTATCTTGGATAAGGATTTATAGTCTAAAGTGTAACTATCAAACAATTGACAGTTTATACCCTCTTATTTAATTAATCTCTTTAAGTCACCAAATTAATTCCAATTAATCTATGACTTATATTAATCAAATAACCATATATTATTCCTTATAATATTTACTCTCTCTTAACAAATCATCCATCAAGTTGCTATGGTGAAGGCAACCCAAAAGGACCATGCACAACCGGATCAAATACTTGCCTAATATAGTTGCAGCCTTAGACACTATTCCAACAGTCTCCCACTTGGATAAGTCTAGTAACTATACAAGTACAATTCGGTTTGCAATCGTAGCTCTCAAAGACGCTATCAAACTCTGATGTAATCAATCTTGTCCTTTAGATAAGGGATCGTACAGTCCTCTGTTAGATATCATGCTGACAATCCTATGGAATGGTTAGTCTAGCATTTGATTTCTCGATCTCCGATTTATTCGACATAGAACTTAATCAAACACATCAATTTAGTTCTGATCGGGCCCAGCACATAAGTCAAACCAAATCATCAAGTGGCCAAGATATCTCTTCTACCCTCTTAGGATAAAATTTACAGATAAACTTCGACTTATATGCATTTACTTATTCATTAACCAACTATACACAACAATGCGTTTTATAACACCAAGTTACTGATGCGTTTTCGCATTATCAATGTACAATCAATTAACAAATAATAAACCATATATCTAGGTTTTAAGACTATTATGATATTATCGTCTTGCCATCACCTTTTATATCGTATTCCATAAAGTGATTCCAGCAAGCGCGGGTTTGTTCCAATGCTCAAAACCAGTTCCTAAGCACTCATGAACGTTGCAGCAACCCTTGCTATGTCTAAAACCATTTAGACAATCTACACACCAATTCATGACAATCTTCATTCATATCTACTTCCAACATATTAACGATTTTGGACAATTTGAATAATTCGATTATTCCTAATAAATTCAATTATTCTGGAAGTCAAAACATGCAAAGTGAAACAATAGTTAAACAATTAACATATGACAGTAACTTTACTTATAAATAAAACTCCTTTATTTAATCATCAAATGTTAATTACATTTATCTATTATACGTTTCTAATACTATCTAATCTATACTAATATCATCCTTCAGCCCAATACTCCTAGCATGCTGCAAGTGCTTAACCCTACTCAGTCCCTTCGTAAGCGGATCTGCTGGGTTATCTTCTGATGATATCCTCTTAACTATGAGTTGTCCTTCTTCTACATGATGTCTAATGAAGTGATATTTTCTGTCGATATGTCTTGATCTACCATGATCCCTCGGTTCCTTGGTCAAGGCAACCACACCTTCGTTATCACAGAAAATGTCCATGGGCTCCTTTATGGCAGGCACAACTCCAAGATCACCAATGAAGTTCTTTAGCCATATTGCCTCCTTCGACGCTTCGCTCGCTGCGATGTACTCTGATTCGCACGTTGAATCAGCTACGGTTTCTTGCTTGGAACTCTTCCAAGTTACTGCTCCTCCATTTAGGGTAAAGACCCAGCCCGACTGCGAACGGTAGTTGTCCCTATCGGTCTGAAAACTGGCATCACTATACCCTCGCACCTTCAAGTCATCACTCCCTCCAAGGACTAAGAACCATTCTTTCGTCCTCCGAAGGTACTTAAGGATGTTCTTTACCGCAATCCAATGTGCTTTGCCAGGGTTCCCTTGATATCTGCTAACCATGCTCAAAGCGAAGGCTACATCAGGGAGAGTACAAGTCATAGCGTACATGATTGAGCCAACTGCGGAAGCGTACGGTATTCGGCACATTTCTGCTATTTCAGCTTCAGTACTCGGACTTTGAGTCTTACTCAACTTGGCATTTCCTTGTATCGGTAGTTCTCCCTTCTTTGAGTTTTCCATACTAAAACGTTTTAGTACCTTCTCTAAGTAAGTATTCTGACTAAGTCCAATTAGTCTCTTACTTCTTTCTCTTACTATCCTTATTCCCAAAATGTAAGAAGCCTCTCCGAGGTCCTTCATAGCGAAACACTTCCCGAGCCAGGACTTGACTTCCTGCAGAGTCGGGACGTCGTTTCCTATGAGTAATATGTCATCGACATATAGAACGAGGAAGCTTACTATACTCCCACTGGCTTTGACATATACACAAGATTCGTCTTCGCTTCGTACAAATCCAAACTCTTTGACTTTCTCATCGAAGCAAAGATTCCATCTGCGAGACGCTTGCTTAAGTCCATAAATGGACTTCTCAAGCTTACACACTCTATTTGGATGCTTCGGATTCACAAACCCCTCTGGCTGAGCCATGTAAACATCCTCAGCCAACTTTCCGTTAAGGAAGGCGGTCTTGACATCCATTTGCCAAATTTCATAATCATGAAATGCGGCAATTGCTAGCATCACTCTAATAGATTTAATCTTCGCAATTGGTGAGAAGGTCTCATCATAGTCAACTCCTGGAATTTGAGTAAAGCCCTTCGCAACAAATCGCGCTTTATACGTGTGTACGTTCCCATCCACGTCGGTCTTCTTCTTGAAGATCCACTTGCACCCAACGGTCTTACGTCCGGGCACATAATCAACCAAATTCCAAACTTGGTTATCGTACATGGATTGGATCTCGCTATCCATTGCCTCTTTCCATTTTGCAGACTCCGGGCCTGCCATGGCTTCCTTATAGCTATTAGGTTCATCAAGATTTACTAGTGTACCATCACTAATATACGTGTCCCCTTTGGTAGTAATATGAAAACCATAAAACTGGGGATGAACTCTAACTCTATCGGAACGTCTAAGAGGTAAGGACTCGTCAATCGGTTCAACCGGAGTTTCCTCCTCGGGTTGAATGCTAGCGGTAGAGGTTCCTTCATCTATCGACTCTTGAATCTCTTCAAGTTCGATTTGCCTCCCACTGTCTCCTTGGCTTATGAGTTCTCTCTCCCCGAAAACTCCTCTCCTCGCAACAAAGACAACATTGTCCTTCAGTCTATAGAAGAGATATCCAAAGGATGTCTGCGGGTAGCCGATGAAAATACATCGCTCACTTCGAGGTTCAAGCTTGTCGTGAGTATCTCGTCTTACGAAAGCCTCGCAAACCCAAACCTTGATGTGTGCCAACAAGGGAGCTTTCCGCGTCCACATCTCGTGAGGTGTTTTGGCAACCTTCTTAGTAGGGACTCGGTTAAGGATATGGGCGGCAGCCTCTAAGGCATACCCCCAAAAGAAGATAGGTTGTGAAGCACGACTCATCATAGAGCGAACCATATCCAATAAGGTTCGATTACGCCTTTCTGCCACACCATTCAACTGTGGTGTCCTAGGAGGCATCAATTGCGAAACTATTCCACACTCCTTGAGATAATCGTGGAATTCAAGACTTAGGTACTCTCCTCCTCGATCGGATCGAAGCATCTTGATTTTCCTGCCCAATTGATTCTCCACTTCATTCTTGAACTCTTTGAACTTTTCAAAGGTTTCTGACTTTTGCTTGATTAAATAGATATACCCATATCTACTATAATCATCGGTAAAAGTCACATAGAAGCGTTTCCCATCCTTCGTGGTTGATCTAAAGGGTCCACATACATCGGTATGTATTAGGTCCAATAGCCCCTCACCCCTTTCACAAGTATTTGTGAAGGGTGACTTAGTCATCTTTCCAAGTAAACAAGACTCGCATGTGTCATCTTCCCTAAGGTCGAATGACTCCAACACTCCATCCTTTTGGAGTTGGGCTATGCGTTTCTTGTTGACATGTCTAAGACGGGAATGCCACAAGGATGCTTTATCCAAACTAGTGGAAGAATCAATATTCAAAACATCATTTCCTAAGTTATCAACAATCATAACAGTTTCATATATTCCATTACACTGTATAGCTTCAAAGTAAAAGACACTATTTAGATAAGCCATAATAGAACCATTCTCATTATTAAAAGAAAATCTAAATCCTTGTCTATATAAACCATGAAATGAAATGATGTTTCTAGCCATTTCTGGCGAATAGCAACAATTGTTCAAATCTAAACATAAATTATTCCTAAGCACTAAAGAATACACTCCAATCTTGGTAACAGGCGACGATCTTCTGTTCCCCATGATTAGATTGATCCTTCCTTGCTCCACATCCCTACTTCTTCTTAGTCCCTGCACATTTGAACAAATGTGATAACCACAACCGGTGTCAAGAACCCAAGAAATAGCATGATTAGAATCATTATATTTAATTGTGTATATACCTGCGAAAGATGGCTTGATCTTTCCTTCTTTGATTGCTTGCAGGTATTCTGGGCAGCTTCTCTTCCAATGTCCTATCTTGTGGCAGTGGTGGCACTCTGCCTCCTTCGGGTTAGGATAGGGCTTAGAAGGATCAACTTTGGTCCCACTAGAAGAGGCACCATCTCGGGCTTTAACCTTGCGATAGCTCTTTGATGAAGCCTTCCTCTTCTTTCCTTTTCCTTGACCAATTGCCAAGACAGGAGCAGCAGACGGATTGGGAGTAGGTGCAACAGACTTGTCTTTGAAGTTGCTCTCAGCGACTCTCAAAAGACCTTGGAGTTTGCTTAGGGTGACCTCCTCTTTGTTCATGTGGTAGGTCATCCTAAATTGGTTGCACATCGGAGGCAAAGAGTGAAGCACCATGTCGATCGCCAAGTCTTCCCCAAAGCCAACATTTAACTTGCGAAGGCGATCGACATACCTTTGCGTCTTTTGCAGGTGCACGGTAAGAGATTCTCCATGACCCATCTTAGTGGAGATCATGTTAGTGAAAATCTCATAATGCTCTTGTCTCGCGTTTTGGTGGTATCTCTCCAATAAGTCTTGATGCATCTCGTATGGATACATGTCCTCGTAGGACTTTTGGAATTCGGAGTTCATGGTGGCAATCATGATGCAATATACCTTCGTTGCATCTCGCTCATGAGTCTCAAAACCGGTGATTTCGGCCGGAGTAGCGATTTCGGGGTTGATCTTCTCAAGCTTTTCATCGAGGACATACTCCTTATCCTCATAGCGAGCAATGGTGCGAATGTATCTTATCCATTCGCTAAAGTTCGTTCCATCGAAGGTGACCTTTTGGCAAAGGCTCATCAACGTGAAAGAACTCGCAGCAGCGTTGTTTGCGTTCGACATCTATAGAAAGGACAAAGATAGATTAGAATACGAATCCCTAATTATCACCCAATAAGAAAAATTAGGGTTAGGATCCAACCATAACATTTACATATTAGAAAAGGGATGTCGTAATCTAACATGAAAATAAATTGAAGGTAAGTGAATGATGATTCACTAATTCTCCATCACAAAAACCTAGACTATTACTCCTAAGTGTATTGAGAATTCCTAGGTTCGGATGAGATTCATTGAAACTATTCAATGGCATGTTTAAATCTCGATATGCCCCTCTTGTTTGTGACTGGGATGCCGAGGATCACAAAGCGGGTGTGAATTACCATGCAAATTCACATGGTGCCTTCATTGTAACGATCACTTATTCGATGTGCCGGTAAACCACACACGCTCCATCGAACTATGATAAACAATGAATCACCCTTTGCCACCTTTGCTTAGAACCAATTAGTGTGCCGGTAAACCACACACGCTCCACTAACTTCTTAGCAAGGGTGCAAAGTGTAATTTCATGAGATTGCATCAATTCACTTTTCCTAAAGTAACTAAGATTGGGAAATTTTTTTTTTAAAACGTGTAGTTACTTTGTATTACTTATTATACTTTTAATGAGAGGATGAGGTTGCCCTATCCTACCCGTTCGGCTAACGACCCTCCACCAATCAAGCAAGCGGTGGGTGTGAGTGTACACCCATTAAGCGCCATTTTATAGGCCGCAACCTTATACCCACCTTATAGATCGGCTTCGTGAATGAGGCCTACTAACGGTAAGACTAGCATTTAGTTATACATATATATATTATTCTAGTAATATCATATTAGTATAAGGTTGTGTTTTAAACCTTTTAAAGCGTAGGGTTTGAAATTTAAGTGGTCTAAATTAAAACTTTTTAATCACAAATATAAATTTCAAAACTTGAGGGCAAGTTTTAAACATTTAAAACATGGAGGATCAAATAACAAATAATTCCAATTAACAATTAATATCCTAATTATCTTTATTTGATTTATCCAAGATTTCTTTTAAGATAATTATCAAAATAATTAATCAATTATCATATAAGGAAATTAAATATTTTATTAGATGATAAATATCTTTAATTAGATCAAGATTATAGTCATATATATCAAAAAATCGGATTAGGGTTGATCTAATATGATTAAGGTAAGTTTCCATAAGATAAACATGAAAAAATCCCGGTTTTGCCTAATCCTGACGCCCGGACTCGCCGAGTACACAAAGGGACTCGCCGAGTCCACTTTGGAACTTACCAAGTCCATGACTCAGAAACCAAAAAATCGAATTTTGCAGGTTTGTTTCAGTTAATCAAGCAACAATTTAAAGAAAACCAAGCTAGGCTCTGATACCACTGATGGGTTTTAGCCATAAGAACTTTCCTATGTGCGCATGCAAAACCCTAATGCTCGGATCTAGGCTTTCTAATTAAACATGCTTTGAATCCAAGACTTCTAATGGCTAATTAGAATAAATAACAACATTGAAACAGATCTAGAACCATACCTTTGAATTCCTTATTGATCTTGTTGTCTTGGAGCTTCTAGAGTCACAAATGTCACTCCTCTAATGGTTTACAAACACCAATAGCAAGAAAGATGATTTAGGAGAGAGGAGAGGGGAGGAATTCGGCCAGAGTATCTCTACTTTAGATGGTGTGTCGAATTCCCTCACCCCTTGGGTCTATTTATACTTGTAGACTACTTAAGGATTACAACTTTAACCCTAATTGGATAACTTATACTTTAAGTTGATCCATATCCTTTCCTTGATAACCCTATGGACGATTTTGGCTTATCCAAGCCCTAGAAATCGTCCATCCTATCTTGGATAAGGATTTATAGTCTAAAGTGTAACTATCAAACAATTGACAGTTTATACCCTCTTATTTAATTAATCTCTTTAAGTCACCAAATTAATTCCAATTAATCTATGACTTATATTAATCAAATAACTATATATTATTCCTTATAATATTTACTCTCTCTTAACAAATCATCCATCAAGTTGCTATGGTGAAGGCAACCCAAAAGGACCATGCACAACCGGATCAAATATTTGCCTAATATAGTTGCAGCCTTAGACACTATTCCAACAAATGTACCAATCTGAATTTCCATGGTCTTAGAGGCTCATAATACTGAAGGGTTGAGGCAAGGTAGTAGCTTGATCGGATGGCGGATATTAAAAAAAATTGCATGGATTTGGTGGTTATCTAGTAGTTAGCAAAGTATGATGTTGGGTTGTCGCAGATTGAGCCCAAGGTTGATAGGTTGAATTGTTTCGTAGATCCATTATTTAACAAGGTTATCTACCCTCACCTATTCTTGATCATTGGGGTTGGAGTTATCACCAGTGAGATGATCATAAACTGAATATCCAAGACAATGAGTCTTAAATAATTCCTTCCAGGAGTCATAATTCAGTTGGTCTAGATCAAGAAGAAGAGGCACATATGATTTTATGTTGGTGCTACCATAGATGCGATCAATAGGATTGAGTTTGGCAGGAGTGCCCTCATCATCGAACATGGTGTAGAATGGCAAAAGCAGGAAGATGCAAGGGAGGAGGGAAAGACAGAAGACGTTGTAGGAAGAGAGGATCGATTAGAGTTGGAATTTTTTAGCCTGATGCCATGTTGATTGCTATTTTCCCATAAACCGGCGTATTGCCTTTTCATTCAAATATATACACAAAATACATTTAAGGGTTGATTAAAATTAGATGGGCTAATTATGAAAATGTGCTGCATATCAAATAATACATAATATGCAACACTATATTAAATATGTATGCTAACCCAATCAACATTAAATCATGATTTTATCTCATAAATAAGGGATGATGGTTTCAAGACAATTATTACACAATACTGTGATGTGATCCCCTTGAACCCCTACCCCCACCACTTTGTCGAACCAAGATCAAACTCGTTTTATACAAGTAAATGTATCTTTATACAAGTAAATCCATACCTAAAACTATGTTTGTAAAGAATCCTTGAATATACTTGGAAACTAAATTGTACTGTTGCATAAATAAATCCATACTTCAAATAGTTTTGAAAGAAACAGGTTCATGGTTTGTAGTAAAAGAGAGACCACAAGTAAATCCATACTTAAATTAATTTTAAAGGCAACAAAGCCCATGGTTTGTAGCGAGAGAGAAAGAGAGAGAGAGAGAGAGAGAGAGAGAGAGAGAGAGATTTCAGTTAATGTTTATAGTGAGTCCTATAAGCAATATAAGTGACTGAATGTGCCCCCTACAACGCTTCATTGAACATTGTAGTAATAATAATAAACACTTATCACCCGCTTCGACTGATCGGTCGAGGTTATAGCTAGCAACCGCAGGTGGGGATGTCAACCCCATACAGATCTATACATATGTATCTTGCTCCGAAGATTAACATTTAGAGTAGTGTGGGTATGCTATGTGTTTAGACTCAGCTAATGAATATAGTCTCACTAAAAATCCCTTAACTAAAGTATGTGAATAACTCTCAGCCCTACCTTAATTTTGGATAAGTCACTATGTGTAGTAAATTTTCATTGTATAAAGTTTATAAAAGCCGAGTATACTTGGTATGTATGTAAAAGTGTAATGTACTCGCTTTTATAAAGATGTACGTTCCAAAGTAATGAATATATATACACATATAAACTTCGTGTATTTAACAAATAAATATATATACATGGTAATAGTTTGAATCCTTGAAATAGTGAAATACTACAATAGTTTTTATGACGTGCTTTTTATGACATACAATGTCACATAAATCATATATTTTTGTATCATATAGTATTTTTTGTGTGGAGTAGTTATTTCATGATAAAATAACTATAATATATACATGAAAATTTTATTTGTAACAATATGTTACATTGTTAAATAACGTTTTTATAAACTAGACTTATTGTATTTTCGCATAAAATGATAATTTGTTTGTATAATCGCAGTATACGGGAACATGTAATCCCCCCCCCCCCCCCCCCCCCCCCGGGAAAATAATTGTAAATATTAAAAATGGGTCGTAAGCGCTCATCCTTGAACCGTGAGTTCGATTTGTAAGGAATCGGTTTATTTTTAGAAACTCGTCGTGAGAAACCGTAAAACCGCAATTCTTGAACTTTGAAATACTTTGGGACCGTTTTGTAATGAATTTACACTGTAGGGGTTGATTTGTAACTTCACTAAACTATAGGGGTTTTTTGGTATTTTAATTCTATAAATGGGACTGTTTTGGTTAATAAATACCAAAGGAGGGGTTGTTTTGAATAAATGGATTCAACGTTTGGGGTCTGGGACTTGTTTTAAAAATGAATGTTGCAGCATGAGTTATTTAGTCATTTCATCAAAGTTGAAAGAGCTTAGGGCTTTTATTCCCTCGTCGTCATTTGTTGATCGTCAAAGGAAAAGAAAGATGAACGAAGGCAGATGAAGGGAAAACGAAGGAACGAAAGCAGGTGCGAACGATCGAAGGCGGCAAGAAGGAGCATGAAGGCTCGCATGCAGGTAAGAGGTCTGAGGGTTGTGGATCGATCGCAGACGGAGGGAGCATCTCCGGGGGATCGACAAGACCGAAGAAACAAAGGGGGAAGCAGCGAAGCTGGCTCGTGGTCTCGGTGGGTGCAGCGAGGAGCTGCTCAAGCAGTTTCTCGGCCGCTTGCTTCAGCTGCGGTAGGGAGGAGGCTAGAAGGGGTCTGATAGGTAGCAATAGCTTCGCAGGTTGGGCTTTGGTGGTGTTTGCTCGACGGGAAGAAGGGAAAGATTTGAGGGGCCTGCTGTCTCGAGATCTTGCTGGAAATCAGCACCATCTACAGTGGTTCTTGACAAGGGACGAAGAAGCAGACGATGCTGCTCAGGTAGCTTTTATACTTCTTGTTTTCCTTTTTTTTCCCCCCCGAACAGCAATGTTGAAGAGAAAGGGGGCTTTTGGTTTGATGTTTGACAGGGGAAGAGGGAAGGATGGAGGTGGAGTCAAGGATGGCAGGTGATGGTTGGTTTAGGCGTGGTCCGATTGATATTCATAGAAAGAGAAGAAGAAAGAACAATTCAGAAAAGAAGGAAGCAAAAAATGGGCTGCGGTCCCATTGATTTTGCTAAATACACAAGCACAACACCTCCGCTGGAGGTGTTCTTGGCTGGCACGATGAAGAAGAAGAAGAAAGTAGACGGGTTGCTGGTCTTTTGGTGTTTCACTGACAGCTTAAATTGAGAAAAGAGTTTCTAACACGTTTCCTTTGTGTGTGTAAACTTGGGTAAATTGAATTTGGAAGAAATGTTATGTTTTTTTTACTGTCAATTAACTATATAATTGTTGTACTTTGTATCAAACTTGCAAGCCATGTGTTGAACTAATTTAATATATATTTGTGTATATTATTTATTGAGTGGTATGGATGTATGGATTGTGTATATGGTTGGTAGCCTTTTAGATAAGCAACAAACTTTAGTACATTAGTATATTGGTTTAAATGGTCCATCGTAACTATATTTGCATTTGATAGGCATGTACTTGTGTTTTTATGTTTTAAAAGGTCATTTGTTAAGATTTAAAGGGGTCACCGGGTGACACTCATCCTACATTGCACTTTACCAATTCCACATCATTACCAACCATCCTACATTGCACTTTACCAATTCCAGTCATTACCAATTCCATGTCATTGTCATCTAGCAATTATGGGTTGTATCGGATTTTGTATGTATTGGTGTATTTCTCTAAATTATTTATGTATTTTAAGAAATAATACATGGTTTAATATTTGAGTCAAAATGTTTAAATTATGGTACCAAAATGGGTAATGTCACACTTCTACATTTAAAATGTTACAAAACAGTTTTTCTCGATTTGTGTGTCATCCCGATTTTAAATATTCTTCTGAAAATAGTGAATGATAGAGTTTAGTTCAAAAACGTTTAATTTTTCCAAACGGATTAATTTGTGTGTCTATGTCCAAAATTGCTTTCGGAATTTCCATCTGAGGTGTGCAGGTTCCACAACGAATAGAAGCGGTTTTAGCAATTTTAAGAAAATAAGTAATATACCGGTTTAGATTCTTAAAACTGTTGTACTTTTTGCATACAAACTGCGCTTTGGATGGTATTTATATTTCCGGAAACAGGAAAATGTGTACTACGAGACTAGAATGTTAGCTTTGCTCACAACTACTTAATATGAAATTTCAGTTTTTCAGATGCATTAACTATGGTTGTAGTTTGAGTTGTTTGATTCGTTTTACAATTTACATATTTGGAAGTATCTTGAAATAGTTGTAATGAATTCATTTATTTTACAGAAGATGCACTAAAACTCAATGAGTTAAATTACAAAGAGATTTACTATGAATTGACCGTCCACAGACTTTGACCTAAATTTCGGGATGTCACATTACCTCCCCGTTAAGGGAATTTCATCCTAAAATTATTATGTTCTAGACTATTTTATTCCACTATCATTTCATTCCACTAGTGGAGGGAGCACCATTGAACAGTTGTGGATACTTTTGTTTCATTTGGTCCTCATGTTCCCAAGTAAACTCTGGCCCTCTACGAGAGTTCCATCAGACTTTTACTATGGGAATGTGGCTTTATGTGAGGCTTTTGATTTCTCGATCCATGATCTCCACCGGTTCCCCCACAAACTGAAGTTTTGTGTTGAACTAGATCTCATCGAGAGGAAAGACAAGGTTCTCACTATAGAGACACTTTTTGAGATTACACATGTGGAAGGTATCGTGAACTTTACTGAGTTCTTGAGGTAACTTGAGCCCTTTCCAGGATTTCAAAAGGTCCGATATATCAGGGGTTTAGTTTACTTTGTTTTTCAAATCAAATGACACATTTCCATACTACGACCTTTAGTAGGACACAGTCTCCTACTTTGAATTCTAATGGTTTGTGTCTTGTGTCATCGTAGCTTTTCTGACAACAACGTGCTGCCTTCAATCGTTCCTTTATCTGAACGATCTTCTCTATTGTTTCATGAATGATCTCGGGATTGGTAAGTAGGGTATCTCCCACATGATTTTTAGCTAATTGAGTATCTGCAACTTATGCCAAGTATACCGGAGACCGACATCTACATCCATACAAGGCCTCAGATGAAGAGACCTTTATGCTAGTGTGATAA
Organism: Lactuca saligna; assembly: GCF_052625555.1. Classification (NCBI taxonomy): domain Eukaryota; kingdom Viridiplantae; phylum Streptophyta; class Magnoliopsida; order Asterales; family Asteraceae; genus Lactuca; species Lactuca saligna. Next base: position 48,261,874 of record NC_136425.1, read on the forward strand.
CTATTGTTATATGAAAAACTCAACTAGCAGTAAGTAAGTATCCCTATGAATTATCAAATTCTATCACAAAAGCGTGGAGCATGTCTTCTAGAGTTTATATCATTCTTTTCACTATGTCCACCTGCTTAAGGATGATATGTAGTTCTCATATCTAGTTTGGTTCCTAGGGACCTCTGCAATGACTGCTAAAATCTAGAAGTGAATCTGCTATCTCGCTTTGAGATAATAGATATAGCCACACCATGCAATTTGACTCTTTATTTGAGATAGGTCCTGGTGAGTTTCTCCATCTTGTCAATTTCTTTTATGGCTAGGAAGTGGAAAAAATTGGTTTAATGGTCAACCACTACCCCAATGGTGTCATAATCGCTTGAAGTTCTTGGAAACTTCATTATGAAGTCCATGGTTATTTGTTCCCACTTCCATTCTAGGATTAACGGTTGTTGGAGTAGACTGGATGACTTTTGGTACTTTGCTTTGACTTTTGAGCAAGTTAAGCACTTACTGATATATGTGGTAATCTCTACCTTCATGTTGGGCCACCAATAAAACTTATTGAGATTGAGATACATCTTATATGTTTCAGGATGTGTTGAATATCTCGACTTATGAGTTGTATTTAAAACTAAACTCCTGACTTCACCAAACTTTAGGGTCTAAATCCAGTTCATCAAATATCATGTTCCGTCTTCCTTGAGGCCGAACTGTTAGTAGATACCTCGCAGGTTCTCCTCTACGATATTCTCGGTTTTGAGAGGATGGTTTGGGTTATAGCTTTTACACAAAGTGGATTTTCTCACTTTTTCCTGCTTAAAGCATCTGCTATGAAATTTGTTTTACCAGGATGATAACGAATTTCGCATTCGTAATCATTTAGCAATTCGACACACATTCGTTGTCTCATGTTGAGCTCCTTTTAGTCAAAGACGTGTTGGATGCTTTTGTGGTCAGTGACCAAAAAAACACTTCATCTCGTATAGGCAGTGCCTCTAAATCTTTAAGGTGAGCACTACAACTCTCAACTCTAAGTCATGGGTAATGTAGTTTGTCTTGTTTGGAGTAAGGTGTCTGGATGCGTATGCAATAACTTTATTTTTTAGCATCATTACTCATTCAAACCCTTGGTGAGAGGCATCGCAGAATACTGCAAAGTTTTATGTTCCTTCCGGAAGAGGAAAAATTGGTGCACTCCACAACAATTGTTTCAATTTCTAGAAGACGGACACTTTTATGTCTCCCTAATCGAACTTCTTGTCCTTCTGGGTTAGAGCAGTGAGAAGCTTGGCTATTTTGGAGAAATTTTCAATGAATCTCCGATAATAGCCTGTAATCCCTAGGAATTGGTGTACTTGGTTGGCGTTGTTAGTTAGGCCAAATGGCAAAACCAGAAACTCGTGGTAACTATACCGAGTCCTGAATGCCATATTTGGAATGTCTGATTCATGAAGTCTAACTTGATGATATCCAGATCTTAGATCTATCTTTGAGTAGTAGCAGGATACTTGTAGTGGGAAGAACAGGTCACTGATCCTCAGGAGTAAATATCGGCTCTTGATGGTGAGTTTACCCGACTCTCGATAGTTGATGCACATCCTAAACGATCCATCCTTCTTTTTGACAAACCATATCGGGGCTCCCCATGGAGAAAAGGTTTCATGGATAAAGCCTTTGGAAAGAAGTTCTTGGATTTGATTGGATAGTTCTTTCCATTCCAAGGGATCCATACGAGAAGGGGATCTTGCCACTGGTGCTGCACCCGAGATTAAGCCGATTTGAACTTTGACTTGTCTAACTGGAGGTACTCCAGGCAGATCCTCTAGAAATACGTCCAAGTAATCTCACACTTTCGGTATGTCTTTGATTTCCTTACCCTTTCCTTGCATATCCACCTCGTGGGCCAAGAAAGCAAAGTATCTCTTCTACAAACACCTTTTTGAGGATCACATCGAAACTTCCAACATAAAATCTTTACTCGATGAAGTACTCTAGGTAGATCCTTTATATTTGTTGATTTATCTTCATAAATCATGAGAGATTTGTTGTTGGGTAAAGGTATTTGGACAACTTTTTCGCAACATAAAATCTCTACTCGATGAAGTGATAACCAATCCATTCTGAGGATCACATCGAAACTTCCAATGGTCATAAGTATTAGGTTGACGTGAAAAACATGGTTATTTCAGGTGAGAATGCAATTGGTGAGTATTTCTAAGGTGATTTCTAACTGGCCATTTGCTACTACTACCGTGTAAGCTTCGTTAAGTTTGCATGATTTATGGTTAATCATGCTTCTAAGCTTATGAGAAATAAAGCTTTTATCGGTACAAGTATCAAATAATATTGAAGCATAAATATTTTTATAGGAAACATATTAGTGACCACAGTTGGTTCCTAGTGAGTATCTCCAACACCTATCATAAATGTTCTTCTTTGGCCACCCTGATTCTTTAGTTCAGGAAGTTTTTCTTAAAATGCACTGGTTGATTGCATTCAAAGCAATTTTAGCTTCCTCCTGCAATAGGGACTGAGGCTGTGTTGTTTGGGTCTTTCTATAAACCTTAGAGGTGTGACCTCTCAAGTCACAGATGCTTCAGACCATGCAATTTCCGACATGGTGGAAAACTACACTTGGTATTTGGGGGGGGGGGGGGTAAATTCCCAGAGCAGAGCTTTGATGTGGTGGGAGTGTTTGTGATTGTGGCGTAGATAGCCACAGGTTCTAGATTGGTTTTGCGATGTTTGAAGTTCCCCTTTAACTTGCCATGAAACTTCCTTTTTGTACTCCCAGTCTGGTTCTTTTCAATTGTGGGTTCATGGTACCCTGACGGATACACTGCTCGGTCAAATTATAGGCCAATTTCTTAGCACTATCAAAAGCAGTGGGTCTGGACGCAATAAGCGAACCCTAAACTGGTAAATCTTATCGCCAGATGTACCTTTCAGTCTCTTTGTATTCTAGGTTCACCATTCTCGAGCAAAGGTTTGCGAGGTCATTAAATCGGGAGGTATAAGCAGTCACCTCCAATCCACTCATGGTAAGGTCCCAAATTATAGAGAGTGATCGATTCCAGAAATCCTACATATTTCCAAAATTTAAAGAAAAAAAATGAAATCCTATCAATTTCAAACAATAGAGAGAGAAGTTTGAAGACTATTGAATGATTGATTGGGAACTATGGGTTTCCCTACTATGACAGTAGCAGAGCTATTGATTCTTTGTTCTTCTTCGGGTTTGGGCTAACTAGGAAAATCTGAGCATCGTCCTAGATTTTCAGTACTTAAAATGTATATGTTTTTTTGGATTTGATATAAGGTTTCTAAGGTAGTAGGTTTATGCAGCGAAACTTGAGAACATCCTTCAATCTCTAAAACTTCCAACCATTGTAGTCTGTCAAACTCCTTGCTCAAGGTTGGTTGTGTACCAGCCCAACCATAACTAACATAGGCGTACGTTCCAGGTTTATTAACTAGTATGGCTTATATACGGTACTAACATTAGTTGAGGTGTTTGACCTAAATGGTTGAGTTACTAGTTTTAGTTAGAGGTATGTTAGAATTTTATTAAATGTTATCATTGTGGGTCAGAGTATACATATGAATCTTATATATTAATGTTGGTGAGGTTTGTAGTATTATTAAATTTCTTTTTGTACCCTAAGACTAGCAAGTACAGACGCCAGATAGGAAACATCGGAGGGCAGAACCATCTTGGCAATTAATTCGTTCTGAAATCCAACAACCCTATGTGACCCTTCAAACCAGATTCCCTGTACCTTAGGTAGCCAAGAAGTAGTGTAATTAATAATCAAAAAACTTTAATTTAGAAGCTAGTTTCTATAGTTATATTCCCCTTTCGAGGATACAAGTTCTCTATAGCCAATTTAGCTCTTATACCAATCTGTCACACCCCCGGCTGAGGCGGTGGAACATGGCGGGTTGTGCAACTAAGTTTATGGATCACAAGTAAATTGAATATATAGCACAAGTACAACAATAAACAAAATAGCATTTGTATTTCATCTTGGTGGTTGAATACAAGGTTCTTACAGATAATAATAGTATATGAATTATCTTAGCGGATACGCAGTTAATACAACGACTAGTAAACTAGGTCACCTGTAATCCAATCTGTCTTGAATGTTTATTTAGTGATTTCCTAGGAATACATGTAGTTTTGAGGGTCAACACAAGGTTGGTGACAGTTACAGGTTTTCTGCTAACAACAGTAATATTTTTAAAAAGTCTAAAAAGTATTTTCTTTGTAAGTATAACAATAGTTAAAATTGTGTTTGTAAAGAGTCTTTGAAATCCAAAATGTATCTTTGTATAAGTAAATCCATAATTAAAACTATGTTTGTAAAGAATCCTTGAATATACTAGAAAACCATATTGTATTGTTGCATAAGTAAATCCATACTTCAAATAGTTTTAAAAGAAACCAAGTTCATGGTTTGTAGTAAATGAGAGACCATAAGTAAATCCATACTTAAAATAATTTTGAAAGCAACCAAGCCCATGGTTTATAGTGTGAGAGAGAGAGAGAGAGATTTCATTTAATGTTTATAGTGAGCCGTATAACCGAGCTATGTGACTGAATGTACCCCCTACAATGCTTCATTGGACATTGTAGTAACAATAATAAACACTTATCAGCAAATTTGATTAATTGTTCGAGGTTGTAGCTAGCAACCACAGGTGTATATGTCAACCTTGTATAGATCTATACATACGTATCTCACTGTTTAGATCGTTTGTCACACCCGATTTAAACAAATTAAGTTTATCACTGTTGGTTGCACTAAAATATAGCACATGGAAGCAGGGTCGAATCCTCAGAGACGCAGCCTAAAAGTCAATGCCTTTTTGCATTAGACACAATCTTGTCAAGAAACAGAAAATATAAAAGATGGATTTTAAATTTCACTAAAAAAAACTAAAATTGCAGTGATATTAAATTAAACGAAAATCAATATTAAAAACGGTTGCAGCTCTGTTGTGAGTTTCCTAATCATGCAACTAACCCAAATCTGATTATTTGAGATGCGTTCTATCTAAGATGGTACTGATAAAAACTAACAAGCTTTAGTCGAATCTCATTTACCTAAACAAGTTAATCAAAACAAGCTCTTTTAAATAACCCTAACTTTTTTACTTTCAATTAAACAAGCTCTTGATTAAATCAGAAAGTTGTATTAAGTTCTTTGCAAAATTCCCAGCAATACCCAATACTTCTCACAAGCTTGGAAGCATAAAGGTATGAATTTTACAGTTTATATCAGAGTTAAATCCCAAACACGGAAGCAATCTGATACTTGTTACTTTTTACCAGTTGACATGGACAATTACGGGTTCTATTAACTAGTTAAATAGAATGATAAAACCCTAGCAAGGTGATCAGACTAACAAGAATAAAAATCACATGTTCATTAAGTTCAAAACAAAAAAATTATAGATAGAAACACAAAACAAAAATCAGATCTGAAAGTTTATCACACGAAAAGTACTAGTCTATACAGAACTGAAAACTAAAGTTTAGCTAGACTTGGCCAAAAACGAAATCAAACTGGATAAAAGAAACATTTAATGATCAATCTTCTAAACTAAATGTATGAGATGATTCAAAGTCTTTAGATCTTCAAAAGTTGCTAAAAAAATTCAAAAATCACCTTCTGAAGTGGTTTTCTTCGCCTGGAATCATCCAACCTTACAACTAATTATGAGGGTTGTATTTATACTCAAGGTGGAAGCTTCTAGAACAAGAAACTTCAAATATGTGATCGCAAGTAGCCAATATGCGATCGCAAGTTTCTCTCAAAATGCATAACGGGCTAATTTAATGACGTACAATGCTATTCTAGTCTTTTTAGACATACATGGTATCGCATGTCCTTTTCTACACTAGCACATCTTTTTTAAAATCTTCCAGGATTGCATTTAATTGAAGCCCAAAGTCAAATTTGAAGTTTCCTGAGTTACGGCCGAAACATACGATCACAAGTTTGCCCCATGCGATCACATGTACCTTTTCTTTTGAATTATCGACATGAAAAATCCTCGAAACTGATTTACGAACAAAATGCTACCAACCTACAATCGCAGGTTCCTCCCATGAGATTGCATGTATGTGTTTTGTGCTTGTTTCGGACGTGATTCTTTGGTTTAAGCATTCCTTGTTATTCCTTAGCATCCTTCTTCAGTAATAACTCCATTTTAAGCTCCAAACGTGCATCCAACTTCTCCCAAAGCACTGCTCCACTTGAACTATCTTAAATTGGCATAACAATGTGAGCAATACGGGAATTCTAACAAAATCCATGAGTTTAACATTATTTAAATAAATGACATGCAAATGTACAAAATATGTTGCTAAAATAATAATAAAAACTACCCTAAAAGATGCATAAAATGGCATCTAACTAATCTCCCCAATCTTAAACCTTACTTGCCCTCAAATAAGAAAAAGAATAAAACATTATAAACAAATGGAGAGATGTAGATGACATAAAAAGGAACTTGGAATAAAATAAAACAAGTTTAAGGAAATTAGAAATTTAAACTTTATCAAAACACTTCACTCTTCTCTGTATATATATATATATATATATATATATATATATATATTAATATAATTTTTTATACGATCAGACTTTACATTGAGGGAATTCCAATCACTACTACCTAGATGACCATCCTGCTACCTTTCATGTATCATAGACTCCTAAAGTGAGGAAGACCACGAAACAATGTAACCCAATAGTCCAACCATAGATTTATTTAAACTTTACACCTTAACTAGCTTTGTGAGCAAAAATAACACAGTCCATGATCTCATGTCCTTAAGACTAGATAGTCAAGAGCCAAGAGCCAGAATCGATGCATCCTTAAGAACCTGTCACGGCAAATCAACTTTCGCTAAAGCAGTGGGTCACACCCATAGGGGCCTAGATCCTATGATTTAACTTTTTTTAGAGCCACCAATATCATATCACATAGTTCTTTATTCACCATATTTAACTTTGAGACGGCTTCTGATTTGATTGAACTCAAATTTGTATCTTTGTTTTTGGCTTGAGTTGTTTAATCAACTTTTGAATTTATTTAGATTTATTCGGTTAAGTGCTTCAAATTTTGATTTGGGTACTGGATATGACAGTTGTACCCTTTCTTCCTTCTTGACTGTATGGATCTGATATAAGGGCTCTCTATTACCATGAGGGTAACACATTTCAACAAATAGGTCTATGTTCTGTGGGTCCAGAGTTGTCGATAAAGCCTCTTTTTAAACATTCAAAAGCAAATAATCCCAAAGCTATTATTATTGCCCACAAAAACGTTTTAGTATGCCATTTTTTATTTTCTAAGGTTGGGTGTCTTATATTACGGCGTTTGGGTCCCTTAGTTATGAAAAATGATTCTACACTTCCAACAACGACCCGATCGATTTGGATTTTCAATTTCCATCTTCGCGGAGTTATCAATTGTAATAAGTATTTATCGAATGTAAAGAGTATCCTCATCTCATATTTCTTTTTGAATATACTAAAAATAAAACTAAATATCAATAAAATAGTTTTGGTTTTTTTAATGCTGTAAAAATAAAAAGGAAATATTTTTGGATTTTTAACATTTTTTATGTGCAAATGCAAAAGAATAAAATACAAACAGAAAAATAAAATTTGAAAAAATTTACCTAAAAACTGAAAAATTGAAAATTTTAATTGAAAAACTGCAAAATATAAAAATTTTAACAAAAAATGCAAAATGTTACACTGACCCCCTCCCCAAGCGTAAAATGATGCATTATCCTCAATGCTTAGAGAGCAATAAACAACCAAATAAAGAATATAAAAGTAAAATGGTACAGCTAGGAAAGAATATACCTGATAAGTTTGCAAAAATCTGATTTTGACGATAATCTGGCGAATTCGTTTCTTCAGCAACTTGAAGATCCTCTGTTTTCTTCAAGCTTGCTTGGAACCGCGACCATTTTCTTTATTGAAAGCATGAACGTGGCGAAAAATAAAACTAATCATCGGGTTGCCTCCCGGAAAGCCACCTATTTTTAAAGTCATTAGCTCGACTTTGCCCAACAAGATTAACTATCTGGTGTGGTTCGGACTTTTCTGAAGCTCAACTCTTTTTCTTGTGACTTCAGATCCCTTCAAATATGGAAATATTGGCGTATCTAGAACTTGCTCAACAGTCTCAAAAAAACTCCAGATTGTCTTTAGATAAATTCTTCTGATTTGATTTCTTCTTTCTCTTTCTCATCTTCTTCTTTTTTTCTTAAAACTTCCTTCTTCTCAGATTTTTGCATTTTAGCTTCTGTTTTGGTACTTTCCCGATTGAAATCATCTCTTTCTCCTCTTCTTTTTCCAAAAGTTTGTTTCTTTTCAAATTTGTATCTGATTATTCTTCGGCAAGAATCAGATACTCCTTCATCTCCCCAATCTTATCTTCTGCGAGCTCCTCCAATTAGTATGATAAATTCTTGTTTGAAATTTTTTCTTGCATAGAGAAATTAGAGAACTCATAGTAGCCCTCTGATAAAGGACTACTGGTACCAAGATAATTTACAGAAATATTTTCAGAAGGAAAATCATCATTATTAATTTTAAAGATCACAACTTCTACATCAAATTCCATTGAAAGTGTACCGACAAAAACATCAATTTTTGTTCTAAAAGTTTTCATAAAAGACCTTCTTAAAATAATCGAATTTTTTTTCAGACACATCAACATTCCCCCTATCCAATATATAAAAATCAGATTATTCACTTGGACAAGAACATCCTCCAGTGCACCTTTTGGGTGTACTGTAGACTAGTCAGTCAATTGTATGATTGTCCCGGTCTTTTGTAAAGTTCCCATTTTTTATTTTTCAAAAATAGAAAAAAGAATGACATTAACTGAAGCTCCAAAGTCAAGCATGACATTTGAAAATTTAAGGTTTCCCAATTTACAAGGAACTGATAAAATCCTTGGATCCTTGCACTTTGGGGTAAGCCCTTTTGCTGAATGGTAGAAATATTTTTTCCACATTTTAAAGTTTCACTAAATTTTATTTTTTTATCTGAAATGCATAAATTTTTTAGAAATTTATCATATCGAGGAATGTGTTTGATGATATCCAAAAGTGGGATAGTTATCTCAACTTCGTGAAAAAATTCCATAATATCTTATTCCCCTCTTTCGCGCTTCGAACTCTTCTGTCTTGATGGGAATGGAGGTAAGGGCTTATATTCCTTCAGATATGGATGAACTGGTGTTTGGAGTTTCTTTTTTTTATCTTCTTCAGCTTCTTCTTCCACTAAGACCTTTTCAATCTCTTCAGCTTCAGCTCCTTTTTCTGTCTCTTCCGCATCTCCTTCTTCATTCAGAACTTTTTCAAATTCTTCTTTAGCCTTGTCTTCTAGTTTAGATTAGCTTGGGCCCCCATATGTTTTCCCACTTCTCAAGGAAATAGCACTAACATTATGCTTCATATTGTTTTCAATGTGGCCCGGTAACTTTCCTTGAGATTCCAGGCGACCCATAGAAGTGGCAAGTTAAGATACCTGTTGTTCCAGATTCTTGATACTGGCTCTGGTTTCTTTTTGGAATGCTTGCGTGCTCATGACAAGACTCTTCACTATATCTTCTAAGGCCACACTAGATAGGTTGCTGATTTGAAGATTGATTCTGGTAATTCGGATTCTAGAAGTTTTGTTGATGATTCGGATTCTGAAAGTTGGGCTAGTAAAGAGAATTTTGTTGAAAGCCCGGTTGCAGATAATTTCGCTGCTGGTGGAATCCGGGTGGGATCTGATATTGTTGTTTCTACTGAAAATTATTTTGATAGCCTCCAACAGCTTCTACTACAAATGTATCCTCTTACAGTAACAGACACATATATGTTGGATGTTCTGTCTTCAAACAAATACCACATGGTTGCTTTGTAGCAATTTTCTCTTTCATCAGGAGTAAAATAGCCATTCTTAGTTCAGATATTTGAGACTCCATATGAGCAATGCTGACTTCCTTGACACCCCTCGGCTGATTTGGATACCACTCATATTCGTTTCTGGAATGTTTAGAGTCGATCACCAGTTTTTCGATAAGCTCTTTGATTTCAGTTAGCGTCATATCACCCAAGGAACCATCACTAGAAGCATTTATCAGGCGCCTCTCCAGTGTCATTCCTTCATAAAAGCAATTGTAAAGTTGATAATCATTGATCTCATGTTGTGGACACCGAAGCAGAAGCTTCTTGAACCTTTCCCCGTAAGTTTGTAAAGCTTCTCTTTTTCCTTGTTTGATCCCAATGATTTCTCTTCTGAGACTGGAAACACACGTTTTTGGAAAATATTTCTCTAAAAACAGCTTCTCAAGCTCAGTCCAAGTGGTGATGGAACCGAATGAGAGTTCTTATAACCATTCTCTAACTGAATCTTGAAGTGAAAAGTGGAATGCCCTTAGCTTAATCTGGTCTTTTGTAACAACAATTGGCTTTATTCCTGAACAAATCACATGAAATTCCTTGAGGAATTTATGTGGGTCTTTGTTTTCTAGTCTGAAAAATGTGGAAAGTATATGAATCAGCCCATATTTGAGTTTGAAGTTCAGCGCTTCCAGAAAAGTAATGCAGAGGGGCTGTTGATTGACCATGTAACATCCTGGAATCGCAAGAGTAGAGTTGAAGGGCTAAAAGTGTAAGTTTTAGAGGGTGACTCGGCGAGTCTATGGATAGACTCGACGAGTCAAGTCGCGGCTATGATCGCGTGTCAAGTGGCCTACTCGGCGAGTCCAAAGATGGACTCGGCGAGTAGGTGCTGTATGGAGAAAACCCTAATTTCCGGGGTTGAGCCCTATATAAAGAGCATTATACCCCTCCACAGCCTCCCTTATTCCCCCCTTGAGTTCCAGAAACCCTAAATTCGTGGAGAGTTCAATTGTGGAGCAAATTAGAGCTTGGAGAGGTATTGGTTGAAGAAATCTTGAAGGAGAAGTGGCTTGGATCAAAGGGCTTTGCTTGGATTCGAGTTTGGTTGCTATTGAGGCATCTTTTGGAGGTAATACTTTCGTTCTTGGGCTGTATCTTCCTAGTTTCTCATTTTGGGGTTGTGTGGGGTGCTTGGTTGTGTGACATCTTGATGTTTGGGGTATGGATCTGAGGTTGCTACCTCAGATCTGGAGTGGGGAAGATCTTAAGAGCATTAAAGCCCTTGTTCTTGTGTTGTTAATAAAGCTACCATGTCCCAAACCTTGGTTTTAAGGTGAATATGGCTTAGATCTCGTTAGATTCACGTAAAGTTCGCCACTTTACGTGATGGATGGATTGTAGGAGGTTGGATCTATGTTTTGGATCAATTGCATGGCCTGAGATGCTTCTGTATGGATTCAGACTGGTGGTACTCGACGAGTCACATGGGTGGACTCGACGAGTTGCTTGAAGATGGCCTGGAACTCGACGAGTTGGAAGAACAACTCGGCGAGTAGGTTGAAGATAGCCTTGGACTCGGCGAGTCTTGTCGAGGAAGTCCCAATATTTCTGGTCGAGTCGAGGAATCGGTGAGTCAAGGGATGACTCGGTGAGTTGGGTGCGAGTGGACTCAGAGTTGTTGGAATCGACGAGTCTTGGGGTGACTCGGCGAGTTGGGTCGCTGATTGAAGGATGTTCTGAGCATATGGACTCGGCGAGTCATCGGGTTGACTCGGCGAGTAAGGTCAGTTAGGGGTTGACTTTGACTTGTCCAAGGTTGACCAGTTGTCTTCCAGGGGTATTTTGGTAATTAAGGGTATTTATTGAGTTGTATGTTTTGATGTTCAGTGGAGGAGTTCGTGTCAGAGTTCGGAGCAGCGGGATCTTATCTTTTCAGCCGACAGTTTTGAGGTGAGTTATCCTCACTATATCAACAGGGTCTAAGGCACCAAGGCCGGCCCTTTATTGTATTGAGATTCGGTTATGGTTATTATGTTATTGTTTGATGTGCCTGCATCCTATTAGCTAGGATGGTACATACTAGGAGACCTTGTTAAGGTCAGTTTCCCGATATACAGAGTGATGCTATGCTAGTGACCGGTTAGGTCGGTAACCCGGTTAGGGTAATGATATGCTATGTGATCTGCTTGCTCGGCTTGTTGAGTATGACTGTTATATGAATGTATGTTTTGTGCACATGGTTGTTTGGACTGGAGATGGGTTGAGGCGGGTCCTACTTTGTGCTGTAGGCCAAGATACCCTGGGCGGACCGGTTGTTCCGAAGGCCCAGCAAGCGGTCCGGATAGGCTGTAGGCCCCACGAGGGCGGACCAGACGTGCCGAGGCTCGGAGAGTGGACCAGGCCGACTGAAGGCCCGATGCGGGCGGACCTGTCACACTGTAGACTTAGAGAGTGGACCAGGTGGGTTGAAGGCCCGATGCGGGCGGACCAACCCCACTGTAGACTCGAAGGACATGACTAGACCTGGAGGATGGATCCGGTGGACTGAAGGCCCGATACGGCGGACCAGTCACACAGTTGCCCCGATATGTATGGTTGTTCTATGTTCTGTTATGTTATGTATGTTTTGTATGTTTGGACCGGAAGGTCGCAGCCTGGAAGGGCGTATGCGTGGTTGGTATTTTGGGGGTATCTCACTAAGCTTTCGGGCTTACAGTTGTGGTTTAATGTTTTTCAGGTTCTTCAGGAGACCGTGGCAAGGCGAAGGCGCGATCGTACTGCTCCTCATGATTTTGTAGTAATGTGATTCTGGGAATACTCTAATAATTTGTATTGAAAACCTTTTTGTAAACATTTTAATGAAAATCGGGTTAAATTGAAAATTTTAAATTTGGTTGTATTTTTCGGATGTTACAAGTTGGTATCAGAGCCTTGGTTTGAGTGAATTAGAGGAACACTTGTGTGACTCCAGTCTCAAATCGAGGAGGGTTTTTGAAAGAGAATTTAAAGATGTTTTTCAAAATAAGTAAAGGAGGACGCGGAGGTATGATCAGTCGGAGCCAGTAAGTAGCCCCAAAATACCATACATGACAATTGTTTTATTGATATTTGATAGAACAGCATGCTAGACTTAGGCTAGGGATCTTCAGGATTTCTTGATGAGTTGCCTGATTTATGATGCCTGCTAGCCTAGGGTTCCTTGTGAGATATTTCTAGTGTTCCTCTAGTTGTGAGGATAGAGCGTTGTTATGTATGTTGCTAGGGTGTTGTGGGAGTACTTCATACAAATATGGGTAGGTGTGGAAGGTAGTATGGGCCCGTACTACTGAAAGCACGGACTCATACGCGTAGCAGGGAAACCATGACCTCTAGGGTTGGGATGAGAGCTGGTTCCCAGGATAGTGGAATATGTCTGAGATTTGGTGTTTTATTTTCAGTATGGAGATTTCAGGGCACGCTGCGAGTGGATCCGGGTCAGGATCAGGAGCAGGAGAGGGAGTTCCGGGTGGGTCTGTACAGCCAGAGGTTGTCAGTCAGATGAGTACGCACGAGTTGGATGTGAGGATTCGTGAGATCCTGCATGATGAGGTTGCTGCATTGTTTCGGGCTGAGCTGTCGGAGTTGTTTGGGTCGATCAAGACCGCCATGGTGGAGTATTTTGATGAGCGCTATGCGGCTCTCATGGAGATGGTTGCCGCGGCGGCTACAGCAGCTGTAGCAGCGGCAGGGGGAGGAGCTAGTAGAGGTTTTCAGTATCGGGACTTCGATAATACGAAGCCTCCCACTTTTGATGGAGTTCAGGATCCGATCGTTGCTATGAGGTGGTTATCAGATGTGGAGGGATGTTTCTTCACGTGTTCATGCCCTGCTGATCAGAGGGTGAGGTGTGCTCTGAACCTGTTGAGGCTCGGAGCAAAGGATTGGTGGAGATTGACCACGGGGTCGTACTTGGATGCGCAGAGGGCTGTGATTTCATGGGATCGGTTCAGAGAGATGTTCAGCACTCGTTATGTTCCGCAGGACGAGAGGGAGAGGTTGGCTCAGGAGTTCTTGGAGCTGAAACAGGATTCAGTCACCAAGATGTTTACTGAGAGGGCAATGTTTTGCCCCGAGTTCACTTCGGAGCAGGCTCAGATGTCCCAATATCTGAGTATGCTAAAGAGGGACATCAGACAGTTTGTGTCTGCGCAGAGGTGTGAGACTTTGCTAGAGTTGCAGGAGGCCGCCAGGCGGCGTGAGTTAGAGATTGAGTTAAAGATGCGTGAGCTGAGGCAAGCTCCGGTTCAGTCGCAGCTGGCGACAAAACGGTCTAAGACCGTTGATTCCAGGATGGGAGATCAGGGTAGCCACAACTATGGAAAGTGTGGAAGGGGTCACACCGGGGTTTGTCGGTCCGGTGGAGCATGCCGCAAGTGCGGAAAGGAGGGACACTATGCGAGGGATTGTCGGCAGTCAGTGCCGGTTCAGGATTTGAAGATATGCTATCATTGTCATCAAGTTGGACATGTGAAGGTCAACTGTCCACGGCTTGCTGCAGGACCGGTGCAGGCTCCAGCACCGGCTACATTGAGGATCACAGGTGGAGATCAGGGTGGAGCAGAGCCCCCAAGGGCTTAGGGTCGTGTTTTACAGCTTGCTGCTACGGGTATGTTCTTTCTGCTGTTTTGATTATTTATGATTGTTGTGGAGTATTGTTATCTGTTGGTTTCGTTGGTTGGTTATGGAATTGCATTTCGGGTTTTCGTGTGGTATCCGTTGTTCTTTGAGGGTTTGGCGAGTTGTGATCGAGATTTCGTTTTAGTATCTTTTGTTCCCTGAAGGATCGTTATGGTTATGGATTTGTACATCGAGCTATCATTGATTATCCTTGTGAGGATTGGTGGCGGATGCGGCGTTGGTTTGAAGGCCGGGTAGATTCTGCAGTCTGAGGAATGGATATTTGAAGATTGGGTTCCTTTCGAGCGGGTTGTTCAGTGTGGGAACATGATTTTTATGGAAGTTGTTGGCGCTGGTGAGAAACATTTTGCGTGTAAGTTGTAACAGCCCGGAATTTCAGGTATTGTTTTAAAACTATTTTTGGGACATTTTAGGAAGGGACTCGGCGAGTTGGTGCCTGACTCGCCGAGTAGGACCACAGGCTTGGTCGCGGATGCGCGACTGGACTCGACGAGTCCAGATATGGACTCGGCGAGTCGACGCTGTTCAGCAGAAACCCTAGCCGTTTAGTTTGGAACGTATATAATGCCTCTTAGGCCGTCATTGTACGTTTTTTTGGCCGATTGTGAAGAACCTAAGCATCTGTGGACGACTAGAGGAGAAGGGAAGGCTATTGGGACCTTGAGGAGATTGTTAGGCAAGAAGAGGCAAGGTTTTGGTCAAAGGAAGATCAAGAGGATTGAGTTCTGAAGGTTGGGGACACAGAGAACACGTTTTTCAGGTAATACTCGGACCATTTCTGTTGTTTTGGTGGTGTACACGAATCTAGGGTTTATGAGACCCATTTGGGGATTAGATAGATTATTATGTTGTACCCAATCGTTTATACCCCAGTAATAGGATGCTTAGAGGTCCAGAAAGTCCCATGATTGCATGTCTCGGGACCATGCGTATTTCAGGAGGCAGATGATTGACTGCATGGCATGGACTCGCCGAGTCCAATGATCAGACTCGGCGAGTAGCTTGAAGATTTGCTGGGACTCGCCGAGTTGTTCTTCAGACTCGGCGAGTAGCTTGAGGATTCATTGGAACTCGTCGAGTTGTTCTTCAGACTCGGCGAGTGGAGTCGGGGTGGCCCCGCGATTCTTCCACGAGGATCTCGTCGAGTCAGGAGGGATACTCGACGAGTAGAAAGGGGAACAACAGGGAAGTTGGGGAGGACGGCTAGACTCGTCGAGTCGCCTTTGCACTCGACGAGTCCGGTCAAGTTGACCGTTGACCAGAGTTGACCTGCATGTAATTTCGTAGGGTCAGTTGTCTTGTTTGATAAGATTATTAATAAGGGTATATGGTATTATAGGGAGACTGCAGATCGGCGGACCGAGTGCGAGTGGTTTCAAGAGTTTATAGTTTACATACTACGAGGTGAGTCTTCTCACTATACTTCACCCGAAAGGGGATGACTGTGAGACCGGAAGGTCGTATATGATATGTGTTATTTATGCTATAAATAGAAAGGTAGATGCTATGCATGATATGTATGTTTATACGGGCCGGAAGGCGATATGTTATGTGACAGAAAGGTCAGGTATGACGTATGATGTATGTGCTATGTGTATTATATTAAATGTATTATGTGTTGTAATTGTTATGGGCCGGAAGGCAATATGATACGGGCCAGAAGGCAATATGTTATGGGCCGGAAGGCGATTATGTTACGGGCCGGAAGGCAATGTATTGTGGACCGGAAGGTCAGGGCCTGGAAAGGCGTATGTGTGTAAGTCGTATACTGGGGAACTCACTAAGCATTTATGCTTACAAGTTGTTATGTATGTATTTCAGGTACTAGCGAGGACCGTGGGAAGGCGCCGGCATGATGCATACACACTGCTGCTATTTGAGATCTTGGGGATTTTATTTATGTATTTGATATGAAACATGAAATAAATATTATTGGTTGAATGAAATTACTTTATTTTAAATGAAAATTTTATTTGAAAATTTGCGTTGTTACAATTGGTATCAGAGCCTTGGTTTGAGGGATTCGGGTGTACCTTCGGGTGTAACTGAACTCAAACCGAGGATTTGAGGAAAAATCTTTTAAAAATAATAAATACAAAAAACTTTTATAAAGGGTAAAGTGGTAAACAAGAAAGAAGCAGTGTGTACGATCAGCCAGCGCCCGAACGGTAAAGATCCCCAGAATACCTTACGATGTTATGTTATGCACTGAATTATGAATTGTTATGCATGCTAGAAGACTAGGTATACATGATAGGACTAGAATGGCCTGTTTTGTGATGCCTTAGTCTAGGAAGATTGCTTATATGAGATATTCGGTAGCGTGCAGGTAGGTAGTGCATATTAGAAGTAGAGTACTCACTATTCGGGGTTCGGGGAGGAAGATTTGGGACGAATGCTGATACGGTGTGGTCGGTAGTATTGGGCCCGTACTACCGAGGACATCGGGTCGGTGGGCGACCCAAGTAAGAATCCCTGGATGTCGGAGACTGAGTAGGGTTGCGTTATCGAGTGCAGCAGTACTTGATGGAGTCTCTGATAATCTTATGTTATATTTCAGAGACATTATGGTTACGACACGCCACGGAGCGAGTTCGAGCAGTATGAGTGACGAGGAGATTCGTCAGATGATTCAGGAGGAGGTAGCTGCGGCGGTTCGGGCTGAGATTCCGGAGATGTTTGGGTCCATTAAGACCACCCTGATGGAGGAGTTTGAGGAGCAGTACGCCGCACTGACTGAAGCTGCAGTCGCTGCTGCTACCGCAGCTGTGGCCGCTGCTAGGCCGCAAGGGGGTGATTCGTTGCTATTCCGGGAATTCAGCAACACGAAACCCCCTGAGTTCGATGGGACGCAGGATCCGATTGCGGCGATGAGGTGGATCGCCGACATTGAGGGGTGCTTCTACACTTGTTCATGCCCGGAGCACCTGAGGGTACGGTTCGCCTTGAACCAACTCCGTCTGGGAGCGAAGGATTGGTGGAAGTTCGTGACGGCGAACTTCACTCTGGCGGAGATTACAGCGGTGACGTGGGAGAGGTTTACTGAGATGTTCAGGGATGAGTATGTTCCCCCAGTGGAGAGGGAACGATTGATTCAGGAGTTCTTGACCCTTAAGCAAGGTACTGATTCCGTTGCGGTGGTCACACGGAAGTTTCACGAGAGGGCGATGTTCTGCTCAGAGCTGGTGTCTACGGAGCAGTCACGGATGAGCCGGTATTTAGGCGTTTTGAGGAGGGATGTCCGGGAGTTTGTGTCAAACTCCACCTATCGTACTTTCACTGAGCTTCAGGCGAACGCCAGGAAGTGCGAGATCGAGTTGGAGACCCAGGCCAGGGAGGAGGCCGAGTCTCGGCAGGTGGATCGGCGGCCGGCTCAGCCTCAGCCGGTAGCCAAGCGGATCAAGTCCGCTGATTCGAGGATGGGAGGTCCGAAGGGCCGCACTTGCGGAAAGTGCGGCAAGGGTCATGAGGGGACGTGTCGAGCTGGTGGTTGCTACAAGTGTGGCAAGGAGGGACACATTGCCAGGGATTGCCCTAAGGGGTTTATGGTTTGCTTTCACTGCAACCAGACAGGCCATCGGAAGGCCGAGTGCCCGCAGCTTCATCAGGGATCTACACCTACTACCAGGACTACTGAGACCCGACCGGCAAAGGTCGAGGCCCCGAGGGCTCGCGGGAGAGCCTTTCAGCTGACTGCGGAGGAGGTCCGCGCTGCGCCCGATGTTGTGGCAGGTATGCTATCATTCACGTATTTACTTTAAAGTCGAAATGTTATGCTTATGTTGATGTATGTGTAGGTACTTTTCTTGTGAACTCTATGCCTGCTCTAGTGTTATTTGATTCGGGTGCGAGTAGATCCTTTGTATCGTTAGCTTTTAGTCAGCATATCGGCATTAGTCGTGAGTCGTTAAGTCGGCCTCTGAGCGTTTCTATTGCGGCTGAGAGGGTGGTTTGTGCCACGGAGGTTCTTCGGGGATGCGTGCTAGAGATTTTCGGGGTTGCGTTTCCGATTGACCTAATTCCTATTGCGATGGGGGATGTCTGTGTCATCGTGGGCATGGACTGGTTGAGCCGATTTAGCGCCGTCATCGACTGCGAGTGTCAGCTGGTGACTATACGAGACCCTAGTGGGGGAGTTCTTACGGTATACGGCGAGGGTACCCGTTCGGGATCAGCTTTTTGCTCGGCCGCTAGGGCGAGGCAATGCCTACAGTAGGGATGTAGAGGTTTTGTGGCGTATGTGATGGATACGCGGGAGACTTCCGAGAGACCGAGGACAGTGGAGGAGGTTCCAGTGGTGCACGAGTTTCCAAATGTTTTTCCCGAGGATTTGCCGGGAGTACCTCCTGCGAGACAAGTAGAGTTTGGTATCGATCTGGTTCCGGGGGCTGCGCCTATTGCGAAGGTGCCTTATCGTCTTGCACCTCCGGAGATGCAAGAGCTGTCCTCGCAACTCCAGGAGTTGCTGGGGAAGGGATTTATTCGGCCGAGTAGCTCGCCGTGGGGAGCACCGATTCTGTTCGTCAAGAAGAAGGATGGTTCATACCGGATGTGTATTGATTACCGGGAGTTGAACAAGGTGACGGTCAAGAACCGCTATCCGTTACCGAGGATCGATGATCTATTCGATCAATTGCAAGGGGCATCTTGGTTTTCCAAGATCGATTTGAGATCAGGGTACCATCAGGTAAAAGTGCGGGATGAGGACGTCCAGAAGACAGCATTTAGGACGCGGTATGGGCATTACGAGTTCGTGGTGATGCCTTTCGGGCTCACCAATGCCCCGGCAGTGTTCATGGACCTCATGAATAGGGTATGCAGGCCGATGCTGGATCGGTCTGTGATCGTATTTATCGACGACATCCTAGTGTATTCGCAAACTAAAGAGCAGCATGAGGGACATTTGAGGGAGGTCCTTGAGGTACTGAGGTCGGAGAACCTATATGCAAAATTCTCCAAATGTGACTTCTGGTTGCGGGAGGTCCAATTTCTTGGACATGTTGTTAATCAGGTAGGGATATTGGTCGATCCGGCCAAGGTGGAAGCAGTGATGAGTTGGGAGGCACCGAAGTCACCTTCCGAGATCAGGAGTTTCCTTGGGTTGGCGGGGTACTATCGGAGGTTTATTAGGGACTTCTCCAAGATCGCGGTACCGCTCACCAGGTTGACCCGGAAGGGTGTTACATTCTCATGGGGACCCGAGTAGCAGACTTCCTTCGAGACACTTCGTCAGAGGCTGTGCGAAGCCCCGGTATTAGCTCTCCCGGAAGGGATGGAGGATTTTGTCGTATATTGCGACGCGTCGATTTCGGGACTGGGTGCAGTGTTGATGCAGAGGGGCCATGTGATAGCTTATGCATCGAGGCAGCTAAAGCCTCACGAGGCGAGGTATCCCACGCATGATTTAGAGTTGGGGGCAGTAGTGTTCGCTCTCAAAATTTGGCGTCACTACCTGTACGGGGTTCGTTGTACTATATACACGGACCATAAGAGTTTGAAGTATTTGATGGATCAACCCAACCTAAATATGCGTCAGAGGAGATGGTTGGACGTGGTTAAGGATTATGACTGTGAGATCCTATACCACCCAGGCAAGGCTAATGTGGTAGCCGATGCATTGAGTCGTAGGGCGGAGAGCACTCCATTGCGAGACGTATGTCTGAGACTGACAGTGATGACTCCGGTATTAGATGCTATTCGGGGGGCACAGGCCGAGGTTGTGAGATCCGAAATACAGAAGAAAGAGCGGGTCGCCGGGTTAGTTTCGGAGTTCGTTAAGGATGGACGAGGACTTCTGACGTTTCAGGGTCGGATTTGGGTACCATTCGTGGGCGGTACGCGTGCTACTTTGATGGAGGAGGCTCATAGATCGAAATTCTCGATCCATCCCGGTGCTACGAAGATGTATTTGGACTTGAGAAAGGAATATTGGTGGCCTTGCATGAAGAGAGACGTCGCTTGGTTCGTTGAGAGGTGTTTGACCTGCCGTAGGGTTAAGGCCGAGCACCAGAGACCGCATGGTAAGTTGCAGCCCTTGGGATTCCTGAGTGGAAGTGGGAACAGATTACGATGGATTTCATCACCAAATTGCCGAGAACTGCCAGAGGAGTCGATGCAATTTGGGTGATTGTGGATAGGTTGACGAAGAGTGCACACTTCCTTGCCATTAGCGAGAGTTCATCAGCGGAGAATTTGGCGGAGTTATACGTGAGAGAGATAGTATCTCGGCATGGAGTGCCGATCTCGATTGTTTCAGACCGTGATGTACGCTTCACTTCCAGGTTCTGGAAGAAATTCCATGAGGAGTTGGGTACTAAACTGCATTTTAGTACAGCATACCATCCCCAGACAGACGGTCAGAGCGAGCGGACGATTCAGACATTGGAAGACTTGCTTAGAGCGTGTGTGTTAGACTTCGGGGGTAGCTGGGATGCGCATTTGCCTTTGGCTGAGTTTTCCTACAACAACAGCCATCATTCGAGCATTGGTATGCCACCTTTTGAGTTGTTGTATGGTAGGAGGTGTCGGACTCCCATTTGCTGGGGAGAGGTGGGACAGAGAGTGATGGGCAGTACAGAGATCGTACTTCAGACGACCGAGCAGATTCAGCAGGTTAGGCAGAGGTTATTGACCGCCTAGAGCCGACAGAAGAGTTATGCGGATAGACGCCGGTCCGAGCTAGAATTCCAGGTTGGCGACTTCGTTCTCCTGAAGGTTTCTCCTTGGAAGGGAGTGATCCGGTTCAGAAAGAGGGGCAAATTAGGGCCCCGGTTCATAGGTCCATTTCGGGTAATTGCAAGAGTAGGTCGGGTAGCTTATCGGCTAGAATTGCCAGCAGAGTTGGGACAGATTCATAATACCTTTCACGTATCACAGTTGAGGAAGTGTATAGCCGATGAATCGGCAGTGGTTCCGTTAGAGGACATTCAGGTGGATGCGAGCCTGAATTACGCCGAGAGACCGGTAGCTATCAGGGATCGGAAGATCAAGGTTCTGCGGAACAAGGAGGTACCTCTGGTGTTGGTTCAGTGGCAACACCGGAAGGGATCGGAGATGACTTGGGAGCCGGAGCGTGAAATGCGGGAGCAACATCCGGAGTTATTCGCAGAGTGAGACTTCGAGGGCGAAGTCTAGTTCTAGTGGGGGAGAGTTGTAACAGCCCGGAATTTCAGGTATTGTTTTAAAACTATTTTTGGGACATTTTAGGAAGGGACTCGGCGAGTTGGTGCCTGACTCGCCGAGTAGGACCACAGGCTTGGTCGCGGATGCGCGACTGGACTCGACGAGTCCAGATATGGACTCGGCGAGTCGACGCTGTTCAGCAGAAACCCTAGCCGTTTAGTTTGGAACGTATATAATGCCTCTTAGGCCGTCATTGTACGTTTTTTTGGCCGATTGTGAAGAACCTAAGCATCTGTGGACGACTAGAGGAGAAGGGAAGGCTATTGGGACCTTGAGGAGATTGTTAGGCAAGAAGAGGCAAGGTTTTGGTCAAAGGAAGATCAAGAGGATTGAGTTCTGAAGGTTGGGGACACAGAGAACACGTTTTTCAGGTAATACTCGGACCATTTCTGTTGTTTTGGTGGTGTACACGAATCTTGGGTTTATGAGACCCATTTGGGGATTAGATAGATTATTATGTTGTACCCAATCGTTTATACCCCAGTAATAGGATGCTTAGAGGTCCAGAAAGTCCCATGATTGCATGTCTCGGGACCATGCGTATTTCAGGAGGCAGATGATTGACTGCATGGCATGGACTCGCCGAGTCCAATGATCAAACTCGGCGAGTAGCTTGAAGATTTGTTGGGACTCGCCGAGTTGTTCTTCAGACTCGGCGAGTAGCTTGAGGATTCATTGGAACTCGTCGAGTTGTTCTTCAGACTCGGCGAGTGGAGTCGGGGTGGCCCCGCGATTCTTCCACGAGGATCTCGTCGAGTCAGGAGGGATACTCGACGAGTAGAAAGGGGAACAACAGGGAAGTTGGGGAGGACGGCTAGACTCGTCGAGTCGCCTTTGCACTCGACGAGTCCGGTCAAGTTGACCGTTGACCAGAGTTGACCTGCATGTAATTTCGTAGGGTCAGTTGTCTTGTTTGATAAGATTATTAATAAGGGTATATGGTATTATAGGGAGACTGCAGATCGGCGGACCAAGTGCGAGTGGTTTCAAGAGTTTATAGTTTACATACTACGAGGTGAGTCTTCTCACTATACTTCACCCGAAAAGGGATGACTGTGAGACCGGAAGGTCGTATATGATATGTGTTATTTATGCTATAAATAGAAAGGTAGATGCTATGCATGATATGTATGTTTATACGGGCCGGAAGGCGATATGTTATGTGACAGAAAGGTCAGGTATGACGTATGATGTATGTGCTATGTGTATTATATTAAATGTATTATGTGTTGTAATTGTTATGGGCCGGAAGGCAATATGATACGGGCCGGAAGGCAATATGTTATGGGCCGGAAGGCGATTCTGTTACGGGCCGGAAGGCAATGTATTGTGGACCGGAAGGTCAGGGCCTGGAAAGGCGTATGTGTGTAAGTCGTATACTGGGGAACTCACTAAGCATTTATGCTTACAAGTTGTTATGTATGTATTTCAAGTACTAGCGAGGACCGTGGGAAGGCGCCGGCATGATGCATACACACTGCTGCTATTTGAGATCTTGGGGATTTTATTTATGTATTTGATATGAAACATGAAATAAATATTATTGGTTGAATGAAACTACTTTATTTTAAATGAAAATTTTATTTGAAAATTTGCGTTGTTACATAAGTGTTGATTTTCTACAAGGTTACTTTGGGAGATCGGTGATGGCAACCGGTGATTTATTGTCAGTATCTTAAGTGGGGGAGAATTGGAGATTCTCCGGATGATCGTTGGGTCTGAGAGGTTGTCCAGCTGCTTGGGGAAATTCAGCGATATTTCTATCAGTCGGGAGCAGGCTCGTATGGGTGAGTAACATGCGTGCGGGGCGGAATACACACCTAGAGCAGTTGATTGTGGAAGGCATGGGAGCGGGCCGGGATCGAGGATGTATGATGGAGATAGAGTTCGGAACCCCTAGAGGGCTAGAACGGTATGCACGGGAGGATTTCCCGAAGGGATAGTTCGGAATGATGAATGTTAGTTGAGCGGTCCGGATAGACTGAAGGCCGGTAGGCGTACCAGTCAGGCCGAAGGCTCGGAGGACGGTCCAGTCAGATTGGCTGAAGGTTCTGTGTAACGACCCAATTTTCATGTCCAAAAATTTCATTTTAAAACATTACTTTTAGAAAACATTAATAAATAAAAGCATTGTTTGATCACGCCATAACACATCGCAAACCATGTTTAAGAATTAAACCATACAATCCATCAAATATCAGAGTACAATCCCAGTGAATCTCGTAAATGCAGAACCGAAGAGTGTGTGTGTGACATGCTGCTACCGTGCCGACTCCTTTCCCCTAGATGAGGAGGTACCTGAAACCAAAACTGAATCCGTAAGCACAAAGCTTAGTGAGCTCCCCCAACGTACCACATACCATGCAAACACATAACATAAATACTGCCAGGCTATTCTGGGGTGCCTGACTACCCGGTACGGCCATTCTGGGGTGCCGACCTACCCATACGGCCATTCTGGGGTGCCGTCCTACCCGTGTCAAGCCATTCTCGGGTGCTGACTACCCATGTCAAGCCATTCTGGGGTGCTGACTACCCATCGGTCCTAACAACCGATCCTTGGGGACTGGTCCCCTCCCGCTACCTCTATCGCATAACATAACAGGCCAACATACAAGCATACCATCACATACCATACAACAACATATAAACACATATTGGGCCTTGCCCACTGCATCGGGCCGAAGCCCGGAAACTGCATCGGATCGAAGTCCGGAACTGACTGGGACCTTGTCCCCTGCATCGGACCAAGTCCGAAACTGACTGAGCATAGCATAGCATATCACCTAACATAACAAATATACTGCATACTGCATCGGGCCGTAGCCCGAAACACATAACATAAAACACATAACACATAGCGCATAAATCTTGTCTGAACC
This sequence comes from Lactuca saligna, assembly GCF_052625555.1. Taxonomy (NCBI): domain Eukaryota; kingdom Viridiplantae; phylum Streptophyta; class Magnoliopsida; order Asterales; family Asteraceae; genus Lactuca; species Lactuca saligna. The sequence goes on from NC_136425.1 coordinate 48,286,537, forward strand.
ACGAAGGCATCAAACATACTAACTACTACATCGGACCAAAGTCCGGAAACTACTACTAACTGGACGGGCCGGCATTGTGGCCTTAGACCCGTCCCTACTGGAAGGAAACTCACCTGAGACTGCTGAACCCTACTGATAATTCTCTGGCTGCTACTCGACAATCCCCTGATCTGCTGCTCCTCCAGCTCTCCGAGCTATCAATATACATATAACACTTAGTCTGACAGTCAACTAAGTCAACTCTGGTCAAAGTCAACCTTCCAGGTCAACCCTACTCGCCGAGTCTTCCTAAAGACTCGCCGAGTTCATAAACTCAGGGTCTTTCTTATTCGCGACCCGACTCGCCGAGTCAGTCCATGACTCGCCGAGTCCTATACAATCTTCAACCAACTCGCCGAGTTGCTCATCCAACTCACCGAGTCCATGCCTAACTTCATCCGACTCGACGAGTTGTTCATCCTACTCGTCGAGTTCCTCCTCATCTTCAAGCTACTCGCCGAGTCCACTCGAAGGACTCGCCGAGTCCAGTCGGTTTTACATACATGCAGAGGACCTTTGAGTCATGCATGGACTCCAAACTGTAGATCCATTCCTTTAAGGTCTATTCCTTACGTAAAGTTGCAAACTTTACGTGTAGAGAAGGAGATCTAGGCAAGATACGCCATTAACTAGGGTGTAAGGCCAAGGGACTTCGAAATCAACACAATGACTGATACTTTATGCTTCTCCAGGCCCTAAAACACTTGAATCTGAAGTAGCAACTCCAGATCCGGCTTCTAACCATAAATAATAACATTATGGCAAGAGAGCCCCAACAACTACACATAGATCTAGGTGCAAAAAGGGTCCAGGAACTAGTTTATTACCTCCAAGTGCTCAAAATGAACTCACAATCCCAGATCTATAGCTCCTTCTTGCTCCTCCAATGTTCCTTCTTCCTTTTCCAAGCTTTAAAGCACCTTCCAAGGCTCAACTAGGAGATATGACGGCTAGGGTTTGATATCCAGGGCTAAAGAGGCAGTAAGGAACCCTGGGAAGAAGATTAAGACATTTATATAGGCCCCAAGTCCCGAATTTTAGGGTTTTCCACGCACAGACCAGACTCGCCGAGTCACCCTGGTTGACTCGCCGAGTCGGTCACTTACTCCCCGACCCGGATCCCGCTCGGACTCGCCGAGTCCCTCCTTAGACTCGCCGAGTCGACCCCTAAACTTAGGGTTTTCTTTCCTTTCTTGGTCTTCGAAACTTTGGGTGTTACATTCTGAGAGTGGTCCAGATTGGCTGAAGGCCTGGGGAGGCGGTCCAGTCATGCTGAAGACTCTACGAGTATTATTGGATCGGTTCGATGTTATGGGTTGCGTATGTTGCAGTGGGATTACATTGGGAGGTCTGGCCCCGGGTAGCAATTTTGAGTAGTGAAGGTGGTGCATGGGCTTGAAAGTCCCTACGATGAGAATCAGAGTAGTGGTGATGCATGGATGTCGGGAACGCTTTAAAGAGGTAGTGTAGCGTGGGATGAGCACCATAGTGCCTGTCATGGTGACTGGGCGGATGAGTGGTTTCCTTGGGAAGGAAAGAGGGAGGAATGAAATTCCGAAAAGGGAGTGCGAATTCACGGAAGTGAAAGCGGCAGTGTAGAGTTACGATCGGAGTGGTCCGTCGATGGTCTTTGAGTAGTGTGTTGCGGCGGTAGAATAAAGGCTCATTCGACTTGATATGTTGCTTAGGGCGCGGAGGGAATATCGCAGGCGTAGAGCCAGGGAGAGGGGTTCGGAAGGGATACAGAGAAAGATTCTTGGACTCTCAGTGTGATTCTGATCAAGGTTTTGGGTATGTATCAGCGGTTCATCCTGGAAGGATGTTTGGAGGATATCATCAGTGTATCAGGTTATCCAAACCCGAGGGTGCTAGAACGAGATCAGCATGTGTGTGTGACTGCGAGAGGAGAACTCGGGGGAGTTGCTTCGAAATGGAATAATGGGTCTTTCGGTCGTCATGGGATGGGTAGAGTGAAATTCAAACCGGGGATCCGATGGTTCGTGGCTTTATAGCCATATGAGTCAAGTGAAAGATGAGAATTGGAGCAGTAAGGCATCGTGGGTAATTCTCGGTTGTTGAGTGCGGTTATCGGAGGGGTACAGCTGGTGCCCGGTTTGAGTAGGTGGTGGGGACACCGTATGGAAGGAGAAAGTGAGCTTCTGGTCCCTATGATTGTACCTTGAGGGACTTGGTTCGGTCAAGGTCAGGTGGCGCATCGTGGGAAGTAATTTGAAGATGAGATGTCGTAGGCTTCGAGGATGAAGCCTAATTTAAGTGGGGGAGAATTGTAACATCCCGGAATCGCAAGAGTAGAGTTGAAGGTCTAAAAGTGTAAGTTTTAGAGGGTGACTCGGCGAGTCTATGGATAGACTCGGCGAGTCAGGTCGCAGCTATGATCGCGTGTCAAGTGGCCTACTCGGCGAGTCCAAAGATGGACTCGGCGAGTAGGTGCTGTATGGAGAAAACCCTAATTTTCGGGGTTGAGCCCTATATAAAGAGCATTATACCCCTCCACAGCCTCCCTGATTCCCCCCTTGAGTTCCAGAAACCCTAAATTCGTGGAGAGTTCAATTGTGGAGCAAATTAGAGCTTGGAGAGGTATTGGTTGAAGAAATCTTGAAGGAGAAGTGGCTTGGATCAAAGGGCTTTGCTTGGATTCGAGTTTGGTTGCTATTGAGGCATCTTTTGGAGGTAATACTTTCGTTCTTGGGCTGTATCTTCCTAGTTTCTCATTTTGGGGTTGTGTGGGGTGCTTGGTTGTGTGACATCTTGATGTTTGGGGTATGGATCTGAGGTTGCTACCTCAGATCTGGAGTGGGGAAGATCTTAAGAGCATTAAAGCCCATGTTCTTGTGTTGTTAATAAAGCTACCATGTCCCAAACCTTGGTTTTAAGGTGAATATGGCTTAGATCTCGTTAGATTCACGTAAAGTTCGCCACTTTACGTGATGGATGGATTGTAGGAGGTTGGATCTATGTTTTGGATCAATTGCATGGCCTGAGATGCTTTTATATGGATTCAGACTGGTGGTACTCGACGAGTCACATGGGTGGACTCGACGAGTTGCTTGAAGATGGCCTGGAACTCAACGAGTTGGAAGAACAACTTGGCGAGTAGGTTGAAGATAGCCTTGGACTCGACAAGTCCATTTGGACTCGGCGAGTCTTGTCGAGGAAGTCCCAATATTTCTGGTCGTGTCGAGGAATCGTTGAGTCAAGGGATGACTCAGTGAGTTGGGTGCGAGTGGACTGAGAGTTGTTGGACTCGACGAGTCTTGGGGTGACTCGGCGAGTTGGGTCGCTGATTGAAGGATGTTCTGAGCATATGGACTCAGCGAGTCATCGGGTTGACTCGGCGAGTAGGGTCAGTCAGGGGTTGACTTTGACTTGTCCAAGGTTGACCAGTTGTCTTCCAGGGGTATTTTGGTAATTAAGGGTATTTATTGAGTTGTATGTTTTGATGTTCAGTGGAGGAGTTCGTGTCAGAGTTCGGAGCAGCGGGATCTTATCTTTTCAGCCGACATTTTCGAGGTGAGTTATCCTCACTATATCAACAGGGTCTAAGGCACCAAGGCCGGCCCTTTATTATATTGAGATTCGGTTATGGTTATTATGTTATTGTTTGATGTGTCTGCATCCTGGTAGCTAGGATGGTACATACTAGGAGACCTTGTTAAGGTCAGTTTCCCGATATACAGAGTGATGCTATGCTAGTGACCGGTTAGGTCGGTAACCCGGTTAGGGTAATGATATGCTATGTGATCTGCTTGCTCGGCTTGTTGAGTATGACTGTTATATGAATGTATGTTTTGTGCACATGGTTGTTTGGACTGGAGATGGGTTGAGGCGGGTCCTACTTTGTGCTGTAGGCCAAGATACCCTGGGCGGACCGGTTGTTCCGAAGGCCCAGCGAGCGGTCCGGATAGGCTGTAGGCCCCACGAGGGCGGACCAGACGTGCCGAGGCTCGGAGAGTGGACCAGGCCGACTGAAGTCCCGATGCGGGCGGACCAGTCACACTGTAGACTCAGAGAGTGGACCAGGTGGGTTGAAGGCCCGATGCGGGCGGACCAACCCCACTGTAGACTCAAAGGACATGACTAGACCTGGAGGATGGATCCGGTGGACTGAAGGCCCGATACGGCGGACCAGTCACACAGTTGCCCCGATATGTATGGTTGTTCTATGTTCTGTTATGTTATGTATCTTTTGTATGTTTGGACCGGAAGGTCGCAGTCTGGAAGGGCGTATGCGTGGTTGGTATTTTGGGGGTATCTCACTAAGCTTTCGGGCTTACAGTTGTGGTTTAATGTTTTTCAGGTTCTTCAGGAGACTGTGGCAAGGCGAAGGCGCGATCGTACCGCTCCTCATGATTTTATAGCAATGTGATTCTGGGAATACTCTAATAATTTGTATTGAAAACCTTTTTGTAAACATTTTAATGAAAATCGGGTTAAATTGAAAATTTTAAATTTGGTTGTATTTTTCGGATGTTACAGACCACTTGAGTGGCCCACTCTCTAAGAGTCTTTTCTGCTTCGTCTCCACTCATGTATGACTCTTTAGATTCGGATTCTAAACAATTTTTGGCTTCAGATTTAATGGAAGAGGATGGGTAATATGTTTTATAAGGTATGTGTTGAGGAGAAGATGGGGGTACTTTTGGAAAAACGGATTTGATTTGTTCCACAAAGGAGTGCCTTGTGGTGTGAATGTTCTTGGAGGTATGGAGGATGATGAACCAAAGAGACCAGCTAATCATTTTTTCTTGTTGTTTCTTTCATCAGTCTCCTTGCAATTCTTTCGATTTCTAGATCAAAAGCTAAAGGTGTACCTAAATGAAAAATTATTGGCATGAAACTATTAGAAAGCATCGTGTCCTCGGAAACATCGCCAATTTGTTAAGACCGATTTTTGCACCCAATTTAAACAAATATGTTTTATCAATGTTGGTTGCACTAAAAATATAGCACAGGGAAGCAGGGTCGAATCATCAGGGACACAGCCTAAATATCAATGCATTTTTGCATCAGGCACAATCTATTCAAGAAACAGAAAATATAAAAGGGGGATTTTAAATTTAACTAAAAAAAACTAAAATTACAGTTATATTAAATTAAACAAAAATCTATATTAAAAATGGTTTGAGCTTTGCTACGAATTTCTTAATCATGCAACTAACACATTGGGCAGTTAATATTGGCGCTATCCAGGTGCTATCCAGGTGGGATATCGGTTATCGGCCCCTTTCAAAATATCGGTATCAAATATCGGCCCGAAATATCGGAACCGCAAATATCGGCAATAATTACCGATATTTCACCGCAATTTTGATTCCTAAATATCGGTTATATCACCGATTTTCCAAAAAATTTGTTTTCGTGCCAAATTTGTGGATAAGCCCATAAACTTTGATATTTTTTGGAATTAATACTCATAGCTCATAAGCCCAAACGACTAAAGTCTACTGTTAACCCCAAATTCCCAATGGACAATCGTATACCTAGCTTTTCATCTTATTGGCTTTGTTCGTATTCAACCCCAGACTATAGTGAGTCAGCGACTTGGGACTTCAACACTGATTTGCGATTCTTATTCCATTATTCTTCTTTGGTTCTTCAACTGTTAAGCAGCACAGGAGCTATGGTTCTTTATCTTCAGCAACTATTGTTCTTCGTCTTCAACAGGTATGTTCACTTCTTTGGTTCTTCCACTATTAAGCTTCGGAATTTGAATTGGACCAAATTTTTTCGTCTTCAGCTACTATTGTTCCATTAACTGATATTATTTTTGGCCTTGATACTATTAGCTTTGAATGAATCTCATGTTGATGTTGCCCAAATTTTTATCTTTCTTTTCGTTTCTGTTTGTATCCTCGGCCTTCAATATGTTGTATATTTTTCATTTTTTCTTAACTTGGTTGTTAGTTGTTATTATTAAGCCATGGATTCATGGTTTTAAATATTAACTGATCATGCATTTTAGATATTGTCATATTGTACTTAAGTGTTAATTGTATTTGTGTTAAATATATAACTTCTATTTTACATATCTTGGTTGTTAGTTGTTAGTTTTAATTGTTACAGGATCATGTTATTGTAAAAGCCTAAGTTTGTAACAAGTGCTTTATTCTTAAACTATCATGTTGTTTTGTTACCTTGTTATTGATTGTGTTTTTTGCAACAACTTTGATGATGGATGGTCCATCCTCACATGCATCTGTAAACCCTATAAACACAAACAATAATACAATATCGTCTGATATCGGAACTGGGACAAAATGTTTGAATGGAGATATGGCATGGGAATAGGGAGAGTGGATAGATCCCACAAAAAAAAGCATTTAGTGTACATTATGTGGTAAGATGGTAAGTGGAGGAATCACATGATTGAAGCAACATCTTACTCATACCTCAGGGCAAGTTACTGGTTGTCCGAATGTGATTGTGGATATTCAAAAGAAATTCATGGCATCAATAAAAGAAAAAGATAAGATACAAAAGGAAAAAGAAAAGAAATATAGAAATTCTTAGATCTTACACAGTTGATCTTTCTAATGAAGATGAGGATGATGAAGTCGTTGTACAAGAAGTTAGTTCAAAAAGAAATGTTTCAAAGAAAAAGAAATTTGTGGGTGCTAGCAATGTGTGAGGTACTCTCGATTTAATTTATTAGAGAAGCAGTAAGATTATTGGTGTTCGTTTGTAAGAAATCAGAGAAGCAGTAAGATACCAGGGTTTAGTGATTCGAGTAGCAAATACCATGGTGATTTGTGGAAGAAAGGTTGGTTTTGTTTCGGACTTGAGATTCCTGTGTGGGTTCAGGAGCCCATGGGAAAGATATTAGTGTGGTACGAGATCCTTTTGGTGGTGCCTTCGGGTTGTTAGATTCAATCTATGTATAGTTAAGGAGCGATTTCGAGGACGAAATCTAATTCAAGTGGGGGAGAATTGTAACATCTCGATATCTGAGGTATAACATTTGTTATATATGCATGAGTTTGATTGGGTGACTCAACGAGTTGGATCCTTAACTCATCGAGTTGGGTCGCGACCTAGGGACGTGTCAAATGGATGGACTCGAAGAGTCGGGTATCTGACTCGCCAAGTCAGCACTGTGGCCAGAAACCCTAATTCCTTGGGCTTAAGACCTGTATAAAGGACCTTATGGCCTACCAATTGCAGCCATATCTTCCAGAGAACAACCCTAAAGAGTCCTTGATCGTGTAGAGTGAGAGGGAGAGCTATCTTGAGACTATAAGTGTGATTATGCAAAAGAGGAGGAGGTTACAATCGAGAATGCCAAAGAAAATTGCTAGATCTGAAGATTTCATTCAAAGGGGCTTCAGTTGGAGGTATTATATTCGACCCCTTTCCTTCCCTAATTGTGTGGATCTATTATTTTGGAAATTAGGGCTTATATTATCTTCATGATGGGGTTTTGGATGCATCAAACCCCGTTCCAAGCTTGAGTGGTAGATATAGACCTTGTAAGGTCCAAAGAGTCCGAAAGTATGAGATTATAAATGAGCAAACATGCAATTTGGAAGCTATGAAGCTTTAATGGAGTCATAATGGTATAATGAGCAAAATATACCATGCATGGACATCAAGGTCGAGCCGTTACGTGACTTTTGGGTTCTAGGAGGCCAGATCTATAGATTGGTGATGTAGATCTGACCTTAGGAGGTCGATTGATCATGTGCATGGAGGGAACTCGCTGGGTGCCTTGGTGAACTCGACGAGTCGGATCAGGTTGCCCCGCGATTCACGACCATTGGTGACCCGATGAGTTGGGTGAGTGGCTCAGTGAGTCGAGTGAGACCTTAAGAGGAATCTGAGTATGCAGATGGATTCGCCAAGTCGTCGCATGAACTCGACGAGTCTGGTCAGAGTGGACTGTTGACTTTAGTTGACTTTTGGGTTTAGTCAACCAGTGGACCTTTGGAGCAGTAGAGGGGTAAAATGGTCTTTTACCCTTCTAGAGATTATAGTAAGAGACTTATGTAGCCTTTGTGAGCCATTATTGAATTAAAGTAATTTATTTATGTGATTACGCGCAGGCTAGATCAGTATTCCGAGTTCAAGACTGTTTGAGATTTCCCGAGGTGAGTCTTCTCACTATACGTTACCTTGAGTAGTAGTTATGTGTGACCGGAAGGTCTTATGTGCTTACATCGAGTATTATGTTATCCAGTTGTATGTTATGCATTATGTCTTTGTGATTATGCTATGCGGAGTTTATAGACCGGACCGGACGGTCCAACGATTTATGAGGCCGAAAGGCTCAAGCAGACCGGACCAGAGAGTCCAACGAGCTTAGGACCGGAAGGTCCACAGAGTTAGAACCAGAGGGTACACAGAGTTATAGCCTCGAGTGGCTAATATGTGTTGTACGTGGTATTTTGGGGAACTCACTAAGCTTCGTGCTTACCATGTTATGTGTTATGTGGTTCAGGTTTTTCTCGAGATCGCGGGAAGGCACTGGCTTGATTGTACACACCAGCGAAAGAGTTATGTTTCGAGGATCCTGGATTTGTAATCAAACAAAAAAAGGAGTTGCGTTTGTAAATTAAATAAATGAGATTTTTTTATAAATGTGTTATGAGAGTTATATGATCTTAAATGAAAAAATTGTTTTAAAAATTTACGTTGTTACACAGAGTGTGAGTTTGGGCCTTGGTTTTGAACCAAGCTAGGGTAGGGATATAATGGTCCATTTACCGTAAGTGTAGATTTATGGTTATGTATTGGAACCCAATTATTAATTGGGTGTCATTTTGATGTTGATAGTTTGGGAATTTGTCAACCAACAATGGGAGTTTTATCCATGGGACTTCAGCAGTGCCAGGTGAGTCTACATGCAGGGGTTCCCATGACAATTAGTTATATGTAGTATGCTAGTTGACTGTGTGGTATTTGGTATGCTAGTTGTCTTTGTGATACTTGCATGGAAGACCCCGGGGGGTTCCCGAGGCAGTTGGATATAAGGCCATATAGGGGTTCCCATGGCATTCCAGGCTAAGACCATGTGGAGGTTCCCATGGCATCTGGTGTATATGTTTGGCTGTATGGCTTATAGAGTTTGCATATGTGTACTGTTAATTGATTATGTGTTATGTTGGTATGACATTTGTATGGAAGACCCCGAGGGTTCCCGTAGCAGTAGTTAAGACCATGCGGAGGTTCCCATGGCAATGAGTTAAGACCACGTAGGGGTTCAAATGACACCCGAAGTAAGACCTTGGAGGGTTTCCATGGCTTCCTTATATGTTTATATTAATGGTTTGTGTATTTGATATGATTTATGTGATTTTATGTATAAGAGCTTAGAGGGTTTCCATGGCTCCCTTATATGATTGATATGGCTTATGTGGTTGATATGGTTTATGTGGTTATGTGGATTATGTGGGGTATGCTCTGGGGAACTCACTAAGTTTCGTGCTTACAGTTTTGTTTATGGTTTCAAGTATCATTGTTTTGGAAAGGAAGAGCTCAGCTTGATCGCAACGCACACACCCATGTTTTTCGCAATGAATTATTTTTGAATGAACTCTAATAAATGCTTTAATTAACAATGTTTGGAGTAAATGATATATATGTTTTGGTTATATTAAAAATGAAATTTTTACCCTTGATTTTTGGCTCGTTACAAAATGGAGTTTTCAACTTTTGTTTAAACATTTGATTAAAATATAATTAACTTCATTAACACCACTATTCATCATTTAAAGAATGATCTTCTTCATCTTCCAAAAAGAACTTAGAAACTTTATGACTACTAAGTTAAAATCTCTCGAATGATTTTGAATTTAAAGAACATGGTTTTTTTCCAACTAGTAAGATAATACAAAAACTATTATCAAATCTGGATAGATCAAGGATGATCCACCATTCTTATAGCTCATAAACTTCATCAAAGCCCCATAACATCAAATTTAAACAAATTAGATATTTCAACACATGATTTGGTCTTATAATCACGCATAAATTAATTCTAAAACACAACTCCAAACTTATTTAATACTTGGAAATCAAATTCCACTAGATCCGTGGAAGAGTTCACGAAGCTCAAGTCTCAAATCTATCATTAGATATTCATAACTTCAATTTTAGTCGAGGACATGAACTTGCATCATTATATTAGCCTTATAAATTCAGAATTTAACGATAAACTTGATATAATCGCAATTTTATCATATTTTCAGATTTTAAGAATATCCAACTTGCTATATAATTAAATGACTATAAAATGAATGAAATAAGTACGCTATGAGCTTCTCTTTATATGTTTAGTTTAAAAAACACTATTAGATCTTCACTTTTGCTATCTATTTCATCATTTAAATCCAAAATTTAATCTCTATATGCCCTGGCTCTCTAATGTTTGAATGAGGAAGATACGATGGAATTGGAGTTTTATATCATAATCTTTGACATAACGGCACATTGGCTCCATAGACTTTTAACTTTCACATTTGTTCTCCAAATAGTTGTAAGATTTATGTACTACATTGGTTTATTCAAAAAAATAAATCAATAAATATGAAGATTTAAAATTTTAAAAAGTTTGAATTCATAGGTAAAGAGAGAAAAATATTTAATTATTAAAATTAAAATGTTCAATTTTTTTTTTAATTTAAACACATAATAATTTAAATAAATAAAAAACTAAAATAAATAGATTTAATTTAGAAATTTAAAAATAAAAATAAAAACATCATAAATGGTCCTTGTGGTTTCTTCAAATCCGAAGTTTAGTCCCCGTGGTTTAAAAACATCATAGATGGTTCATGTGCTTTCAAAACTTTTGATGATTGGTCCTTATTAGTAACTCTGTTAAGTTTTGTCCGTTAACTAAAAGGCATTTTTGTCATTTCACTACCACAGGGACCATTTATGATATTTTCTCGTATTTTTTGTTAAAAAGAAAAAATTAAATATAATTAAATATATAAAAGGTCTCACCTCTCTCTTTCTATCTCTCTCTCTAGACACATACATGCACACAAAGAAACTTACATACTCTGTTCATTGTCTTCACATCCTTGCGAATCAGTCCAATACTATCATCGAGTTGTTGTGTTCACAACATTGTCTGGAAGTTCGAACCAGAGTACAAAACACAAATAGATCGTACACAAACCCAGATACACATTGACCTAAGGAGTTCAAATGTTTAGAATGGAACCCATATGAATAATTGTATTTACAACACCCAAACAGATCATACACAAACCTAAGTTTAGCACCTCTATTTTCGCTCTCCTCTATTCCTTGTCTGCACCCAGATGAATTTCAACAATAATCACCATTAATCTAATCAAAAACTCAAAAAAAACAAAAACCACAAAATCAGAAGAAAAAAATCAGGTTCTCATATGTGTTCAAAAGATCAATCAGAACAGCAATAATAAAATATTCAAACTTAGTATCAGTGTACTTGATCCTAATTTTCAGATCGATCCCTCCGATATTAACTAAAACTTTTCAATAGATTTAAAGTAGTATCAAATCGATTCAGATTGATCCGAACTTTTAGATCGACCTCTTCCTCCTTAACCTCGTGATTCTCTTCTTCTTCAACCTCCTGATTCTCTTCTTCTTCCATTGCAAAATACAAACGCATAATAAACGAATATCAGATCATAATTACCAAAATCTATTGATAATCGTGAATCGTGAAAGAGATTATTGATACATGATGTGGAATTGGTCGATCACCTTAGCTCTAATTTTGACACATGTTGGATTTCAGAGATCTAAAGACAACAAGTAAAGTAATGGGGTGGTGTTGGAAGCGTCTTATGGTCAGGTAGTGAATTGAGGTTTATAGTGAAACCCCTTTCGTCTTATTTAACTGGGTTTACAAATACAGATCTTGAAACCCATTGAACCCAAGAACAAACCCCCTTGAAACACCCTTTTGTCTAAAGATGACGTTGATGTCAAAAGGTTACCGACGATCTTTCCTTCAAGCTGAGAGAGAAAGATTTTTAAGGAGAGGGAGAAGACTGGGATGAGGTTTGGGCGTTTTTTATTTTCAGGAAGTGTATGTGTGTGTGTGTGTTTTTTAGAGAGAGAGAGAGAGAGAGAGGTGAGACTTTTTCTAGCACCTGGTTCCTGGTATGTAAATCTTAATTGAGTATTTTCCTTTTTAAGCCTTGGACTCGGCGAGTCATAGGTCCGACTCGCCGAGTAGGGACGGGACCCGGGACACGTTTAAGTTGGCGACTCGGCGAGTCCATATCCTGGACTCGGCGAGTCACCGCTGTTGGATGAAACCCTAAGTTTCAGGGGTTTGCACCCTATTTAATCCCCCTTTCCGCCCCCAAGCCAGCCCCCATTCACCCTAAGAGCCGTATACCTCGTTCTAAGTCTTTTTTTGTGGATTTGAAGCCATTTGGTGTGTCCTCTTGAAGATTGGAGTGAGTAGGGAAGGAGATCAAGAAGAAGAAGAGGAGGTCAAGCACTTGTGAGCAATTTCAGAGTGATATCTAAGTTATGGCTCATTTTCCCCCTTGTCTCCATGCTTATGGCCCCATTAAAGTCCTTCATGGCTCATTTCCAAGCTTGTATGTGCATCATATTTCGAAATAAGTTGATTGGTCCCTAGATCTAAGCATAGTTGAGCTCCAAGAGCTCAGATCTACTACCTTTATGAGAACATATTGCATATAAACCTTAGATCTACTCTTTTGATGCATTTTGAACCCTAAAAACCCCATAGATGGATATTTACACGTAAAGTTGGAAACTTTACATGTTATTCATGCTCTAGGAGCCCAGATCTACGAATGGTATGGACTGGATTCGAGCAAAATCGCATTTTTAGATCTTTCATGGAGCGGACTCGGCGAGTCGCTCATCTGACTCGGCGAGTCTAGTCGCGAGTCTCCGGGTTTGTCCCCTTTTTGTTATGTCGAGTTGTGTGGTGAGTCCAGGAGGAACTCGGTGAGTTGGAAGCCAAAACTCACCCATAGTGTAACTCGGCGAGTCGATGCCCAGACTCGGCAAGTTCAAGGCAATCTCCTTAGATCAAGATCATACTCGGCGAGTTGTTCATACAACTCGGAGAGTCACAGTATAACTTGTTCATCGGATTAAGATGAACTCGGTGAGTTGTTCATACAACTCGGCGAGTAGGATGAAGGACTTGAACATCAGTTTGGAAGGAGAACCCGTCGAGTCGACGCCTAGCTCGACGAGTAGAAACAGAATTCAGGACAGTCGTTTGGACATGGACTCGGCGAGTCGGGTCAACTGGAAGTTGACTCTGATTTTGACTTAGGGCATGATCAGGGGTAAAATGGTCATTTTACCCAAAGGTCAGTTAGCAGTTTTTGACTAAGTGTTTGGTGGGAATACAGCCGGAGGATTTCCGGAACAGCAGCAACAGCAGTCAGACTATTCCCACGAGGATCAGCAGCTACTCCGAGGTGAGTTGCCTTCCAGTAGCGGTGGGTCTAAGGCCACAATGTCGGCCCACTAGTAGGAGTTGTATGTTAGATGATTGTCTTTGTGATATCATCTAGGTTTGCTACTACCTGATATGTTATATGTTGGCAGGATATGTTGTATGTGATTGCAGTAGAGTTCGGTTGCTAGGACCGAAGGGTGGTCAAACACCCCAGATATGTCTGATATTACGTTTGTGTTATGATATAAGTGATGGTAGTAGTAGGGGTGAAATAGTCCCTGAGGTTCAGTTGTTAGGACCGATGGGTAGTCAGCACCCTAGAATAGCTCGACATGGGTAGGTCAGCACCCCAGAATGGCTTGACACGGGTAGTCGGCACCCCAGAATGGTCGTATCGGGTAGTCAGGCACCCCAGAATAGCCTGGCAGTATGTATGATATGTATTGTATGGTATGTGGTATAATGTGGGAACTCACTAAGCTTTGTGCTTACAGTTTACAGTTTTGGTTTCAGGTACCTCTTCTTCGAAGGGGAAGGAACTGGCTCGGTAGTGATATGGGCATATTTAGTCATATAATTCATGCATTATCTTAATACTTTATGTTAATTTTATCTTAAATAATGAACCAAAGGTGCTTAATTAGCTTAAATATTTCATTTTCAGTAGCAAAGACATGCTCAAAAGGAAAATGAAGCGGAACTAGCGATTGGAAGCTTGGATCTTGGATTTTGAAGAAAGAAGTACGTTGCTGGACAGCTTGACCCCTCATCAGTGTTTTGGCCATATCTCATGAACCGTAAATCCGATTGACAAGATTCAAAATGTTCTGAAAAGTAGACACAATTTTGGACGACTTTCGTGTTTTGAGAAAATGCTGATTCGAAACATACTCGGCGAGTAGTGTCGATTACTCGCCGAGTTGGTCAGAAGTTTCGCGATTTTGGACGCGCTGACTTGCCGCACACGGGTTTTAAGTGATGGACTCGCCGAGTAGGTCAATGGACTCGCCGAGTAGCCCCTGTTTTGTGAAAATCTATATAAAGGGACTTTCAGATCGATACCCTAGCAGATAGATGAACCCTTGGAGGCCAATTGTCGACTAAAGGTGCTGTTGGAGCGTGGGAAGCAAGGGAATCAACCCTACATTCAATTTTAAGGAGAATCAAGTCAAAATCAAGTTTACTCTTACCTAATCTCTTGTTTGAACTATGTTTTTACCAATTGATTTCGTTTTTGTGTTTGTTTCTGTTGTAATCATGAGCTAAAAACTCATAACTTCTGTTTAGGTAGATGAATTTGTGAACATGGATTGATTATTTGAGTAGGATTAATTTTGATTGGTAATTATGTTTTGTTAAGCTTGTTAAAGAACCTTATGTGTTGACAATAAGGTGTTGTTTGTTTTTTCTGAGGCAAAATGTCTGCAGTCTGCGGATCACATCTGTAGACCTCTGCAGTAGAAGAGGTGGACCAAACGTCTGCAGTCTGAAAAAAAAAAGACTGTTTGTTTTCTTAACATCTGCGGGCTATTATAATAAACTGAAATCTAAATAAACTGATTTTTTAAAACTTCAAAGTGAATTTTTTTATATATTTTTACGACTTTATTATAAATATATAACGAATCTAGATCAACTTTTATGTATTATTATATAAAAAATAAAAATAAAAATGGTATTAATTCATATACATATTTGATAAAAACCAACAACTTTGATTGCAAAGTTATAACTAAACATTATAATTAGTGATCAAAGAATTTGTACATAAATAGATGGAAATAAACTTCGATTTTTTCAAATAAATCTATTAAAAACGTACGATAAATATTTTCTCGAGAAATTGATGATACTCTATTAAATAAAGTTTTACAAAATTTTGGCAAAAAAATATAAGAATATATTTTGATTTTTTTTTCATATTTATATAAACAATTTCAACGACTATTATTATAATAAATTTTTATTTATAAATTTGTTAAAAATATCATGTTTGTATCGTCAAATGTTTTTTTTTTTAAGTTTTGTAATTTTTTTTTCATATTGTTTATCATTAATAAAGTTGGAAAAAATATAAATTAAAAAAAAAACTTAAAAAAAATAAAGATATATATGTTTTTTTAAGCTAGAAGATGTCTGAAGATGTTAGAAGACTCTGGTCCACATCTGCGCCAAGAAGAGGGCGCGCAGACATTTTTAGGTCTGCAGTCTTCAAAAAAAACAAACAGTCTGCGAAGACTAATGTCTGCGCGTGGTCTGCGCGGCGCAGACAGAAGACGTCTCGCAGATCTGCAGACAAAAAACAAACATCACCTAACTATTCTTCTATTAATAAATCAGTAATTAAGTTGTATGAACATCTCTTAGTTGCTAGTTTCATATGATTTACATGACCACATAGTTGTATGTCTAGGAATAACGAATGTGAAACTAGAATTAACTTGAAGATAGATAAGTTAATGTGTGAGCTTGTGTGATACACCATCAACAAGAGGTTAATTGAATCACCAATTTGATTAACTATTACAAGTCTTATTTAATCCGAATCAATAACTAGGAAATCCGTTGATTTAGACAATTGGCCACTGCTTGAGTTAATTTGTTTCCTAAGGATTAGTAATAGCGAAAGTGGAACTAATCATCTTAGTCGGTAGCTAATGAAGAATTAATCCGATACATCGAAATCATCCATGGGAACAAATGAGTCGAACCTAAACACAAGTCCTCTTTATTATTGAATTTAGTTGATTTTTATTTGCTTAGCTCTTAGTTTCTTAGTTTAAGTTTTAGTTAATTGTTTAAGTTTCTAGTCTTGCAAAACTAGAGAAAACTCTTTCTATTACTTGTTTTATTTAGATAATATTAGCATCTATTTTAATTGTTTACCGTTCCCTGTGTTCGATACCCTACTTACCTGAACTAAACTGCTAATCGATAGATACACTGCCTTTCGTGTGTTTGTCTTTGTGTTTAAGTTAGTAGGATTAAAACTAGTTCATTTCACACACATCAGTAGCGGCACATCATGCACACACATTGGTTTCCGCATTTACTAGATTTCCCTGGGATTTATGCTCTGACGTTTCAATTGGTTGTATGACTTGACTTTTGAACATGGTTTATGTTGTGATGTAGTTTGGTCAAACAATGTTTTTATTTATTAACATTTTCTAAAGTAATGTTTTAAAAACGAAATTTTTGGACGTGAAAATTGGGTCGTTACAAGTTGGTATCAGAGCCCTGGTTTGAGGGATTCGGACACACCTTCGGGGTGTTTGAACTCAAATCGAGGGATTAAAAGATTTTGGAAAGAGAAAATGTTTTCTAAAAGGGTTAAGTAAAGGGTCTTAAGAAAGAATAATGTGTGTGATGTGCGCAACCGGCCAACCTCAAGTAAGTATTCCCCAATGTACCCATACAAGTTTATTTATGTTTATCAGTTTCTGTAGAACAACATGTTAGAATAGGACTAAGGATCTAGGAGTGTTGCCTTATGTGCCTGCTTTATGTGCTTCAGTATATGAAAGAGCTGCATGCTAGAGCTGAGTAGACAGCAGTATGGTAGCCTGTTTAGGGTATTCCTGATAGTACGAGTTTAGCATTGTATGCTAGTTCAGTTCTCTCTTCGAGGATAGAGTTGCTTGAGGTTGTTTTCTTACGTACAAATGTTGTTTGCTTTGTGCTATGTGGGCCTTGAAGTGATGGGAGTTAACTGTTAGGTGAATACGTTTAAGTCACATGTGCTCAGGGTTGAATAATCTCAGAGTATTGGATTTGACTCTATTGCGTAGCTCTTGTTTGAGTCTTAATCGTTGTAGAGACGAGTCCCTTACTCGAAGGATTATCCGAGCCTCAGCGCATGTAATTGTATTCAGGTAATAGTTAATTGGCATCACCAAGAGGCCTTCAGCAGCTGAGGGCTGGGTTGGGTGGAGTTAGAGGTTTCCTAGGGTAAGCCTAGGAAAATGAGTAGCAGTGATCACTAGTAGGGGAAGGGACCTGGTCGAGTCGAGGCGATCTTTGGGGAAGGTACGGATAGATGTGGAAGGTAGTATGGGCCCGTTCTACTGAAAGCAGAGGATCCGTACCCGAACCGAGGAGGCTAAGATAAGACTAGGGAACTAGTAGTGGATGGGATCCCTCCAGCGGTATCAGTATCGCTAACAGTTGTTATTTCTTTGTATTTCAGAATGGTGATACTACGCCCGAGACTAGCAGTTGGCAGTTCAGGAGAGGGATCGGGTTCGGGATCAGGTTCCGAGCCAGTAGATGAGAGGCTACACGAGTTCATCGCGTCAGAGATCACCAGAGGTATCCTTGAGTCGACCCCCATTATCTTCGGGTCGATCAAGGAAGGGATCATCAAGTTGATGGAGGATCGCCTCAGGGTGTTCAGGAGCGACATGGCATCTGGCCGGTCGGGATCTCGCACGCTGTCCTTTAAGGACTTCACGGGCAGCGGTGTGTCGGATTTCCACGGGGTGAAGGACCCCATTGTTGACAGGCGGTGGATTGCAGACATCGAGTCTGCGCAGTTGACTAGCTTCTACCCTGAGGGGTCGAAGGTGAGGTATGCAGCAGGGTGTTTACGAGACCGAGCTCGAGATTGGTGGGAGTCAGTGGGTGATTCTTTGGGAGCCTCAGCTATTGAGGCTATGACCTGGTCGGACTTTGTGACCAGGTTCAGGCAGAGTTTGCGCCGGCTGTCGAGCTTTAGCAGCTGGCTAGGGAGTTTTTGGATATGAGGCAGACGACTGAGACTGTGGCGGAGATCACCGTCAAGTTCCGGGAGAGGGCACTGTTGGTGCCCCAATATGCGGGTAATGAGGACATGAGGAGGACCCGCTATCATGACATGCTTCGAGCCAATATCCGGGAGCACGTTAGTTTTTCGGCTTGCCCCACCCTGGACTCCATGATTGCCAGGGCGAGGGAAAGGGAGATAGATTTGGAGCATATCTAGAAACGGAAGTCAGAAGAGGGTCAGGCAGGAGGGGCTTCGGGGAAGAAGCCCAAGGGATCAAATGGTAGGCTGAAAGGCCAATTAGGACCGAGCCGCTGTAGGAAATGCCTCAGACCGCACGAGGGGGCGTGCAGGATGGGATCATCAGGCTGCTACAAGTGCAGGAAGACTGGGCACTATAGCAGGGATTGCACTGCTCCGGCAGCAGTTATTCAGGCATCAGAGTTGCTGTGTTTTCACTGCAACCAGAGGGGCCACAAGAAGGCCAATTGTCCCCAGTTGACAGCTTCAGCGCCGGTGAAGGCGCCAGCTCCAGAGACCCTACGGATCACAGATGGCCAGCAGGGCAAGGCAGATGCCCCAGTGGTGAGGAGCCGAGCATTCCATCTGACCACCGAGGAGGCACGCGCAGCACCCGATGTGGTGACGGGTATGATTCTTTTCCCTCTCGTTTATTTATATGATGTTATGATATTGATATGTTCCCGATATATGTATATGTGTTAGGATCGTTCCATGCCAGTTCAGGTGTTGTTCGACTCGGGTGCATCTCGATCGTTTGTGTCCCTTGCGCTTAGCAAGAAGTTTCCTGAGTCTTCGGGCATGTTGGATTGCCCTTTGGAAGTAGAGATTGCTGATGATCGATCGGTGCGAGCATCGACGGTATTTCGGGACTACGTGTTGCGTTTGTTCGAGGAGCGCTACTTGGTGGATTTGGTTCCCATTCCGTTGCGTGGGAACAAGGTGATCATAGGCATGGACTGGTTGAGCCCTAATGGGGCGGTGATAGATTGCGCACAGCAACTAGTGCGAGTCAGGATCCCAGGTGGGGGAGAGTTAGTGATCCATGGCGAGAGGCCACAGCGTGGACCCGCTGTATGTTCAGCAGCGAGGGCTAGACGTTACCTTCAGCAGGGATGCGCAGGATATGTCGCGTACGTGATGGATACCTGGGAGGCGGGTAATGCGACCGTGAGCGAGGTTCCAGTGGTGCAAGATTTCGCAGATGTTTTCCCAGAGGAGCTTCCTGGGATACCTCCGGAGCAACAGGTGGAGTTCAGTATTGACCTCGTTCCTGGTGCGGCACTGATAGCCAAGGCACCATATCGGCTGGCTCCTCCCGAGATGCAGGAGTTGTCTACGCAGCTGCAGGAGCTGCTAGACAAGGGATTCATTAGACCGAGCAGTTCACCCTGGGGAGCCCCGATTCTGTTTGTGAAGAAGAAGGACGGGTCGCACCGGATGTGTATAGGTTATCGGGAGTTGAATAAGGTAACGGTGAAGAACCGTTACCCACTCCCGAGGATTGATAACCTCTTTGATCAGCTTCAGGGAGCATCTTGGTTCTCCAAGATTGATTTGCATTCGGGTTATCATCAGATGAGGGTCAGGGAGGAGGATACGCAGAAGACCGCGTTTCGGACGCGCTATGGCCACTATGAGTTCGTGGTGATGCCGTTTGGGCTCACCAATGCTCCTGCCGCGTTCATGGACCTCATAAACCATGTATGTAGACCGATGTTGGATCGGTTTGTGATAGTCTTTATCGATGACATCTTGGTTTATTCCAAGACGCATGAGGAGCATGAGGAGCATCTGAGAGAGGTTTTGGAGACCCTGAGGAGGGAGAGCTTGTATGCCAAGTTCTCCAAGTGTGAGTTTTGGTTGCGCGAGGTGCAATTTCTCGGACACCATGTCAACCAGAACGGGATTCTGGTCGATCCGGCCAAGGTCGAGGCCGTGATGAGATGGGAGGTTTCGAAGTCTCCATCTAAGATTCGGAGTTTCCTAGGATTGGCAGGCTATTATCGGAGGTTCATTCAGGATTTCTCCAAGATAGTTGTACCCCTAACACTAGGGATGTCAACGGGACCAAACGGGAGCGGGAATAGCTGCCCCCGCTCCCGCCCCCGAAATCAATTGTTGCCCCCGCTCCCGGTCCCGCCCCCGGCTCCCCCGTTTACATAGCCCCCGGTCCCGCTCCCGGTTACCTCCATCACCCCCGGTCCCGCCCCCGTTCCCCCGGTTCCCCCGCTTAAATTCGTTTTTTTTGCTAAACGACTATTTTGTGTTAGGCTAAAAAGCTTGTTTTTAATAACTTTAAAAGTTTAAAACATAATCTTTTAGAAACTAAACAATTAAAAATTCAACATTACGAATTCAATATTACAAAATGACAATTCCATCAATCTTAAAAATATAAAATATGACAAATCCAATATTACAAATATAAAATACTTACATATTCAAAAATATATGATCAATTCACTACCTCCTCAATATCTATTAATTGAAAACGGGAAAGTGAAACCTAACCTACACTTAAAATTAGAAAATCTATTTTGTATATATATTTTATATTAAATATATATTTTTTACATAAATGTACAACCGGGGCCCCGCGGGAGTACGGGACGGGAATACCAACTCCCGCTCCCGATCCCGAAAATAAGCGGGGTTTAATTTTGCCCCCGCTCCCGCTCCCGCTCCCGGTTTTTTTAAAAATTTAGTCCCATACGGGATCGGGGTCCCATGGGAGCGGGGTTCCACGGGGGTTTTTGACATCCCTACCTAACACGGTTGACGAAGAAAGTCGTGGTATTTCGATGGGGACCCGAGCAGCAGGCAGCATTTGAGACACTGAGACAGAGATTGTGCGAGGTGCCGATCTTAGCCCTGCCAGAGGGCGTAGAGGATTTTGTGGTTTATTGTGACGCGTCTATTTCAGGTTTGGGTGCGGTATTGATGCAGAGGGGGCATGTCATTGCCTACGCTTCGAGGCAGCTCAAGCCTCACGAGGCGAACTACCCGACGCATGATTTGGAGTTGGGGGCGGTGGTTTTCGCCCTCAAGATTTGGCGGAATTACCTCTACGGGGTTCGGTGTACCATTTACACGGACCACAAGAGTTTGAGGTACCTCATGGATCAGCTGAATCTAAACATGAGGCAGCGTCGGTGGTTGGACGTGGTGAAGGATTATGATTGTGAGATCCTTTACCACCCGGGAAAGGCCAACGTGGTGGCCGATGCGCTTAGCCGTAAGGCGGCGCCGATCAGGGATATTTGCATGAGGATGTGACAATCGTCAATCTTGAGTCAAGTCAAATCATCAAGTCAAGACCGGTAAACTCGATTAAACCTTGTGTATTAGGGTTTGTGTTATGTTCATACTGTATAACTTGCTATATTAATGGGAAAACATCACTTGAGAAAAGTCTTGTGTTAAAAATTTCCTAAACCCTAGTTCTAATCAATGAACTAGAACGATAAAACAATGTTGCATACTCATCGGGAGTGTGTAAGATCCTTAAACAAGGCTTAACAGGGTTCACGAACCATACATTTCGATGCCGGACGCTCACAACTATCCCACATGAAACCTCTCTCAATCGTTTCCACACTATCTCTCTCTATGTCAAACCTCTCCCAAATCTCTCCAAGTATGTGAAATCTCTCTCAAATATCTCTCTGTATTAGAAATCTCTCCAAGAATGTCAAATCTCTCCCAAATCCCTCTAAGTATGTGAAAACTCTCGCAAATATCTCTTTGTATGAGAAATCTCTCCAAGGATGTCAAATCTCTCCCAAATCTCTCCAAGTATGCGAAATCTCTCTCAAATATCTCTCTGTATTAGAAATCTCTCCAAGAATGTCAAATCTCTTCCAAATCCCTCTAAGTATGTGAAAACTCTCGCAAATATCTCTTTGTATGAGAAATCTCTCCAAGAATGTCAAATCTCTCCCAAATCTCTCCAAGTATGCGAAATTTCTCCCGAATCTCTCTCAAATAGTTCCCGTAACTTTTTAGAATCATTCGGGTCATTCCGACGCTTAACCGTGTCAAAAACAGCTTAAAACGGGGTAAAAACGAGAAAAATAGACATTAGGAACCGAAACCAAGAGAGAAGCTTCTTAGGACCCGAAGGTCCTCTTAGGGACTGAGAGCAAGAAGAGCCGAACCAAACCCTCCTGATGCCGAACCGAACCCTCCTGATGCCGAACCGAACCCTCCTGAGCCGAACCCGAAGGTACTGTTCACCACTAACCGAAACCGAACCCTGCTCAAGAGGAACCGAACCGAAGGTACTGTTCACCAACCGAACCGAAGGTACTGTTCACTACAGTACGTTCGGTTCTGACATTCTCGCCTCTTATTCCCGAACCGAACCCCACCCTCGCTACTGACCCTTCGGACCGAACCCTCGCCCATCGCTTCTCGCGTCTAACTCGCCTCTTTCGTTTCCCTCTGTTCGTTTCCGGCTACAGTCCTCAGCGTGGACCGGGTCTCGGCCTAGGACCGAGAGGTCTCGCTGGGAACTCATTTTCTCCCGGTTTTCGCGTAGTTTTGCGTTTAAGGCCCGTTTTTAATTATTTTAACGTGGGAATTTCACCCAAAATCATATTTTAACATAATAAACCCTAAATATTCACAATTTAATCATATTTTCATAAAAATCTTTATTTAAATAATGAAAGCAAGTGGGTAAAGTACAAAGAGGTGGAGTGTTGACTTTGCTTTACCTTATAACACAAGCAACCACTCCCACACCCACTCTATGACCAGCCACACCTCCCCACCTTACCTAGGTCACATCAATGTCTTTTCCACTCAATTATCCCTCTTTCCCACGTTTTTGAGTGCTGAATATTCATCCTCTCTCCTCACTTCTCTCATTTGCTCTCATTTCACAAGAAGATCAAACTCTTTCCTCTCTCACTTTCTCTCTCTAGAAATTCGAGATTCAAGGGCTGATCTTGAGTTTTTCCTCCACATTTGGTAAGCATAATCCATTCTCTTTATGATTATCTCAATTATTTCCACTCAAATCATGGATATCTTAGACAAACTCTCTCATAATTGTGTTAGATCTTCGAATCTTCAAGTGATTCTTCAAGTGTTCTTGGGTTGAACACTTATCTTCTTCAACACTTACCTACTGAAATCACTTAAGGTGAGTTCATACCCCTACATTTTCATGTTTTCTCAAGTTTCCAGGGGGGGAATACAAGTTAAAACACTAAGAACATAATTAAATTTTTCTAACAGCCTTCATCAGAAAAGTTCAACTCTATTCACGGACTGTTTTGGGCATCTTAAACATTTTTGTTTTCAAAACTGTACAAGTTGAAAATAGTTCAAGTTTGTAGCTTTAAAATGACTACTTGCACATCTCCATACGATTTTTCTACAATTTATGGTGATTTTTACAAAACTGCCTATCATTTCAAACAACAATCCGGACCAGTCTGTGATTATGGACATTTTCACCCAAGTTGGAGGTCATTAAAAATCGTGATAAAAAATTATGAGTAAACTAGACACATTTTGTGAACTCTCAGAATTTACGGATCTAGTTTTCGACTTCGTATGATTTTTCTATGATTTTTACAAAACTGGGCAGAATTGCTAAAGTTAGCCAACAGCATGTAAATATCATAACACTTTGTAATATGTTGAGCAAAGTGTATAATCATAAGTTCTAATATTTGAATGTGTTTCCTTGTTAGTTTATCATTGTGAACTGAAACTAAGTTATTCATATTAAATATTATTCATTCATTTAGAACACGTATTATGTAACTATAAAAAGTATAGTTGGATAAATTCACAACACTAATACATTCCATAAAAAGAATTCATACATATTATATACATTTTAGATAAACTATAATAGGTATAGTTTATGATACATCACTCAACACACTCGTACAAAAAGGGTACATTCATACAAGAAAGATTTATATCCACACACATTTCACGTAAACTTGTTAACCTATGTTGTGAGACTCTCTCTCCCCGTACGTCCGAGTGCGGGATATAATTCCTGGTAGTTATAATCAAAATCTCCTTGAGGGAGAACGTGATACTTGTATATAGATCTATATTGGGTTTGACACCCCACACCTTGCTGCTAGCTACAGTGGGACCTGCAGGTCTACGGGTGACAAATGTCATTTCATTTTCGCGACGCCTGAGAAGCGTTGTGGCAGGTTCACATAGTCACAGTATGATTATAGCGACTCACCTAGGGAGATAACAATTTATAAAGTTTACGGGGTTTCATAAAACCGAAGTAGGTTTTAGGTTGATAAAGAAATTTACTTCCCATATCATTTTAAACTCACGACATTTCTACTAAGAAATGATGATTTCTTATACATTTTAGTCTTTGGTTATAAGGCTACATTTTTTTTCGGAGTTCAAGGAAAATATCGGATTTTTCTGACACAAACGCGACATTTACACGTGATAGACTTCTACTAAGTTTATTAATAAAAGATTATGAACTCACCAACCTTTGTGTTGACACTTTTCAAACAACTCGTATTCTTAGGAAAACACTAAATAGGTAATCAAGTGCTTTTGAGGATGGGACGTTAAGACGTCAAACTTTTCATATTTTGTCAACATATTGTAATTGATTTTGAAACATGTAATTCATACAAGTGATGTAACTTTTTCAATTATATATATGTTGGTTGTGTTTGCTTAAATTACTATTGAAATTGTGGTTATGATATTGTACATGAAGTCCTCCACCCCCGGACGTTTCCGCCATCCTTGGTTTGGGGGTGTGACAGATTGGTATCAGAGCACGGTTTATAGCGAATTAAGTATGTCAAACCACATAAGATATACAAACTATAAACACATTTGGGACTAAAGGTCTCTGATTCTTAAAATGCTTTAACGAGTTGTACTTTTAGAAAACAAATAATTTCTTGTTTTAAAGTATACTTACATGCATTCTATACTAGTATGGTGTCATATCTTAGGAGAACATAAATTAAAAGAGGAGGAGTCGAACATTATTAATACGCCTTAGCATGTGTAATCAGTTCTGGGAGGGATATAGCCTGATCAACTATATCCGTCCAAGAAGTAACTTACGCACACTAAGGAATAGTCGTAATGAGCGACAAATCTGAAAACCTAATTACACTCCATAAAGAACACGCTAAGAACCAAATATAAACATTTAAAAATACTATAGGAGTATTTGTACGTTTCTATAGTGCCCGATTATTATTTTCCGATATGTGCTTCTTAACCCCATTTCTCGTGCAGACGACATGGCAGGATTTCACATACCCGGGGACCCCTATTTTCCCAATCAGGGAAACACGGGATGGATCGATGATGAGCCCGAGGAGGATCCCGAAGAGGATCCTGAGGAGGATCCCGAAGAGGATCCCGAGGAGGATCCCAAAGAGGATCCCGAAGAGGATCCCGAGGAGGAGCCCGAGGAGGAAGACGAACAAGAAGAAGAAGAGGAAGACGACCAAGAAGAAAATGAAGAAGAAGAGGAAGACGACCAAGAAGAAAATGAAGACGAAGAGGAAGAAGAGGAAGGTGATGAGATAGTCATGTTTGGGAACGAAGCGGAGGAACCACCAGAAGTATTCAACCCTCCCTACATCGCGAGGGTACCCGCGCACCGTTTTGGATACAACGGACCTGAACCCCCTTGGGTAACAACGATCGAAAGATGGAGCCGACAACAACGCCAGCGGTCACCATATGGCTACCAACGAGGTTACTATGATCTCACTCATGGTGGACCGGCTGACAGAGCACTCCCCGTCACGATACAACGAATAGCAAGAATGGATGATCGTGGTAGGACGACGACCGATCAGGTCCGGGAGTTAAGTGCCATCGTACAGTCTACTACTGATCGCACCAGAGACCTGGAACGAGACTCCCGCCACAAAGACCAACTCATCCAAGACCTTCTCGCGGCTCAAGCAGAAACAAGAGAGTATCGGGAAAGATACACGGCACTCGAAGAGAGAATGGTTGCAGCCGAACGCAAATTGGCGAAACTGCAGGGAGCATCGACATCATCGCAGCCTCCGTCAAAGAAGGGTCGCAGTGATTAGAACTCGTTGCTATTCTCCCGTCTTGATAGTAGAATTTTATGAGTACGCGTTGGTGCTACTCCTTGTATGTAGGGCGACCCTGCGATTATGTGATTACACTATTCAAAGGGCTTTTGTAATGCCAAAAACTACCTTTTGTAACGATGTAATGTAGACCCTTATGAGGTCAAACTTTTCCCTCTAAACGTTATGTACTAAAAGTTATCAATGAAATTTGGCATGTGTTTTATTTATTGAATGTTTGGCACTATACATCATAACCTGATCACACAAACAGTTTACGAATAATAAAGTTATGATAAAATACAAGAGGGATGAAACCAGTAACACTCGACTCGTTATCACTATTGAAGTCTTACCGACTAGTCATTTTTTTTATGACAGAACCATGCCACCAAGGAAAAGACCAAGGCCTTCCAACAACCCAGTGTCGCCTCCACCACCACCTCCGCAGTTTGATCCTGCAATGTTCCAGGCTGCAGTAACGGCAGCCGTGCCGGCAGCAATGTCGCAAATGGGGACCAATGGTTCTGGCGGTTCTGGATCAGGAGCTACCAATTCCATTCATGGGGACAGCACGGGGCGTACGAGGGAGTGCTCTTACAAAGACTTCACGAATGGAAAACCCGACCCTTTCAATGGAAGCGGGGGCGTTATCACACTTGTGCAATGGTTTGAAAGGACCGAGGCAGTTTTTGAAATCTGCGCTTGTCCCGAAGCGAGCAAGGTCAAGTATGTGGCATTCACTTTCACTGGAAAAGCACTTACTTGGTGGAATGGCCGAGTTAAGTCACTTACTCCTGCAGTAGCTAACGCAATCAGCTGGGAGGATTTGAAAGCCCTAATGTTAAAGGAATACTGCCCGAGGGGCGAAATACAAAAACTTGAAGAAGAACTTTGGAACCTCAGAATGACAGGCACTGATCTTGAAACTTATACTGCCCGTTTTAATGACTTAGCACTCCTCTGCCCAACAATGGTCACTCCAGAAGAGAAGAAGGTGGAACGATATCTCTGGGGGCTGTCATCCCAGATTCAAGATAGTGTATTGGCCTCGAAACCCACTACCTTTGAGAGTGCCAAGGAATTGGCACAACAACTCATAGATCACAGGGCTAGTCGTGGTACCGTGATAACCACCACCGACCGAACAAAAGGAGGGAACAACAAAAGGAGGTTCTGGAGCAATAAAAAGAAACAACCAATTCAGGACCCCGCCAAAAAGCAACAAATTGTTGCTGTTCGTGCCGCCACTACTGCTGTCGCTCCAGCGCCGCCGAAACAGTATACGGGAACTCTTCCCAAGTGCAACAAGTGTAACTACCACCATAACGGTGCTTGTCGAGAGTTGCACTGCAATAACTGCAACAAGAAGGGGCACACCGCACGATTCTGTAGAGCGACTACCCAACCCGCCGCACAAGTCACTACGACCGCCAACACTGGAGCAAGCCAAACCTGCTATGGATGTGGTGAAACGGGACACTTCAGGAGGAACTGCCCCAAGGCACGAGCCCCTAATGCTGGGGGTGTAGGGAGAGTCCTAACTTTAGGGCAGGGAGAAGCAGTCAAGGATCCCTCTGTGGTTACTGGTACGTTCCTCCTCAATAACTCTTATGCATGCGTACTTTTCGATAGTGGGGCAGAAAGAAGTTTCATAAGTCACCAATTCAAACATATACTTAAGCAAAATTCTCAACCACTAGAAGATTCTTACATCGTAGAAATGGCAAATGGAAAGGTTGAGCGCGCTAATGATATTTACATAGGGTGTACTCTCACTCTAGACAACCATTTGTTCAAAATTGACCTTATGCCGGTCACCATAAAAAGCTTCGATATAATCATTGGTATGGATTGGTTAAGCCTTCATCGTGCCGACATTCTATGTTACGAAAGGGCCGTCCGCCTCAATCTGCCGAATGGCAACGTTCTCACCGTTTATGGCAATAAACCTAGTGCGAACCTACAAATCATCTCTTGTGTTAAAACCCAAAAGTACCTCCGAAAGCAATATCATGCTTTCTTAGCCCACATCGTAGACAAGAAACAAGAGGTGAAGGACATCAAAGAAATTCCAGAAGTATGCAACTTCCCTGATGTTTTCCCAGACGATCTGCCTGGTGTACCACTCACACGACAAGTCGAATTTCGGATCGACTTAATCCCAGGAGCTACCCCCGTCGCCAGGGCTCCATATCGCTTAGCACCGGCAGAAATGCAAGAACTATCCAGCCAGCTGAATGAACTATTGAGCAAAGGGTTCATCAGGCCAAGCTTCTCGCCCTGGGGAGCACCAGTCTTATTTGTAAAGAAGAAGGATGGGTCTTTTCGTATGTGCATAGACTATCGAGAACTAAACAAACTCACTATCAAGAACCGTTATCCCCTACCCCGAATAGATGACCTCTTCGACCAGCTCCAAGGATCCAACTACTTTTCAAAAATCGACCTGAGGTCGGGTTATCATCAACTACGAGTTCAGGAAGAGGATATCCCCAAGACGGCATTCAGAACTCGTTATGGGCACTATGAGTTTGTAGTAATGCCATTCGGGTTAACTAACGCGCCTGCGGTGTTCATGGATTTGATGAATCGAGTGTGTCGACCCTTCTTGGATAAATTCGTCATCGTATTCATCGATGATATCTTGGTCTATTCGAGGAGCGAAGAAGAGCACAGACAACACCTACGACTAGTTCTGGAGATTTTAAGAACCGAGAAGCTTTACGCCAAATTCTCAAAGTGTGAATTTTGGCTCCGTGAAGTAGGATTCCTTGGCCACGTAGTAAGCAAAGAAGGAATACATGTGGACCCCTCAAAGATCAAAGCAATCGAAGATTGGTCAACACCTGCAACGCCAACAGAAATCCGACAGTTTTTGGGACTCGCAGGCTACTATTGAAGATTCATACAAAATTTCTCCAAGATCGCTAAGCCTCTCACCACCTTGACTCAGAAAGGTGTAGTGTTCGAATGGGAAGATAAACAAGAAGCCGCCTTCCAGACACTAAAGCAAGCCCTATGCAGCGCACCGGTCTTGTCTCTTCCAGAAGGAACCGATGATTTTGTGGTGTATTGCGATACTTCGAATCAAGGCCTCGGCTGTGTGCTCATGCAAAGAGGAAAAGTTATCACTTATGCATCAAGGCAGCTGAAGACACATGAAGTTAATTACACAACCCACGACCTTGAACTGGGAGCGGTGGTGCTCGCCCTGAAGATCTGGAGGCACTATCTCTACGGCACCAAGTGCACCATCTTCACTGATCACAAAAGTCTTCAGCACATTCTCAATCAGAAAGAACTTAACATGCGCCAAAGAAGATGGGTGGAATTACTGAATGACTACGAATGTGAAATTCGTTACCACCCAGGCAAGGCCAATGTAGTAGCTGATGCCTTAAGCAGGAAAGAATACTCGGGTCGCCGAGTAAAATCCCTAGCCATGACCATCCACTCCCAACTAGCCACCCAGATCAAGGATGCCCAATTAGAAGCCTTGAAACCAGAAAACGTGGCAAGCGAAGCACTAAGGGGGATGGATAAGAACTTGGAAGTCAAAGGGGATGGAACTCGTTATCTCATGAATCGAATCTGGACACCGAAGTTCGGTGGGTACCGAGATGTTGTAATGAACGAGGCCCACAAGACTCGATACTCCATTCACCCTGGTTCAGATAAGATGTATCTAGACCTCAAAAGGTTATTCTGGTGGCCAAACATGAAGGCTAAAATTGCTACTTATGTGAGCAAGTGCCTCACTTGTGCTAAGGTCAAGGTGGAATATCAGAAGCCATCAGGACTACTTCAACAACCGGATATACCCGAGTGGAAGTGGGAGCGAATAACCATGGACTTCATAACCAAACTGCCTAAGACATCAGGTGGGATGGATACCATATGGGTGGTTGTGGACAGATTGACCAAGTCCGCGCACTTCCTGCCAATAAAGGAAACAGACAAGATGGAAAAGTTAACCAGGACGTACATTAAAGAGATCGTGCGACTACATGGTGTACCAACATCCATTATCTCTGATCGAGATAGTAGATTCACCTCACGTTTCTGGTAGTCCCTACAGAAGTCTCTGGGAACCAGGCTAGACATGAGTACGGCCTACCATCCACAAACTGACGGACAAAGCGAGAGAACCATCCAGACGTTGGAAGACATGCTGAGAGCCTGTGTGATAGATTTTGGTAAGGCATGGGATACCCATCTACCGCTTATCGAATTCTCTTATAATAACAGTTATCACACTAGCATTGGAGTCGCTCCATTCGAAGCTCTCTACGGTCGTAAGTGTAGATCACCACTGTGTTGGGCCGAGGTTGGAGATACTCAGCTAGCCAGAGGGCAAGTCCCTGATAGCACCCTCATTGGGCCTGAAATCATAAGGGAAACCACAGAAAAGATCATTCAAATTCGGGAAAGACTAAAAGCGTCTCGTGATCGACAAAAGAGTTACGCGGATAAACGACGCAAACCTTTAGAATTCCAGGTCGGAGACCGGGTACTACTTAAAGTTTCCCCCTGGAAGGGGATGATACGTTTCGGTAAACGGGGGAAACTAAACCCAAGGTACATCGGTCCGTTCGAAATCCTTGCTAGGATTGGTCCTGTGGCGTACAAACTCCGACTACCACAAGAACTTAGTAATGTGCACCCTACCTTCCACGTATCCAACTTAAAGAAGTGTCTGTCTGACGAGACACTCGTAATACCACTCGAAGAAATCGAAGTTAATGAAAATCTCCACTTTGTGGAGGAACCCGTCGAGATCATGGATCGAGAGATCAAGAGAACAAAACAAAGTCGCATTCCCATAGTGAAGGTTCGATGGAACGCGAAACGAGGGCCTGAGTTTACCTGGGAACGTGAAGATCAAATGAAGCAAAAGTATCCACATCTTTTCCCAAACCCTTGAAGTTCCCAGCCGAATTTAGATTTCGGGACGAAATTCCCTCTGACGGGGGGATGATGTGACAATCGTCAATCTTGAGTCAAGTCAAATCATCAAGTCAAGACCGGTAAACTCGATTAAACCTTGTGTATTAGGGTTTGTGTTATGTTCATACTGTATAACTTGCTATATTAATGGGAAAACATCACTTGAGAAAAGTCTTGTGTTAAAAATTTCCTAAAACCTAGTTCTAATCAATGAACTAGAACGATAAAACAATGTTGCATACTCATCGGGAGTGTGTAAGATCCTTAAACAAGGCTTAACAGGGTTCACGAACCATACATTTCAATGCCGGACGCTCACAACTATCCCACATGAAACCTCTCTCAATCGTTTCCACACTATCTCTCTCTATGTCAAACCTCTCCCAAATCTCTCCAAGTATGTGAAATCTCTCTCAAATATCTCTCTGTATTAGAAATCTCTCCAAGAATGTCAAATCTCTCCCAAATCCCTCTAAGTATGTGAAAACTCTCGCAAATATCTCTTTGTATGAGAAATCTCTCCAAGGATGTCAAATCTCTCCCAAATCTCTCCAAGTATGCGAAATCTCTCTCAAATATCTCTCTGTATTAGAAATCTCTCCAAGAATGTCAAATCTCTTCCAAATCCCTCTAAGTATGTGAAAACTCTCGCAAATATCTCTTTGTATGAGAAATCTCTCCAAGAATGTCAAATCTCTCCCAAATCTCTCCAAGTATGCGAAATTTCTCCCGAATCTCTCTCAAATAGTTCCCGTAACTTTTTAGAATCATTCGGGTCATTCCGACGCTTAACCGTGTCAAAAACAGCTTAAAACGGGGTAAAAACGAGAAAAATAGACATTAGGAACCGAAACCAAGAGAGAAGCTTCTTAGGACCCGAAGGTCCTCTTAGGGACTGAGAGCAAGAAGAGCCGAACCAAACCCTCCTGATGCCGAACCGAACCCTCCTGATGCCGAACCGAACCCTCCTGAGCCGAACCCGAAGGTACTGTTCACCACTAACCGAAACCGAACCCTGCTCAAGAGGAACCGAACCGAAGGTACTGTTCACTACTGTTCACTACAGTACGTTCGGTTCTGACATTCTCGCCTCTTATTCCCGAACCGAACCCCACCCTCGCTACTGACCCTTCGGACCGAACCCTCGCCCATCGCTTCTCGCGTCTGACTCGCCTCTTTCGTTTCCCTCTGTTCGTTTCCGGCTACAGTCCTCAGCGTGGACCGGGTCTCGGCCTAGGACCGAGAGGTCTCGCTGGGAACTCATTTTCTCCCGGTTTTCGCGTAGTTTTGCGTTTAAGGCCCGTTTTTAATTATTTTAACGTGGGAATTTCACCCAAAATCATATTTTAACATAATAAACCCTAAATATTCACAATTTAATCATATTTTCATAAAAATCTTTATTTAAATAATGAAAGCAAGTGGGTAAAGTACAAAGAGGTGGAGTGTTGACTTTGCTTTACCTTATAACACAAGCAACCACTCCCACACCCACTCTATGACCAGCCACACCTCCCCACCTTACCTAGGTCACATCAATGTCTTTTCCACTCAATTATCCCTCTTTCCCACGTTTTTGAGTGCTGAATATTCATCCTCTCTCCTCACTTCTCTCATTTGCTCTCATTTCACAAGAAGATCAAACTCTTTCCTCTCTCACTTTCTCTCTCTAGAAATTCGAGATTCAAGGGCTGATCTTGAGTTTTTCCTCCACATTTGGTAAGCATAATCCATTCTCTTTATGATTATCTCAATTATTTCCACTCAAATCATGGATATCTTAGACAAACTCTCTCATAATTGTGTTAGATCTTCGAATCTTCAAGTGATTCTTCAAGTGTTCTTGGGTTGAACACTTATCTTCTTCAACACTTACCTACTGAAATCACTTAAGGTGAGTTCATACCCCTACATTTTCATGTTTTCTCAAGTTTCCAGGGGGGGAATACAAGTTAAAACACTAAGAACATAATTAAATTTTTCTAACAGCCTTCATCAGAAAAGTTCAACTCCATTCACGGACTGTTTTGGGCATCTTAAACATTTTTGTTTTCAAAACTGTACAAGTTGAAAATAGTTCAAGTTTGTAGCTTTAAAATGACTACTTGCACATCTCCATACGATTTTTCTACAATTTATGGTGATTTTTACAAAACTGCCTATCATTTCAAACAACAATCCGGACCAGTCTGTGATTATGGACATTTTCACCCAAGTTGGAGGTCATTAAAAATCGTGATAAAAAATTATGAGTAAACTAGACACATTTTGTGAACTCTCAGAATTTACGGATCTAGTTTTCGACTTCGTATGATTTTTCTATGATTTTTACAAAACTGGGCAGAATTGCTAAAGTTAGCCAACAGCATGTAAATATCATAACACTTTGTAATATGTTGAGCAAAGTGTCTAATCATAAGTTCTAATATTTGAATGTGTTTCCTTGTTAGTTTATCATTGTGAACTGAAACTAAGTTATTCATATTAAATATTATTCATTCATTTAGAACACGTATTATGTAACTATAAAAAGTATAGTTGGATAAATTCACAACACTAATACATTCCATAAAAAGAATTCATACATATTATATACATTTTAGATAAACTATAATAGGTATAGTTTATGATACATCACTCAACACACTCGTAAAAAAGGGTACATTCATACAAGAAAGATTTATATCCACACACATTTCACGTAAACTTGTTAACCTATGTTGTGAGACTCTCTCTCCCCGTACGTCCGAGTGCGGGATATAATTCCTGGTAGTTATAATCAAAATCTCCTTGAGGGAGAACGTGATACTTGTATATAGATCTATATTGGGTTTGACACCCCACACCTTGCTGCTAGCTACAGTGGGACCTGCAGGTCTACGGGTGACAAATGTCATTTCATTTTCGCGACGCCTGAGAAGCGTTGTGGCAGGTTCACATAGTCACAGTATGATTATAGCGACTCACCTAGGGAGATAACAATTTATAAAGTTTACGGGGTTTCATAAAACCGAAGTAGGTTTTAGGTTGATAAAGAAATTTACTTCCCATATCATTTTAAACTCACGACATTTCTACTAAGAAATGATGATTTCTTATACATTTTAGTCTTTGGTTATAAGGCTACATTTTTTTTCGGAGTTCAAGGAAAATATCGGATTTTTCTGACACAAACGCGACATTTACACGTGATAGACTTTTACTAAGTTTATTAATAAAAGCTTATGAACTCACCAACCTTTGTGTTGACACTTTTCAAACAACTCGTATTCTTAGGAAAACACTAAACAGGTAATCAAGTGCTTTTGAGGATGGGACGTTAAGACGTCAAACTTTTCATATTTTGTCAACATATTGTAATTGATTTTGAAACATGTAATTCATACAAGTGATGTAACTTTTTCAATTATATATATGTTGGTTGTGTTTGCTTAAATTACTATTGAAATTGTGGTTATGATATTGTACATGAAGTCCTCCACCCCCGGACGTTTCCGCCATCCTTGGTTTGGGGGTGTGACAGAGGATGACTGTGGTGACTCCCCTGTTGGAGCAGATTCGGGAGGCTCAACAGGAGGCTATCAAGGAGGAACACCGGAAGAGCGAGCGTGTGGTGGGTTAGGTTTTCTCCTTCGATTATGATAGTCGAGGACTATTGATACTACACCGCAGGGTGTGGGTGCCGTATCTCGGAGGCGTGCGCCAGATCTTGATAGAGGAGGCGCACAAGTCCCGATTCTCTATTCATCCCGGGGCGAAGAAGATGTATAGGGATCTTCGTCTAGATTATTGGTGGCCCTACATGAAGCGGGATGTGGCATGGTACGTCGAGCGGTGTTTGACCTGCAGGAAGGTCAAGGCAGAACATCAGAGACCGCAGGGGAAGATGCAGCCGTTGGACATCCCGTTGTGGAAATAGGAAGACATCACGATGGATTTTATCACAAAGCTTCCCAAGACTGCGCGCGGAGTAGATTCGATTTGGGTCATCGTGGATCGATTGACCAAGAGCGCCCATTTTATTCCGATCCAGGAGAGCATCTCGGCCGAAAAGTTGGCCGATATCTACATCAGAGAGATAGTAGTGCGGCATGGGGTGCAGGTGTCAGTGGTATCAGACCGAGATGTGCGATTCACTTCCAGATTTTGGAAGAAGTTTCATGACGAGTTGGGCACTCGTTTGCATTTTAGCACCGCCTTTCACCCGCAGACGAATGGTCAGAGCGAGCGGACCATCCAGACTTTAGAGGATATGTTGCGGACATGTGTGTTAGATTTCGGTGGTAGCTGGGATACCTAACTTCCCTTGGCTGAGTTCTCATACAACAACAGCTACCACGTAAGTATTGACCATCCCCCATTCGAGATGTTGTACGAATGGAGGTGAAGAACCCCGATATGCTAGGGTGAAGTTGGCCAGAGGGTCATGGGGAGCACCGAGGTGGTGCTCAAAATGACCGAGAGGATCCAGCAGGTTCGGAGCAGGCTTCAGACTGCTCAGAGTCGGCAGAAAAGTTACGCCGACAAGCGTCGATCCGACTTGGAGTTCCAAGTCGGGGATATGGTTCTCCTGAAGGTGTCGCCTTGGAAAGGCGCCATTCGATTCAGGAAGCGGGGCAAATTGGGCCCGAGATTTATCGGACCGTTCAGGGTTGTAGCCCGGGTGGGCAAGGTGGCGTATAGATGCCAGATCCACAACACTTTCCATGTCTCTCAGCTGCGGAAGTGCTTATTGGATGATTCAGCAGTAGTGCCGTTGGAGGACATTCAGGTTGACGACAGCCTAAATTACATTGAGCACCCAGTCGCAATCCTCAACAGGAAGTCGAAGGATTTGAGAAACAAAAGGGTGGAGTTAGTGAAGGTGCAATGGCAGCACCGCAAGGGTTCGGAGTGGACTTGGGAGCCGGTGGATGAAATGATGGAGCATTACCCCGAGCTGTTCCATGATCGAACAGCAGACTTAGAGGACGAAGTCTAAAATAAGTGGGGGAGATTTGTAGCACCTGGTTCCTGGTATGTAAATCTTAATTGAGTATTTTCCTTTTTAAGCCTTGGACTCGGCGAGTCATAGGTCCGACTCGTCGAGTAGGGACGGGACCCGGGACACGTTTAAGTTAGCGACTCGGCGAGTCCATATCCTGGACTCGGCGAGTCACCGTTGTTGGATGAAACCCTAAGTTTCAGGGGTTTGCACCCTTTTTAATCCCCCTTTTCGCCCCCAAGCCAGCCCTCATTCACCCTAAGAGCCATATACCTCGTTCTAAGCCTTGTTTTGTGGATTTGAAGCCATTTGGTGTGTCCTCTTGAAGATTGGAGTGAGTAGGGAAGGAGATCAAGAAGAAGAAGAGGAGGTCAAGCACTTGTGAGCAATTTCAGAGTGATATCTAAGGTATGGCTCATTTTCCCCCTTGTCTCCATGCTTATGGCCCCATTAAAGTCCTTCATGGCTAATTTCCAAGCTTGTATGTGCATCATATTTCAAAATAAGTTGATTGATCCCTAGATCTAAGCATAGTTGAGCTCCAGGAGCTCAGATCTACTACCTTTATGAGCCCATATTGCATATAAACCTTAGATCTACTCTTTTGATGCATTTTGAACCCTAAAAACCCCATAGATGGATATTTACACGTAAAGTTGGAAACTTTACGTGTTATTCATGCTCTAGGAGCCCAGATCTACGAATGGCATGGACTGGATTCGAGCAAAATTGCATTTTTAGATCTTGCATGGAGCGGACTCGGCGAGTCGCTCATCTGACTCGGCGAGTCTAGTCGCGAGTCTCCGGGTTTGTCCCCTTTTTGTTATGTCGAGTTGTGTGGTGAGTCCAGGAGGAACTCGGTGAGTTGGAAGCCAAAACTCACCCATAGTGTAACTCGGCGAGTCGATGCCCAGACTCGGCAAGTTCAAGGCAATCTTCTTAGATCAAGATCATACTCGGCGAGTTGTTCATACAACTCAGAGAGTCACAGTATAACTTGTTCATCGGATTAAGATGAACTCGGTGAGTTGTTCATACAACTCGGCGAGTAGGATGAAGGACTTGAACATCAGTTTGGAAGGAGAACCCGTCGAGTCGACGCCTAGCTCGACGAGTAGAAACAGAATTCAGGACAGTCGTTTGGACATGGACTCGGCGAGTTGGCGAGCCAACTCGGCGAGTCGGGTCAACTGGAAGTTGACTCTGATTTTGACTTAGGGCATGATCAGGGGTAAAATGGTCATTTTACCCAAAGGTCAGTTAGCAGTTTTTGACTAAGTGTTTGGTGGGAATACAGCCGGAGGATTTCTGGAACAGCAGCAACAGCAGTCAGATTATTCCCACGAGGATCAGCAGCTACTCCGAGGTGAGTTGTCTTCCAGTAGCAGTGGGTCTAAGGCCACAATGCCGGCCCACCAGTAGGAGTTGTATGTTAGATGATTGTCTTTGTGATATCATCTAGGTTTGCTACTACCTGATATGTTATATGTTGGCAGGATATGTTGTATGTGATAGTAGTAGAGTTCGGTTGCTAGGACCAAAAGGTGGTCAGACACCCCAGATATGTCTGATATTACGTTTGTGTTATGATATATGTGATGGTAGTAGTAGGGGGTGAAATAGTCCCCGAGGTTCGGTTGTTAGGACCAAAGGGTAGTCAGCACCCCAGAATAGCTCGACATGGGTAGGTCAGCACCCCAGAATGGTTTGACACGGGTAGTCGGCACCCCAGAATGGTCGTATCGGGTAGTCAGGCACCCCAAAATAGCCTGGCAGTATGTATGATATGTATTGTATGGTATGTGGTACGATAGGGGAACTCACTAAGCTTTGTGCTTACAGTTTACAGTTTTGGTTTCAGGTACCTCTTCATTGAAGGGGAAGGAGCTGGCTTGGTAGCGGCACATCATGCACACACATTGGTTTCTGCATTTACTAGATTTCCCTGGGATTTATGCTCTGATGTTTCGATTGGTTGTATGACTTGATTTTTGAACATGGTTTATGTTGTGATGTAGTTTGGTCAAACAATGTTTTTATTTATTAACATTTTCTAAAGTAATGTTTTAAAAACGAAATTTTTGGACGTGAAAATTGGGTCGTTACACTTTTATATATTTAATTATATTTAATCTTTTCTTTTATTAAAAAAATACGAAAAAATATCATAAATGGTCCATGTGGTAGTCAAATGATGAAAATATCATTCAGTTAACAGACAAAATTTAAAGAAGTTAGCAATAAGTACCAATCATTAAAAGTTTTGAAAACACATGGACCATCTATGATGTTTTTAAATCACGGGAACTAAACTTCAGATTTGAGGAAACCACAATGACCATTTATGATGTTTTTTCATTTAAAAATTACAAGGAAACTTGTATTAATTAATTTGATGTGTATTTATTATTACATTTATTACATTCAAATATTATATGAAATTTAATATAAAAAACTATAATTTAATATAAAATTATTACAAAAAATATTATATGAAATTTAATATAAAAAACTATAATTTAATATAAAATTATTACAAAATGATATATAGAATAATACACTTGAAACCACAAGAAAATGATTAAAATTATTTTTATTCATTATAGTACATTATTATACCAGATTAACGCTTATTTAACCAACAAATCTTAATAGTTATACGTCGAGTCTCGAATTTGAACTAAATACATACCCTACAAAATTTTAACCCACATAAATTTAATTTTGACAAAAACTTTATTTATTTATTTATCTATTTACTATTTACTATGAATGCTTAAGAATCACCCTGTATTTGTCTCTCTTATTTATCGTCTTCGCTTTGATTGTCATGGTCAAGCTTTTCC
Organism: Lactuca saligna; assembly: GCF_052625555.1. Classification (NCBI taxonomy): domain Eukaryota; kingdom Viridiplantae; phylum Streptophyta; class Magnoliopsida; order Asterales; family Asteraceae; genus Lactuca; species Lactuca saligna. Next base: position 48,325,625 of record NC_136425.1, read on the forward strand.
ACCCGTCGTCCGATATTTTGTGAATTATTGTGTTTCCTTTTTCCTTGAAAATTGAGTTTGATTCTCCGAAGATCGGCCCTATTTGGTAAACAATTGATTACTCAGAAGATCCGAAGTAAAACAACAAATATGGCGAAGCGATCAGGTCCCGCTAGAAGAAGAGACGACGAATCGTTACTAACTCGGGCTGTTGACTCAGTGTTTACGTTCATTCGATTTGCGGAGTTTGAGATCCTATTCGTTCTCTTCTTTGTCGTCGCTTTCATCATCTTCAAAGATTTGGTTAGTCCTCTGCGTTGATTTCTTCTTTCACACCTCAATTTTTTACGCTCGATGGTTATTTTAGGGTTTTATTGAAATAATATGAAATATTAACGAAACCTACCTGATCGAGTTATATTAATGAAACCTAAAGTTAAAACTGTTGATTGGGTATATTGTGAACAGTTTGCTCTGCAAATTGGACTTTGTTTAGGTGTAGTAGGATTAGAAATAATCAAAATCGAGTTCATCTGATCTTCCGTGGACAGAAATTACAACAAAATATGGCAAATATACGAAGGAATATTAAGAAACATGATCAAAATCTAAACCTAAAACACTAGATGAACCGTTGGAATGATGAAACAAAACCGTAATGGAGTAATGGACTATCTGCTCTTAGTGATCATGTGAAGAGAGTTTTCAACCTTGCAAATGAAGGCCAAAATGCTATTTTTTTTTATGTGCATCATTGCATGTTATGGAACTGTTTCAAGATCATAGATGACAGTTCTTCCTGAATTTAGTCCAACAGTCCCTTGGGTGCTTCTCCATTTGGTATATAAATGCAACAACAATGTTGAAAGAATTGAGCTTCCAGCCCTTTGAAGAGTTTACTATTCATCCATTCTTTTTGACATTCCAAGATTGCATTTTCTAACTATCTTCTCCTTGCATGCTTTCAACAGGATGAACAGAACTTGTTTGGCTTAAAGCCATACCCAAAATGATGTTTTTGTATACACTAGACTTTCAAGTTTCAACCTGTTCTACCCGTTTCATTTTTAGCCTTTTTTTTTAATTGTATGCATTTCACCTCACTTGTTGAAGATAGATAATATATAGCCTAACTTAACCCATGTTTAGATAAATAGGTATAAATGTTCAGCTCTACAAAATATGTGAGAAATCCATGTGATGACTCATGAGCCTATGATTTCATTTAATAAAGTTGAGACCAAACTCCACTATTTGAGGTTGGCTTTTCACATTAAAGTACTTGCACTTTAGAACCACTAGGCTTGGATGAGAATGAGGAAATTGACCTCCATTAACATTTATGTTGTAGTCCTTTTTGCCCCACGTGTCACACGTGTCATAACAGTTTGTACTACATTTGACTGTGTAACATGACATAACATAACAGATTGTCCTATGTTTGACTTGCATTGGACCGTGGACAAAGTTTGCAACTTTTTTGTCCCGCCCAAAAAAGTTGGGAGAAAAACTTGTGTCTGTGCAAAAGCAAAAGACATAAATGCCCTTCTTATCTTGTATCATGGAAAATGCACAACATTTGTTTGAAACTTTAAGAATGAATGATTGGATTGCAGACATCAAGACCAGAATATAATCAGATCCTTGTGAAGAAGCCTGGAGGACCAGATTGGTGGTTGTCTTAGAAAATGAAGGAAGAAAAGCCTGCTGACGTGTAGCATGTGAAGGCCATGTAAAGCATTTTCATAAGTGTTGTGATTTTCATGGATTTTGTTAAATGTTTTTGAATTTTCATTTGTATTAAAAAAAAGTGAAAGAATAGTTGAACAAGTCAGAAGATGAAATGGTTAAAACAACAAAGCTGCTAGCATTGTTACTATTTGTTGTCAAGTTTTTTTTTTTTGGATAGAAAGCGAAAGAAATGAGATGGATTTGTTTTTCTAAAAAACTATAAATAGTGGGATTTGAGTTTTAACTTAATGATGCCCAAAAAAGAAAAGAGTGAAAAAATTAGCTACAATACAGGACAAACCGTTTGAAATTCATTTAAATTATATTGTAATATTTATAACTCTTGAAATACTTTATTGAAAACAACTTAATCATATGATATAAAAAATGATTTTTATAATCATATTGCAACACAACATCCAACTCGCTGACTTGACCTACCATATGTTAATATGCGTTATGTATGTATTAGATAAGTGAGAGGAGAGATGTAAATTAGACAAAAACTTAAGAAAAAAACTTTTTAATCTCACCCAAATGTGTCAAAAAACAGAGCATTATATGGATGTGAAGATAATTAAAGCCTATCGATGGAATTGAATTCCAGAAGAATAGGTTGATTTTTAACATGCATTCTGTACATGAACAACATATAAATGAAGTCAAAGACAGCTTTTTGAATAGGAGGTGTCCTTGTCCTTGTTCTTATTCTTGATGGTCAATGGAATTATCATTTGAAGGCATTTGTATTCTCTCTGATAGTGTAACCGACACACCCTCCATATTCCCCTGTGATGTAATATTCAGTACCCCGCTTCCACCAGATGCTGATGCCAACATGTGCTGCTGCCGATCAGATGAATTTGGAGATAAATTGTAAGTGAAGACTCCCATCGGGTGGTCAAACTTGCAACTTGGACCAAATTTGCATATCCCATAACGAGAATAGAAAATGCACAAAGGCTCTCCCTGTTTCAAATTCCAAAAACAACTAATTATAATTAATCCAATCCTTTATCAACAGGGAATGCAATCAGAAACTCATGGGGGATTATGTCATTCCTTCGAATGGGATGAAATATTATAATTAATCATCACCAAAAACACCCTTAAATATCTATCATCAACTAACCCGACGTAAAGGAAGGCCAATTGGACTGAGTACACAGTCCGGAATTGGAATCACCCTTTCCCTTGGGTGATGGAATCTGCAAACCGCACCAAATTTACAGTCTCCAGTCTTGATGTAAAATTGGCAATCGGGTTGACCAGGTCTCTCAGGGAATACATTCTCCCTTTCCAATGCGTAATAGCCTTGATTGCTTCCGGTTGCTGCTTGATGTTGATGTTGTTGATGTTGATGTTGATGTTGACTCTCGATAGATGAAAGGGAACCCATAGAACCCTAAACACAACCATTACCATGTAAATGATATGAATGAAATATTAAGTAATTTTCAATTTTTGTGAAATTGTAAATCAACATATGTAAAACCTCAGCTTACTCTGTAGGCATTCCATCCTGGAACTGAAACCACACCCTGTGGTAAAATCATCTGAGCATAATTTGAAGGGGGTTGCCAGCGTGGACTAGGAACAAAGGAAGCTCTGGTCAACGACCATTGTTGACCAGGTCCAGGACTTGTTGGAGATTGTACTGCAGGATAAACAGGTGAACCGCTAAATGCAACCATCATGTTAGATGGTTGAGGGTGGTGGAATTTACAAGTGTTTCCAAATTTGCATTGTCCAGTTCTTAAATAATAAGCACATTCAGCCTCATTCTGCATTAGAGCATTAACAACCAAAATGACTCGTGATTTCTTAAAAAAGAAAAGATTTGTTTATAGAAATAAGTTTAGAAAATGCAAACCGGGCGAAGTGGATAACCCAACACATTCAGTGAAACTTGCCCTGCTATTCCAGCTTTCTCTCGGGGATGATGAAACTTGCATGTTGCTCCAAATTTGCAGGTGCCTGTCTTTAAGTAGTACTGAAGTGAAACAAGATTTTCATTAGAATAGATAATCATCAATTGTATCATTAGGAAAATGGTCTCAAAAATTGCTTAACAGATGACAATCACATAGACTAATCTCATCAATGGACAAAAGATGTGAACCTGGCATTCAGGTTGGCCTGGTCTTTCTGGATATTCTCCTCTCATTTTTGCAGTTGCAATAGCCTGAAACAAATGGTAACATGAACAAGTATCAGCAATTAAATCATCAACAAAGCTTGAATTTATAGCACGGTTTTACCAGTTTTCTGTTAGGAGGATGATTGAAACGACAAGTTGCCCCAAACCTACAAAGGCCTGTTCTGATATAGTACGAACAATCTGGTTCTCCTTCACGAACAGGATAAGGTCCTGACTCCATTGATTCCCTTGATCTCAAGTTCAATTGCCACAATGCATCTGAAATACCATCATAAACTAAACAAGCCATAAAAATCATCAAAAACTGATGATGTACAAAATTAACATCACATTGAGTACTGACGACTCCGATTACGCCAATTTCAGCAATAAAGTCAAAATCAAACTCCATAAACCATCAATTCTACATCGTTAATCTACAAAAACAAACAGAGAAAGGAAAAAAAGGACCTTCGCTTAACGGCGGAGACAAAGACGACGATACTTCGGCGGTGACAGGCGGTCGTGACATCGGAATTCCACTATCGAACTCCATACCACCACCACTGAAACGACGTCATCTCATCCATCAGCAACGGAAGTGCTTCTCCGGTAATTTCATATGTACAATTCACCTTTGGTTTTCGATTGTTTCAGATTTCAGTCGCTCGTCGTCTCCGATCAAATGTGTGTGTGTGAGAGAGAGAGAAAGAGAGAGATAAAGAGAGGAGAATTTGGTCGCTGGTTCTCTTCTCTCCACAAACCAGAAGTAAGTAACAACCAACCAAAAACCAAAAAGATTATTGTGTGAAAATCAAAAATGTATTTTGCTTTTTTCACACGCGCGCACCAACAAACGCTCACGCGAGTTACGTGTCGCTTTCAGCATTAACGAAAGGAAAACCCACGTTTTATGGAGTTTGGGATTTTTTAGTTTTACAAAACCAACTGCAAAAATCGGTTTATAACTACGATCTTAAAAAAACCGAGCAGACATAACTTCATAACCAAGTATATTTGGATTGGTTTGGTTTGTTTTGATTTGGATTTTTTTTTTTTTTTAAGTTTTTAAAGTATCAGTTTTTGGTTTTTTAATTTTTGTTTAAATAAGGTTCTTGTGTTTTTTGTGTCATAACTAAAACTGAATGGATTTTTTTTAAATATGTTTGTTATACGATTGTTTCAATAAAATGATGAAGACATTACGTGTTTGTATAAATCAAAAATTAAAGGATGAGTCTGTATTTCAACTTTATAAATATATAAAATATAGTTGAAGCCTAGCTAATTTAATTTCAAATTTGATACAAAGACATTTAACATTTTATATTTATATTTTTCAAATTAGAAAACCTCAAGCTTGTATGTGGTCCGTGATTCTATTTGAGATTGAATAAATATAGGAACTGATTCGTACGTAACATTTTTTTTTCATACACAACAATTTGTGCTTTAAAGTGTTGTATTGTACAACTTTATAATGCATAAATTGTTGTGTATGGCAAAAAATTGTTGTGTACGAATCACTTCCCAATAAATATAGATTAGCTTATTTTTGGTTATATTATATTATAATTTGTATTTTTTTTAACTTTTTTTTTATTTATCTTTTTTTTTTGTATTTAGTTTCGTCATCCCTTAGTAAATTATAATCCTTTCTAATAAATAATGTTTTTTATCACATGTTTTCTTCTTCTTTATTTTGTTACGTGGTTTTTTCTTGGTTTTTTTTATCATTTTCTTATTTTCTACTTGTCATTTTTTAAAGTTTTTCATTCTTACATTAAATTTTCAGAATTTACAAATATATATATATATATATATATATATATATATATATGAAAGATTCTCATTCTATTCATGCAAGGTTGTCATTTTATTAATTTGAAAATAAATTTACTTAAATGTTAGAAACTCATTGATTTATTTGTTTTTAATTATTTTATAAAATGTTTAATGTTTACATATTGATATTAAACTTTTTATTTTTAATAAACTCGTATAGTATACGAATCTCTTATCTAGTTGATTTTAATATATAGACAAAATTGCAAAAATGGTCCTTCTGGTATACATTTTTTTGGGGTTTCAATCCAAACCTCGACTTTTTTGGATTTATGATCCTTTTGGTCTAGTTTGTACGTAGAAATGGTCCTCCGACTTAACTTCTGTTAAGTTTTTGCTGTTAACCCCCTCATGTGCATCTCCAATGAGGGTATATTTGTCTTTTCATATATAAAGGACCATTTTTGCACCTAAAAATATATCCCATTTTAAAAATAAAAAAAAATTAATACCTATTTATTTATTTTAATAATTAAAAAATAAGAAGGTCTCTCTCTCTCTCTCTCTCTCTCTATATATATATATATATATATATATATATATATATATATATATATATATATATATATATATATATGCTTACCATTTCTCTCCCATCATGTTCTTCATCACCACCATGACTAACCCTTACTCTTCAAATCTATACTCGTAGAACTTTAGATTCAATCAATTTTGCAACAATTTTGCTACAAATCTTCCGCATCATATTCAGTATAACCTTCACGAACAACACCCTCAAAGCTACCATTACAGCAGTGTCCAATCTTCTTCATATTCTAACACGAGAATTACTAACAGTTTTTACTTCAATCCATCGACTTCTGTCCCTAATCAGCACACAACCCCTCCTCCTCTCCTCCTCACAAAACCCATAACAGTGAACAAGGGTGGCGGTGTAAGGAGGTAGTGTTAAAATGTAGCATCGGTGGTTAATAGGTGGTCGACGGAGCTATAAGGTGGCAATGGTGTTACACTTCTAGGGCAGCAGAGAAACAGGTAAGAGGGTAGTGTCCTTCCATTTGAGTCTAAATTTCGAAAAATTTTACAGGTGGGTCTTAAATCAGATTTCCAAAAATCAAACACCAATGTTCTTTCTAAATTGCAGAACAGGTCTAAAGGCTTTGACTTTTAACCCAGAAATCGAATGAGGATTTATCTCTTGTATTCTGCCATAGCTTAAAATTTTGGAGAGGTTGAACTTCAAAGAAAATTTTAATTGTAGAACAGATCTGAAATCTGAAACTCTGATTTCTATCCCATCATATCTTCTTTCCTGGTTCAATCTCTGTAAATCATTGTTGCTTTTCAAGCTTTTAGCAAAACCCCTTTTTCAAGCTTCAAGCTTTAAGCGTGTTTGTATGTGGCTTGATTTGCAAAAGGAAGATGTAATGAAGAAGAAGACGAGAGAGAGAGAGAGAGAGAGAGAGAGAGAGAGAGAGACCTTTTTATTTTTTAATTATTAAAATAAATAAATAGGTATTAATTTTTATTTTTTTTAAAAAATGAGAAATATTTTTTAGATGCAAAAATAGTCCTTTATATATGAAAAGACAAATATACCCTCATGTGAAATGCACATGAGGGAGTTAACAGCAAAAACTTAACGGAAGTTAAGTCGGGGGACCATTTCTACATACAAACTAGGCCAAAAAATGCATAACACATAGACTATTTTTTCAATTTTGTCTAATATATAAACTATGTTAATGTACATTTTAAGGTATATTTTATCCAAATAATGTGAATTAAATGCATGTTATGTAATGTAAATTTCACGTTTTATAATAATAATAATAATAATAATAATAATAATAATTAGATAAGAAGCCCCGCTTCGCGGGGGTTGGATTCGACGCTAATATTAAACAAAACCGATGGAAGACATTATGTTAAACGTTTGTCATGGAAGTAAAATGCTATAATTGGTTGACTATGAAAGTATATTGATGCTTAAAAAATGTAGTAAAGTAGAAGCAAACTGAGATATATTCTCTTTTTAAAACACATATGTTGGGTACAAAACTACTTAAACCAAATTAGTCAAAGGCAACACCAGTCCAACTGCTTCCTCTCGAATAAGCTCTTGTGGCTTTGAGATCCCTTAAGTGATGATTTTGTAAAAATTTACAAATAGAAAAATTATAAATGGGTTTCAAATACTTATTATTTTTTAGGACTGACCAAAATGCCCTTTGTTAAAAATAATGCATAATGATAACAAAGTTTTGATTAAATTGTATATACTTAACCTCTCCCACAAGATCATCTTCAGAACGATCTGAGAAATTAAAAATAACGGTTATGCCCCTGAAATGTTTTGAATAAAAATCATTGGCATCAATAAGCAATTTTATGAATTAAATATTGATAACAAAGATAATGGTAACTAAACTGAAATCAGGCAAAATGGCAAGCAGTTTTGTTAATTCAAGTTGAAAGTTGGATAAATAAGATAACAAACTTTCAAATTGATAACCAGAAAAAAAAAAAAAAAAAAAAAAAAAAAAAAAAAAAAAAAAAAAGATTTGAGAAATTAAAATGACGGTTATGCCCCTTTAATGTGTTGAATAAAAATCATTGGCATCAATAAGTAATTTTCTGAATTAAAACTGATAGTTGGATAAATAAGATAACAAACTTTCAAATTGATAAACAGAAAAAAAAAAAAAAAAAAAAAAAAACAGTAGATTTGAGAAATTAAAATGACGGTTATGCCCCTTTAATGTGTTGAATAAAAATCATTGGCATCAATGAAGTTATAGGTTAGAATTTCCGCTAAAAATACATAACATTCAATCAGATTAACAATGCTTGAATAAATCCGAATTGAAAGAGAAGCACAATTACACCATAAATAGTTTTATAGCAATGTACTATAAACATACAAAAGAGGTGAGAAAATTTAAGCATACCTAATCGTAGAATGTAAGCCAACTTCGCTGTGATTTTTCTTGTGCTCCTACTGCTCTTCATTATATGTGAGTGAAAGGATGAAGGGAATTGTGAAGTAATCAAAATATTTAACGAAGCTATATATATATATATATATATATATATATATATATATATATATATATATATATATATATATATATATATATATATATATATAACCTTAATATCAACAATTTAACTATTAACATATAAAAGGTTCATAGATTTTCTTATGACATTATTTCAGCTTTGTTTTTGCGTTCAAAGCGTAGGATTCCAGTCACATTGTGGATTTATGCATGAAGATTTCTCCACAAATTGTATTCAAGGGTAATTTGGTGATTTGCCCCTGCCTTGGATACCATACAGTAACAGGTTATGTACATCCTGGTACAATTATAAACATTAAATGATCCAAGACTAAGCAGCAACCTGCAAATAGGCTATAAATTCTGATGAAGTAACTGAGTTTCCATCATGTGCTTTAGATGAAACCCATTCGAATGTTTTCTCCTGCAACGTCAAAAAAATCTTTGGTTTTATTTCATGGACCTTAAATTTCATGATTCTGTAACAAATCTTGATGTTATTTAGCAAAAGAAAAGTGGGATTTAGAATTTCAAGTGTTCAAGATAAAGATCTACTGTGACACAAAAGGATCAAGAAAGAAATGAACCAACTTGAAAGAAATTATGCTAAAATTGTAAAGAATTTGATAACATGGGAGCCTGGAAATTTAGCAACTTTGATTCAAATAGTCATAAACATGAACTAAATTTTCAAGCAGCTGATGGGTATTCTGCAATCGATGTACTCTGGAAAAATTCATGTAATGAAAAGTAGCATATCAAAATCAAAATATGCGAGACGAATTATCCCCAACTTAGACAAATAACCATATCAGATCCCACGAATTTGAAGTAAACAATAGGTAATTGCATCAATCTAAGTAAAAAACAATAGGAGTTGAAATTAGGGTTTACCGATTCTCACAAGTGAATGTCTTCGACCATACCCAATACCACCCCTAGCACTCGATATCAAGCACCGGTGACCACCTCCATAAATGTCCAATATTCAGCCCTGTTCACGTACACAAAGGCCAAGAAACCCCACCACCATAGCCGATACCCTCAAAGTAAAAGAAAAATTACCTTCAAGTCGTTCTGAATCAGCCACGAAGAAAGAGTTATATTCGGCGACCGGTAGGGAGAGGAGAGGATGGGGTAAAAGCCCTAAGTTCAGATAACAGATAAAGATGGAAGCAAAACCAGGCACGATGAACAACACGTGGACAGAGAATAGAATATTTTCCACAAACGTCGACGCCGATCGTGCGTACGACACCGCCGTTTTCAACCTACGTGGCCCATCGACACGTCTTAATATCCCTGATTCAATCGGAGACGACGGTGATCTACAGGACCTCTCCTCCGATTCGATTAGAAAGAAGGCCACAGAGGCCGGAGGTATGGTCGAAGACGTATGTGTAGGTGGTGGAGAAGACATCTGATAAGAGAGGCAGTAGGGGAAGCATGAGGAATAAAAATGAAAGCGGTGGAAGGATCTGGTGGTGTAATAAAGAACGAAGCAAGTCGTTTGGATGGTGGGCGGTGACCATGGCTGAGGCAGTAACAACGAAGAACCAAAAAGAAACAGCGGTGGACAACGAACCCAAAAGAAAGAGAGAAGAACACGTGGACAATAAACGAAGGGCAAAAAAGACACGTAGATGCAAGTCAGCATTCTACATTAACAAAAAGGCTTAACAGATAAAATACACGAGTGACAAACAAACAGAAGTACAGGTGGGTAAACAACAATTTCATAAGGAACGAATGAAATAGATAACATAAAAATTGGAAGGGCCATATATGCACAAATAGGAGGCAGAATACTGTAGCTAAGGAGCAACAATTTTAATATATATAATAATAATAATAATAATAATAATAATAATAATACAATCCTTCTATGAATAGAGATTAGCACTCTAACTTTCATTCATAATGATGTAAAAATGAAATGGATTTTCACTTCCCTAGTTAATATTTATTTGTTTTACTTATTAAAGTCACCGTGCATTACTATGAAGAAAATGATGAAGACAACCATATAGTATGTTTCGAGTCAACATCAATCTTGCCTTAAAGGAAGATAAAGAATTAAGAATTCTAAAACATTTGATTCGGTAAAAAAGTTAAATAAATGTGTATATTGTTATAATATTTGTACATTTCTTTTAAAAAACTCTCATTTATATCCTTAAAAACCTTAAATATTACTTCACTTTCCTTATAAACTTTGAAATTACATACATATCATTCTAAAACTATAAATTTCTCCTTTATATCCAAACTTAAATTTTAATTAGGATTGTATCCATTTAAAACTTAATAATAAAAAAAAAAAAAAAGTCTTATATAAATTTTAAATTTTCATGAGTTTCCCAAAATATAATTTCCAAATTAAATCTGGCATCATACGTGATGTGTAAAACAGCCTGACTTTTCTCAGTCTGACTTTTCTCACTAATATTTTGGGGATTGTAACGTTCCAAAAATACAGCAAATTTAAAAGTTTTCAAAACAATTCTTTTGTTTAATACAAGTGTTACTAAACCATTGTTTCAAAATATTATTTAAAATTGAAGTCTCCCAAAATCCATTTAGTTGTAAAACCGATGATGTGGTAATGTATTTGCCTTACCACGGTCCACTAAAGTACCTGAAACCATAAACCAAAACTGTAAGCACGAAGCTTAATGAGTTCCCTCAAAATACCACCACACAAACATATAATATATACTAACAAACAACAACATGCATACAGAGCCTTCAGACTGATTGGAACGCCCCGTCGGCTTACAGTCTACCTGGTACGCTCACAGAACCTACAACATGACTGGTACACTACATTGGGCCTTCAACCTATCCGGAACGTTCTCCGGGCCTTCGATGTGACTGTTACACCCTACTGGCATTCCGTCTATCCGGGATGCCCTGGGTCTATTGACCTTCAGCACAAAGTAGGACTGTCTCAACCCAACCACATACAACATGTCAATATATACATATCCAAACACATATAAGCCCAATAAATCATAACAACATATCGATATAAACATTATCGGGTTTTTTGACTGACAACACAAAGCAGTACTGTCTCAACCCACCCACATTACGACGACATATACACATGTAAACATATAACCAACTAACAAATAAACATAAATATCTTACATAGCACTAAACATAGCATCATCCTATATACTAGGATACAGATCTAACAGGTCACTACAGCATACCAACATGCGATAAACCAAGATAACAATCCAATGGGCTGACTTTGCTGCCTTCAACCCAAAAGTACAGTAAGGAAAACTCACCTCTCGACCTGATCCATAGCTGATGAGGACTGACTCTGAATCTCAACTCTTTAACCGATACCTATTTCCACCGAGTGACCAATTCCATCAAAATTTCAAAATACCCAAAATACCCTAAAGGTCCAACTTGGTTAAAGTCAACGGTCAAGGTTAACAGTCCATGTTGACCCAACACGATGTGTTGACTAAGAAACACGTCGTGTTCCGCGAGCATCCAAACTGTCGGGAAAACCTCAGCCAACACGCTGTGTTGACTTTCAAATAAGCCGTGTTCGCCAAAGTTCCAACAACTTAATATGTTAAGCCATTTTCAAATATGTTAAGCCATTTTCCTTGATTCCAAGAGCTCCAAAGCTCATATCTAGCCCGAAATGTGATCCATAAGGATAAAGTTTCCAACTTTATCCATTGGGACTACCCAAAAAGGTCCAACACCCAATCCACAAAGCTTAAAAATTCAAGGGTTTAACCAATAAGCACTTAACCAAAAAGGTCTGACACCCAATCCATAAAGCTTAAAAATTCAAGGGCTTAACCAATAAGCACTTAATCCTTAAGGTCCAAAATACATCCTTTCCAGAAGTGATTTTAACCCCCAAACCATCCCAAAGGTTGGTGTTTTTTAGACATACATGTCTAATGTATGTCTTGAACCTATATTAGGTTAAAATGAGGATCTGTGACCTAATCTATATGCATGGCATCAAAACAGGGTCGGTCTTGAAAACTCAAATACCCTGGACAAGCCGGGAAAAAAAGGTCATTTGGTCTTAACGTGGAACGAATTAAATTACATAAACTGTTTTTTTAAACAACGATAAACTTTATAACAATAAAAACAGCAAAGTCATAGTATTTTAATAAGTACCAACTAGCTGTTCCGGATCGGATATTTTATACTACAATTTCACTAAAAATATTTTTTTAATAAAACGAAGATTTTAAAGGTTAATTTGGTCATTAGTAAAACGTGACAAAAATCTAATATTTTTTTTTCCTTCAACCGTTCAACGATTCCCTATTGATAACTAAAAATCGTTATTATCATTATCTTTTTGGAAGTGATTATAAATTAGTGAAACAAATGGGTGCATAGTGTTCTAAAACTCGTAATTAATCTTTTAAAAAATTACTTAATACTTTAATAAAATATTACTTGAAGAATCTTGCAATTTTGTTCTTAGTGGATGCAAAAAGAAAAGAAAAAAAAAAAAAAGGCACGAGAATTTAGTAGAGGCACACAAAGAAAAATAAAATACTACTTGAAGAATTTTGTAATTTTGTTCTTAGTAGATGCAAAGAAGAAATAAATAAATAAATAAATAAATAAATAAATAAAAAAGGCACGAGAATTTAGTGGAGGCATACAAAGAAAGTTTAACACACTTAAAAAGGCACCACCTAAAGGGATTCGAACCCGGGTAGTTTGTATTATCTTAAAAAACTAGAAGCGCGCTTATCACTTGAACCATAAGGAAACTATGTTTTTGTTTGAACGGTTTATTATTTATATAAATATTAAATAAACAATATGACTAAATCTCGGGCTCTATTTTTTTGGGGCCCTGTGCGGCTGCCCACCTTTCCCCCCCTCAAATTCGGCCCTGCATCAAAACTTGATTAAAGACCATATCCAAGACACTACTAGGTCACCTTAACCTAGAGATTCATAAAGTTGCAAGCTTTATGAGATCTAATCATTCCAACATTCAAGAACAAGAAGCAAAAGGAACAAAACCCAAGACCTAACAACTTTAAATGATAAAATCAAGTCTTGGAGACTTACAAAGGTCCAGAAGAGTGCCAGACTGAAGAATGGGGGTTTGCTTGCCGGATCTTTGCTTCCTTCTTCAACCTTCTTCCCTCTTTGGCTCCAAAAACACCAAACTAGCTTCAAAAATGGGAGGAAAAGATGATTAAGTTTTCTTTAAGGGCTTGAGGGTTAATTGGGGTTGAGGGTGAACAAACCCTAGCCTCCATATTCCTTTAAATGGGGTGCAAAACATGGAAGATTAGGGTTTCATTACCAACCATCAACACGCCGTGTTCCAAGAGGAACACGTCGTGTTGCCTAAAATGAAACTTGTGCCTTTTCATCTCTAGAAACTATGTGTTGGTGCCTCAAACACGCCGTTTCCAAACCTCAATTAAGTGACTCATTCTCAAAATTGTTCCTCAAAATTTCAGGTGTTACAACTCTCACCTACTTAAATCAGATTTTGTCATTAAAATCATTCCTTATAATCTCATTTATTGAACTAAACGATCATGACTGGACCCCTGAATCCAAAAAATGATTGGGGAAGTCACCTTGCTCTGATGAATGCCCACCCTTACAGATTTTGAATCCCAAAAATAAAATATATCGCGAACCCTAACTAAGAACAAATCTCAACTTTTCATTAAGCCAACGAGTATCCAACCCCAACACCTGAAATTGAAAACCTTGAACAGTGATAGACTCCAATACATACATAACCAATCAAATCTGCTCCTGCAAAGACTCAACTTCACATCCTGAACCGAAAATCCTAAATTGACACGACCCGGAAATTGACACGAAAATCCTGCAAAGAACAAATCTCAACTTTTCATACTTGATTGAAACTAAAGGTGGCAAAAATTGACATGACCCGAAATTGACACGAAATAAACGGGTTTGGTTAGAGATTTTGACATGTTTAATTAAATGGGTTGACACGACACGACACGAATATTAAATGGGTAAAGTTAGGGTTAAGATTTTCAACTTGAGAACGATATAAAAATAACCCATATATATATATATATATATATCCATATATATATATATATATATATATATATATATATATATATATATATGTATACTATTGGGCTAAATAAACATATTGGGCTGTAATTGTGTTGAAAGGGTATTAGGCTAGTAAAAGAGTTTTTTTTACCTAATTAGCTGATGACCTGATTTCTTCCACGAAACCACGAAAATGCTCTCGATTCCCGTCTTTCTTCACCCCTTTCACCGCTTATTACTTCATTCAATCGTTCCTTGTGAGTCACAGCAGCTACCGGTTTACTTCCTCCCACATATCAATCGTTCCTTGTTTACATCGTTATTAGGTTTTATTCTTATGTCTTTTTTGTTGTTGTTGTTGTTGTTGTTACATTTAAGTTAACCATGGATGAACAAATCAACTTGTCTGGTGATGAAATTGATGTCTCTGATGACGAAATGGGATATGAGATGGAATAAGAGGTTAGTAGTGCACCACCAATTTCTAATCAGAATATGCATAAACCAAATTTGTCTGGTAATCCTATCAATCGAAAATGTAAGCTTACTTCTCGTGTTTAGAAAGCGTTTGAAATACTTAAAGATTTAGATAGTAAGGGAAATATGTTGTGTAAATACAAGCAATGTGGGACAACGTATATAGATGAAAGTAGTCACGAGATAGGGAATCTATTAGGCATAAAAGGGCTTGTGATTTGAAACATAAAAGTTAGAAAGATGTTGGATAGCTTCTTATACAATCTAATTTGAAAGGGTCTATGGGTACTAAATCTCCTACTTTTAAAGCTGATGAATGTTGTGAGTTGGTTGTTGTTGCTATTGCTAGACATAATCTTCCCTTTCAATTTGTAGAATATGAAGGTATTAGGAAATGTTTTGCTTACTTATATCTAGAAGTTAAAACATTTTGCATGAATACCATAAAAGAATAAATATTCAACATTTATTCAATTGATAAATCAAAGCTTTGTGATTTGTTACAACTTGTTCCTGGTAGAATAGCATTAACATCAGATTGTTGGACTTCTGTGACAATTGATGGGTATATTTCATTGACTGCTCACTTTGTTGATAATAATTGGTGCTTGAAAAAACGAATTTTAGCTTTTACTTCCATGCCTCCTACCCATAATAGTTCTTCCTTAGCTGAAAGAGTGTGTGGCTTGTTAAAACAGTGGGGAATTGATAAGAAAATAGTTTCCATAACCTTAGATAATATCTCTTCAAATGATTCTATGGTTGATGCATTAAAGTTTGATTTGAATTTCATGTTAGTTGTTGTGCTCACATCCTTAATTTGATTGTACAAGATGGCTTAAAAGAATTAGATGGAGTTGTCGTTAAGGTGGGAGATACTGTGAAGTATTGCAAAGGTTCTCAAGCTCGGAAAAAAAATCATTTTGCATCCTGATCAATATGTTGGCCTTGAGTCCACAAGAGGGCTAAGGCAAGATGTTCCAACTAGTTAGGATTCTATGTATCACATGTTAGATAGTGCATTCTATCACAAAAAAGCAATTCTTCATTTAGCAAAGACTAATGTAAACTATGTTCATTGCCCAAGCTTAGAAGAGTGGAGTAGGATTGAACAGGTCACCACAGCATACCAACATGCGATAAACCAAGATAACAATCCAATGGGCCGGCCTTGGTGCCTTCGACCTAAAAGTATAGTGAGGAAGACTAACCTCTTGATCTAATCCATAACTGATGAGGACCCGAATCTCATCTCTTTAACCGATACCTATTTCCATTGAGTGACCAGTTCCATCAAATTCCCAAAATACCCTCAAGGCCCATGATGTGCACGAAAGTAACCACTAATTTTAATATTTATAACCTAACAAACTTAGACTAACTATGCACTTATAGGAAGTGTACCTAGTTAGATTACAGTATAACTTAGGTAAGTCGGGTGTCGATCACAGGGAACGGTGTTACTAAATTACTATTAAATTAATCTAATTATTAACAAGCTAAAAGGGTTTTTATATAATTTTGCAAATTTATATGAACTTAATTCTTTAACGATAACTTAATCAATAAACAAAATACTTCTATTAGTTCGAATCCACTTTCACTCAATGGTTATACATTAGCTACAACTATTACTGTTGGTGACCAATTAAGATAGTATTAGTAGTTTAGTTCTAAATCTACTAATTATTAATCAATTCATGTAATTCTATTTATGTTCATACAATAGTTAACACAGAATCAATTATTAAATAAGATTGGAGCCATGAAAGATTGATTAATCAAAACACAATTATAAGCATAATATGAGTTATCTAACACAGCTTAATTTAATTATTCAATTACTATTCTAAGATTGATTTGATCTTAGCTCCAATAACTAGTGTTCACTATGTTATTAGGTATTCAAGTTCATGCAACATTGTCTTCACTAACTACACAGAACAAGGATTCAAAGCAATTAAATAATTAATTCAAGCATGCTAGGTAAAATCAATCAACACAAGCATATCACCAACAATTAAAGTCAAATCTAATGCATTAAAACCATGAGTTCCAGCTTCATCTAGCTAATAGAAGCAACTAGATTTAGCTGGACATATTAACAGTTAAACAAACGAATGTTATAATCCAAAACATATTAAAGTGTACCAAACTATGAATCAATTTATGTACTTGTACTTCCTTGGTGTTGAAACCAGCTTCCAGGTATTTTTCTCCTCTGATTTTTCGTCTTCAAGAACTCCTCTCAGCCACCAAAAGTTCTTTAAGTCGTAATGGTCGAGGATATATATAGTTTTTTGATTTTCATAATTCACATCGTGAATAATAAGTTATTAACGTCGTGAATACAAGATATCCGTGTTCGGCAAGGATTCCTTCACCCGCGTACATATCTTCTAGAACTTAAACTCACATCGTGAATCTTCCAGGTCTCACGATGTGAGAATGCTTTTCCCTGATTTTCTTGTCCT
Source organism: Lactuca saligna (assembly GCF_052625555.1). Lineage (NCBI taxonomy): Eukaryota > Viridiplantae > Streptophyta > Magnoliopsida > Asterales > Asteraceae > Lactuca > Lactuca saligna. The sequence continues at coordinate 48,343,366 of NC_136425.1, forward strand.
TTAATCTTTTAACTCCCAAAGTTTCTTCCTTTGATGTTTTTAGTCCCTTTTCTTCAAAATGTCTTCTTTTTGGGCTGCAAATAACATTTAAACTCATAAGTACCATTATTCTAAACAAATTACCAGTTTATATATAAAAATGTACTTAAATATTGCCTAAAAAAGGTATAAATATGGCAATATCAGTCCAACTTGGTCAAAGTCAGCGGTCAAGGTCAACGGTCCATGTTGACCCAACACATCGTGTTGACTAAGAAACACATCATGTTCCGCGAGCATCCAAACAGTCGGGAAAACCTCAACCAACATGTTGTGTTGACTTGCAAACACGCCGTGTTCGCCAGAGTTCCACCAGTTTAATATGTTAAGTCATTTTCCTTGATTTCAAGAGCTCCAAAGCTTAGATCTAGCCCGAAATGTGATCCATAAGAATAAATTTTCAAACTTTATCCATTGGGACTACCTAAAAAGGTCCAACACCCAATCCATAAAGCTTAAAATTTTAAGGGCTTAACCAATAAGCAACTTAATCCTTAAGCTCTGAAATCCATCCTTTCTATAAGTGATTCTAACACCAAAACCATCCCAAAGGTTGGTGCTTTTTAGACATACATGTCCAATGTATGTATTGAACTCATATTAGGTTAAAATGAGGATTTATGACCTAATATATATTCATGGCATCGAAACTTGATTAAAGACCAGATCGAAGACACTATTAGGTCACATTGACATGGAGATTCATAAAGTTTCAAGCTTTATGAGATCTAACCATTCATACATTCTAGCACAAGAATAAAAAGGGACAAACCCCATGATCTAACAACTTCAAATGATAAAAATCGACTCTTGGACACTTACAAAGGTCCAGAAGAGTGCCAAGCTGGAGAACAGGGGCTTGCTTGTCGAATCTTTGCTTCCTTCTTCTACATTCTTCCCTTTTCAACTCCAAAAACACCAAACTAGCTTCAAAATTCATAGGAAAAGATGATTAAGGTTTCTTTCAGGGGTTGAGGGTGAATAAAACCTAGCCTCAACATTCCTTTAAATAGGGAGCAAACCTTGAAAGATTAGGGTTTCATTACCAGCCATTAACACGTCATGTTCCAATAGGAACACACCATGTTGCCTAAAATGAAACTTGCGCCTTTTCATCTCTAGACACGCTATGTTGGTGCCTCCAAAATGTCATGTCCAAACATCAATTATGTAACACCTCGTTTATTAAATAAATAAATAAATAAAACTAATGGTTGAATAGTATCCCTAAGGTCCATAATATTTAGTGGGGTGTTGGTTTGGAAGAGCCAAATGTTATAATTTGGATTAATCAGGGGTTAAAGTGTATATTCAAGATTTATTTTGTAAAGATTTTAGAAGACAGGGGGTATTTGGTATCATTTAAACCTAAGTTGAAAATGTTTTATAGAGGAGGGGCCATTTGGTAACATAAGGACTTCAATTGAAAATAATTTGTAGAGGGAGGGGTTATTGGGTAAAGGATTATGATTGTGAGATCCTTTACCATTTGGGGAAGGCCGATGCTCTCATCTGCAAGGCGGTCGCGGCTCTAATCATGGATATTTGTATGAGGATGATTGTGATTACTCCACTCTTGGAGCAGATTCAAGAGGCTCAAGTCGAGGCTATGAATGGAGAGCCGGGGGTTATTAACTATCCATCAGAGAGTGTGGGTTCCTTATTGGGGTGTTGCATGCCAGGTTCTGATGGAGTAGGTGTACAAATTGAGATTCTCCATTCATCCCGGAACGACGAAGATGTATGAATATCTTTGTCCTGATTATTGGTGGCCTTGTATGAAGCGGGTTGTAGCCTGGTACGTGGAGATGTGCTTGACTTGTAGGAAAGTCAAGGTCGAGCATCAGAGGCCTCACGAAAAGATGCAGCCGTTGGACATTCCCGTTTTAAAATGGGAGGAGATCACCATGGATTTCATTATAAAGTTGCCTCGGACTGCGTGCAAAGTGGATTTGATTGGGTAATCATAGATCGATTGGTCGAAATATACATCCGAGAGGTTGTGACATGACATGGGGTGCCAGTTTCTATGGTTTCAGACAGAGATGTCCAGTTTACTTCTAGATTTTGGAAGAGGTTCCATGATGAGTTGCGTACTCGTCTGCATTTCAGTACGACCTTCCACCCACAGACTGATGGACAGAGCAAGTGGACTACCCAGACCTTGGAGGATATGCTTCGGATGTGTGTATTTGATTTTGGTGGGAGTTGGGATACATAGCTCAATTTAGCGGAGTTTTAGTATAACAACAATTATCATGCCAACATTGATCAAACTCCTTTTGAGATGCTCTATAGGAGGAAATCCAGGACCCTGATATGTTGGGGTGAGGTTGGTTGGCGAGTCATAAGGAGTACCAAGGTGGTACTCAAGACTACCGAGTTGATCCAACAGGTTCAGGGTAGACTCCATACATCACGGAGTTGGCAGAAGAGCTACGCCGATAAACACCGATCAGATCAAAAGTTCCAGGTTGGGGAAATGGTTCTCTTTAAGGTGTCACCTTGGAAATGTGTCATTTGATTCAAGAGGATAGGCAAGTTGGGCCCTAGGTACATCGGTCCTTTCAGGGTTTTGACCCGGGTGGGCCGGGTTACTTATCGCTTGGATCTTCCCAATGAGCTTAGTTAGACCCATAACACATTCCCCATCTCTCAGTTGCAGAAATTTTTACTGGATGATTCCATGGTGGTTCCATTGGAAGATATTTAGGTGGATGATCGTCATAATTATATTGAGAGACCAGTAGCGATTCTTGACAAAAAGAAGAAACCCTTGAGGAATAAGGTTGTGGAGTTGGTGAAAGTTTAGTGGTAGCACTATAAGGGTTCAGAATAGACATGGGAGATGAGGACAAGATGAGGTAGCACTACCCAAAGTTATTTGGGGCAGCGGACTTCGAGGACGAAGTCTAATTCAAGTGAGGGAGAATTGTAACATTCAGGATTTGGTATGTTTACATTTTAGTCACTTAATGCAAAAGTTCTATCTTTTTAGTCCCTAGCTAATATGTGGGGCGTACTCTATGAGCATGCTTAGCGTACTAGCCTATTTTATGGATCACACATGTATCGTTGTATGTTGGGAGTACGTGGTAGTACGCCCGGGGTACACAAGGCAGGGGAAAAACCTAATGTTTAGGGTGTGTTCCCTATTTAAGCAACTTATATCACCTTTGGACCTTCTATTGATCAGCTTTATCACTCTATACCCTAATATTGAAACCCTAAGTGTTACATGTAAGTTTTAAGCTTGAAGTGAGTTTTTGTGGTGTTTTTGGTGAAGTAGAAGAAGAAGAACACTTAGAGGTTGCTTGGGAGTGGCTTAAGCTTGTAGATCCAGGGTCATCTTCATCTTAGCAAGCCATTTGAGGTAAAAAGCTCTCATCTTAATGGATCTTTGTGCTAGATCTAACTTAGGGTGCTATTATTGCATTTTTGGGTCTTTGGGGTCATATTTGAGATTATGGTCTACTCCAAAGACCATGGAGGTTAGATCTTAGCATATTTTAGATACCTTGTCCATAAAAATGCAATCTTTATTAGTTATTTTGGTCTATGCATGAGTTAGGTTTTTTTGTTATTGTTCATTTTGAGTTTTGGGTCTATTAAGTCATGCATGGGTGTAAAGTTGTCAACTTTATGTGTTAAGTTGTAACACCCGGTCTCAGGTACACATTTAATTCAAGCTAAACTTCATATTTTATCCTTGGACTCGATGAGTTGGAGGCTCAAATCGTCGAGTAGGATTGACTCCGGGTCGGGGAACTAGGTGACCTACTCGAGAAGTCAAAATACAAACTCGGCAAGTAGGAGCTGTCTGTTGGAAACCCTAATTTTTAGGGTTTGTCCCCCTATTTAAAAAACATAACACCCTTGTGGCCTCCTTATCACTTCCTCAACGTCCAGAAAACTCTAACTCGACACCTCGATCCTTGTAAGTGTTTGAGTGCCATTTTTGAGTAATCTTGTGTGATTTAAAGTCTGTGTGAAGAATAGGAAGAAGGAGGACTTCAAGAGAAGATTGTAGATCCAGGAACAACAACATTTTCTCCTCCCTTTCCGGTAATCAAGTTTCATACTTGACTTGTAGTTTCTTAGGTGTCTTTGTGGCCATTTTTATGGATTTTTGGGTCCAAGAAGCTTGATCCTTGGGACTTGGACGTCCCAAGTTAGTATATCTTCAAATTTGGAACCTTGGAGGGTCCTCATGGCATAAAGGTGTCATCTTTATGGCCATGAGCACCCCATGTATGAAATAAACCCCATTTTTGGTCCTTTGAGCATAAAAGTCCCATGCATGTACATAAAGTTCACGAATTTACGTGTTATATCGACTTAAGGACCCTAGATCTACCTTTTGGATGAGAGTTGTACATTATAAATCGAGTCATGGACTTGGACAATAGCCGACTCGACGAGTCCAGGGGTTTGGTTCCCCCAACCTATTGCGATTCACAGGAACCTAGTTGAGTTTAGAAGGGATGTAGTTGAGTCTAAAAGAAGGACCCAACGAAATAGACTTAGCTATGGACCTGGAAACCATGGGACTCGATGAGTGTATGAACGCACTCGGCGAGTCCAAGGCCATCTCCCAACCCATGAAGAGGGACTCGACGAGTTGTTCATATAACTCGGCGAGTCACAAACTAGACACACTCATATGATGAAGGTGGACTTGAAGAGTTCAAGGATGAACTCGGCGAGTCATTTGAAGATTGTCCCGATGTTATAGTTTAAGGAGAACTCATTGAGTTCTCTCTAGACTCGACGAGTAGAGTCGGGGTTGGGGACAGATGAAAAATAAGGACTCTACGAGTTGGTGGACCAACTCGGCGAGTCAAATCAACTGGATGTTGACTTTGACTAAGATGTTGACCTTAGCCAGGGGTAAAATGGTCATTTTACCCTAAGAGTAGTTATCAGCTTTTGACTAAGTATCTTTATGGAAATTATAGTCAGAGAGTCGCCAGAGCAGCAGACAAGGATTTCTCCTCAAAGTTTCAACAGCCAGTCACACGAGGTGAGTTTCCTTCCAGTAGGAATGAGTCTAAGGCACCAAGGCCATCCTGTAGCGTGTTATGATTAGTAGTTGAGTGTGGGTGGGGCCCGTATCTCCCACTTAGCAGAGTGTGGGCAGGGCCCGTATTTCCTGGTAGCCGAGTTTGAGTATGATATAAGTCTGAACGATATATCTAGTTATACTTGTATGTTTGCCTAGTAGCTGAGTGGGGGGCGTATCTTATAGTAGTCGATTGTAGGCGAGGCCCGTATCTCGAGTAAATGAGTGTGGGCGGGGCCTGTATCTCCTATTTAGTGGTGTGTGGATGGGGCCCATATCTTCATGAGTGTGGGTAGGGCCCGTATCTCCTAGTTTCATGTTATATGTGTATGATATGTGGTAGTTTGGGGGATCCCACTAAGCTTCTTGCTTATAGTTTCATTTTTGGTTTCAGGTACTTCAGCAAGCAAAGGGAAGGGCTCGAGTTGATGGCATGACACACACAACAGTTTCTATTAGCCTAGGAGCTTACTCTGATATTTATTATGAGACAATTATATGTTGATAGATTTTATGAGATTTTGAGATACATGTTTGATGATTTGATTTTATGATGATAATATTGTTCTTGTTAAATGATTTCAAAAACAAAATTTTTGGCTTGTATTTTAGGATGTTACAAGTTGGTATCAGAGCCTTGGTTTAAGGGATTCAAACACACTTTTGGGTGTGTCTGAACTCAAACTAAGGAAGTGGTATAAAGTTTTCAAAAGAAAAGAGTTTTAAAAAAGCGAAAAGAATTTTTTAGAAAGAAAAGAACTTTGAAAAGAGAAAAAGGGTGTGGCGCATGCAATCAGCCGAGCTCAAGTAAGTACTCCCAAATTACCCATACAAGTTTATGCTATGATATGATTATCAACTTTATTAGTATAACATGCTAGATTGGGACTAAGGATCTAGGAAGGATGCCTTATGTGCCTGTTATATGTGTTTCAACTTTATGAGAACTGCGTGCTAGTACAGATTAGTCAGGGTGATAGCCTGAGTAGTATATGCTTGATTATGTGTACTTAATGCCCGAATGCTACTTGTTTTGTGCTTTTAGTAGTTCTAGTTGCCTTTCACTAACTAGTAAACGAATATGTTAAGTTACATATTGCCAGGACTAAATAATTTCAGAAGGTTAGGTCTAGCTCTATTTCGCAGCTCTTCTTTGAGTCCACCTGTTGTAGAGTAGGAACTTTCATTCGAAGATTATCCAGTCTGAGTAATATGTAATAGTATTCGCGAGCTAGTTGGGGGAAGAAGACAGGGACTTCATATGCAGCTGATGGTGGAGAGTGAGTTGGTGATTACCCTAGGGAAAGCCTAGGATGAGAGTAGCAGAGAACAGTAGTAGTAGAAGGAACTTGGTGGAGTCAAGGCAGTTCTTGAGGAAAGTACGGATAGATGTGGAAGGTAGTATGGGCCTGTACTACTGAAAGCAGAGGATTCGTACTCGAATCAAGGAAGGCTGAGATAAGACCACAAAACTTGTAGTATATGTGATCCCTTGAGTTATATTAGTATTTTGACGTTGTCATAATATGTTTTCAGAATGGTGGTTCTACGCCCTAGACCATCAGTTGGCAGTTCAGGTGAGGGATCAAGTTTAGGCTTAGAAGCCGAGCAACTAGATGAGCAGACTAACGAGTTTCTCTCCTCAGAGATCACCTGCACTATACTTGAGCAGACTTCTATGATCTTCGGTTCGATCAAGGAGGGTATTCTGGAGCTTATGGATGAGAGATTGAGTGTGTTCCGAGGTGGCAGCCATGATGGGGTCGCACACGCTCACCTTCTGGGAGTTCAGAGTCTGTGGAGCTCCTGATTATCATGGGGCTCGAGACCCCATTGCTAGTACCCGATGGTTGGCAGATGTAGCCAACGCGTTCCACACCGGCAGATGTAGCCAACGCGTTCCACACCAGCAGATGTCCCGAGGGGGACAAGTTCAGATTGGCATCCTGTCTTCTGAAAGATAGGGCACGAGATTGGTGGGAAGAGGTTGGAAGAGCTATTGGTGATGATGTTGTGTTGGATGCAATGACCTGGGGCGATTTCACGACCAAGTTCAGGGCCGAGTTTGCACCCGTCATTGAGGTGCAGCAGCTTACTAGCGAGTTTTAGGACCTCCAGCAGACGACAGAGACTATAGCGGAGATTACTGCCAAGTTTAGGGAGAGGGCCCTTCTTGTTCCGTAATATGCGGCGGACGAGGAGATGAAAAAGGCCCGATATCATGAGATGTTGCAGAGTGATATCCGCCAGTTTGTGAGCCGATCCAGCTGCAAGACACTGTAGGATATGATAGCGAGGGCTAGGGAGAGAGAAAGAGAGAGATTGATTTGGAGATGGAGAGGAAGAAGAAGCCAGAGTCGGTACGTAGCACGGAGGGCTTGGGTAAGAAGCCCAAGATAGATTCCAGAGGGAAGGGGCAACAGGGCCGATGCCGCTACAACAAGTATGGCAGGTCGCACGAGGGGACGTGTAGGGTAGGGAGTTCGGGCTGCTTTAAATGCGGCTGAACAGGACACGTGAGCAGAGATTGTACTGTTGCTTCTACTACTACTATCACCGCATTATCTGATTTGATTTGCTTTTGGTGCATTCATAGGGCCATAAGAGGTCCCAATGTCCGATTTTGGCAGTGGTAGGGAAGGTGATGGCACCCACCCCTGCTACATTGAGTATTACAGACGGCCGTCGGGTCCGGGCTGAGATGCTAGTGGTGAACAGTAGAGCCTTCCAGTTGACAGTAGAGGAGGCACGTGCAACTCCTAATGTGGTTACGGGTATGTATCTTCTCCATTACCTCTTATTTATTTTTTTATTATTGCTCATATTTTGTGTTGTTTATTGGATCATTCTTAGTGAACGACATTTCAATTATGGTATTGTTTGATTCGGGGGCTACCCGATCATTTGTGTCGCTTGCGCTTAGCAAGCGATTTAGCAGAGCTCCAGGGGAGCTAGATTGCCCCCTTGACTTTGAGATAGCTGATGATAGGACCATCAGGGTCACGAGAGTTCATAGAGGATGTACACTGCGGTTATTTGATGAGCAGTTCTCAGTGGATTTGGTTCCTATTCCATTGCGAGGGAATAAAGTTATTATAGGTATGGATTGGTTGATCCCTAGTGGGGGAGTGATAGATTGTGAGTAGCAATTAGTTAGAGTTCGCACTCCTAGTGGGGGAGAGTTAGTGATTCAGGGCGAGAGGCCACAACACGGACCAATTTTCTTTTCTACAATGAGAGAGAGAGAGAGAGACGTCACATTCAACAACATTGTGCGGGTTGCGTATGTCATGGATACCCAAGATAAGGGTAAGACTAAAGTCGATGACGTACCTATAGTACGAGAGTATTCGGATGTGTTCCCAGAGGATTTGCCTGGGATACCTTCGGAAAGACAGGTTGAGATCCGAATCGACCTAGTCCCTGGTGCGGCTCCGATAACCAAGGCACCATATCGGCTAGCTCCTCCACAGATGCAGGAGTTGTCTACGTGGCTGCAGGAGCTTCTAGTTAAGGTTTTATCAGGCCGAGCAGTTTTCCATGGGGAGCCCCGATCTTGTTTGTGAAGAAGAATGATGGGTCGCATTGCATGTGTATAGATTACCGGGAGCTAAATAAGGTAACGGTGAAGAACCATTACCCACTCTCGAGGATAGATGATTTGTTCGATCAGCTTCAGGGAGCATCTTGGTTCTCCAAGATTGATCTACAGTTCGGTTATCACCAGGTGTTGGTCAGAGATGATGATGTGCAAAAGACCGCTTTTAGGACCCGCTATGGTCATTATGAGTTTATGGTGATGTCGTTTGGGCTTACCAACGCTCCAGCCGCGTTCATGGATCTCATGAACCGCATGTGCAGACCGATGTTGGACCGGTTTGTGATAGTATTCATTGATGACATCTTGGTGTATTCCAAGACTCAGGAGTAGCATGGGGAGCACCTGAGAGAGGTGCTAGAGACCTTGAGGAGGAAAGACTTTTCACAAAATTCTCCAAGTGTGAGTTTTGGTTGCGCGAGGTGCAGTGTTTGGGACACCTCGTCAACCAGAAGGTTATATTAGTTGATCCGGCCAAAATAGAGGTCGTGATGTAGTGGGAGGCCCCGAGGTTTACATCCGAGATTCGGAGCTTCCTGGGTTTGGCAGGGTATTCCAGGAGATTTATTCGGGATTTTTCAAAGATAGCAGTTCCGCTCACCCGACTGACCAAGAAGTCAATGGTGTTTCATTGGGGTCCTGAGTAGCAGGCAGCCTTTGAGATACTCAAGCAGCAACTGTGTGAGGCACCAATTCTTACCATGCCAGAAGGAGTAGATGACTTTGTAGTCTACTGTGACACTTCGATCACAGGTATGGGAGTAGTGCTGATGCAACAGGGGCATGCGATAGCTTATGCCTCTACATAGTTGAAGCGTCACGAGGCTAACTACCCGACACATGATTTGGAGATGGGGGCAGTGGTGTTCGCCCTCAAGATTTGGCGGCATTAGCTCTACGGTGTCCGATGTACTATTTACACGGACCACAAAAGTTTGAGGTACCTCATGGATCAGCCTGGCCGAATCTGAATGTGAGGTAGCGTCGGTGGTTAGATGTGGTAAAGGATTACGACTGTGAGATCCTTTACCACCCAGGCAAGGCCAACGTGGTGGCCGACGCCCTGAGCCGCAAGGCGGTAGCGGCTCTGATCCGAGATATTTGTCTGAGGATGATAGTGATTACTCCACTGCTGGTGCAGATTAGGGAGGCGCAGGTGGAAGGCCTAAAGGAAGAGCGCCAAAAGGGCGAGAGGATAGTGGGCCGAATAGCTTCGTTTGATTACGATAGTCGAGGATTGTTAACCCTTCATGGGAAGGTCTGGGTACCGTACTGGCAGGGAGTACGACACGTGTTGATAGATGAGGCCCACAAGTCTCGATTCGCCATCCATCCAGGGGCGACAAAGATGTACAGAGATCTTCGACCCGATTACTGGTGGCCTTGCATGAAGTGGGACATAGTTTGGTATGTGGAGAGATGTCTGACCTGCAGGTAGGTCAAGGCAGAGCACCAGAGGCCCCACGACAAGATGCGACCGTTAGATATTCCCATGTGGAAATGGGAGGATATCACTATGGATTTTGTTACTAAGCTTCCCAGGATCGCACTGGGGTGGATTCGATACGGGTCATCGTGGATCGGTTGACCAAGAGCGCCCATTTTATACCGATCCAGGAGAGCATCTCGGCCGAGAAGTTGGCCAAGATTTATGTGCGGGATGTCACACCCTCGAACCAAACGACGGAAACGTCTGAGGGATTGCGTGACTAGCAATTAAATACCATTACAATGAATATATGTGAAACAAAGACATTCATCACCAACATTACATAGTACAACTGCCATAGTTCACATCAAGTACATTGAACAACTATTACATAGTTATAACGTATAAAAGTCACAAAACATGAAATCCTAATACTCTTGATAGCTATCTATAACGTATAAAAGTCACAAAACATGAAATCCTAATACTTTAAATAGTTATCTTCTGCTTATCTGTTACATGAGAATACAAGTTACTTGAAAACGGTTCAACATATATAATGTTGGTGAGTTCATAATCATGTTTGATATAAAATTGATTTGTATCGTTGTATAACCCAGAAAATCCGATATTTTCTGAAATAAAAATTTGTTACGATGTGATGTGATGATCCAATATATGCAAATGTATACGTGATTTCAAAACATGTATATTTGTATGACTATCCCAAAAGCGCTCATTTTATTGTATTTGATGTGTTAAATGAATGATATAAATTCCCCGGGAAATCCGATATTTTCCGATTCAAAACAGTAGTATGATTTTGTATTATCGCATGAACCACATTGAATAACTACCATGTATGAAGTTGATTTCCCATGATTGATGAAATGGTAATGGATCTCTACGTGAGACGTTATAACGATGCATGATAATGACTATTTCATCTGTCTTGGCATTGTTGCAATGCCGGTTTTGATCAAGATTTTGTCACCTTAGACTTGCCGAGTCTAATTGTAGCGAACAACTCAGGTGTGGGGGAGTCACCCCCGTATAGATCTATACACAAACTCTTGCTCTCCCTCTAGGAGACTCTGATTATAACTACAGGCTACGACTGAACACTCGTTGGTGCCGACCGATATTTCTCACTAAATCCAAATTATTACCCCACGAATATGAATAACATTGATTACAACCCGTTTGATATTTATATGAATATGAATAAAGCCTAACAAACACGAAAAAGGACAACTGTGGCCCACTAATCATGTGTGTCATTTAGAGGCTATCGAGTATGCTTATGGACACGCTAGCCCATCGGGCATCTGATTGATTTGGACCATACTAGCAATGAAAATGGGTCACTAAGGCCCAATAACATGTAAAAACCATTGAGGGTCCAATAGGCATGTAATTTGGTCACCGGAAGCCCAATAAACATGTTTTGATTATATTGGGCCCAATAATCGTGTAATTAGGTCACGAAGGCCCAATAAGAACGAATGGGAATACTAGGCCCAATCATCGTATTGTTTATCCATTTGTAGATATTAATTGTAGTATACAGTTTGTTTTACATAGAGCACTTAGTTATTCTATGAAAGTATCCAACATTTAAGTTTTAACGATAACATTGTTTTATGGAAATATACAAATTTTAATTTCATATGTTGTAAAAATTTACATCTCTGGCCCAAATGGTTTAAATGTTAACATATTTAACTCCAAAATATTTATTTGACCATTTCAGCCCATTTTTCATATAAAGTTACATCTTCAACCCCTTTCTTAATAAAAATGATATTTTTAGTCCCTTTTTATGAAAATTGGCATTTTTGGTCCTTAACTCGTTTTTGTTGGCATTTTCGGCCCAAAACATTATTTAAATTGTGATTTCAGCCCAAAAATATAATATTGAACATTTTCAGCCCTTAATTGTAAAAAGTTTACATTTTTGGCCCAAATTCCGTAAGTTTTACATTTTTGGCCTAATTTCCAAAACTTTGCATTTTTAGTCCAATTTAACAAGAAATGTCATTTTTAGCCTTGATTTCTACCCATTTCCAGTTTTGTACTCGAGTTTCGCATTAATCATAATTTAGCCCTTAGTGTTTACAATTCTCGCATTTTGGGCCCAAAACCGTGAGGCCCATTATTTAGGCCCAAATGCTAGAATTTATATTTTTGGCCCCTTGAAAAGTATTATTATCATAAAAACTCAATTATAAGCTAGTATTTACCATTTTCATCCTTATATAACTGAATATGTCATCCTCTTCCCAAATACTTTGCTATTTTTGCAAAAATGATACTTATACCATCTTTTGCTTTGTTTTTCCTTTCTTATACATAAAAACACTTAGATCCTTGAAGTATGTTGTTTAATATGTTTTTATTTATAAGTCTTTCTCATTTATACTATAGATTTCGAAATATATAAAGTATTATCACATTTTTCACAATAATAGCCAAAGAAATCACACATAACATGCATACACACCTAGATCAACACATAACACTTGTATTCTCCCCCCAAAAAACAAGGGGGTATAAATGTTGGATTAGTGTCTAAGCCCGTAACCATATTTGGTAAGTACGTGACCCGGTTGTGCATAGTCCTTTTGGGTTGCCTTCACCAAAGCGACTTGACTGGAGAAATAATACAGAAAGAGGTTATTATGATTTATTAATATAATATAAGAATAATATATTAAAGGAGAAATCATATTTGTTTAATTAATATTGGTAAATAATTAATTAAGAATTAATGTTGTGATCAAATGTAATTAATTAAACTAGAGGGGTTGAATTGTAATTATGTGATAGTTGCAAATTAGGGCATTGGTTGCCCCAAGGAAGGGGTGGACGAATTCAATGGGATAAGGCCCTAGAATTCGTCCAAGGATAAGGGTTCTAGACTTATCTTATGGATTGCTTGGTGGGCATGCAACTAGATAAGGATAAGGACTGAAACTCTAATCTCAACCCTATATAAAGATTAAAGACCCCTTGGCTAAGGGAAATCGGCAACTTGATAAAAAGAAGGCTTAGAGCCGATTTCCTGCCTCTCCCCTCTCTCTCTTTTTCCTCTCCATTTTCCTGTGGTGTTTGTGAGCCATTAGAGGTACTACACTTGTGGAACTTGTTTTCCAAGACAAAGAGATTGAAGATTTGTGTTGTTATTACAATATAACAACAAGAGGTATGTAATGCTTTCTACTATATAGATTTTGAAATACCTAGGTGTATGCTAGGGTTCTTCTTGTGTTCATAAAGTTGTGTATGTAATAGAGAAAACATAGATCCAAATCTAGGGTTGCTTGCACACATAGGATTGTTTGTATAAAACCCATCAGTGGTATCAGAGCTTATGGTTAAATTGTTTTCAGTTAGAATTATACAATTGTATGAATTTGACACTTTAGGGTTTATGGCCAATAAACCCTAGGAGGAAAGGGTTTCGAAATTAGGGTTCTTGAACCCTAGTTTTCAAATTTTTGATAAGGGTTTTCAAACCCTTTCCTTTTTGCCGAAGATTTCGAAATATAGGGTTTGCAAACCCTAGGATTTTCGAGATATGCCTCCTCCCCAAGACAAGATCCTAAAATTTAGGGATTTGGATAATCCCATATCGTGTAATTATCTTTTAATGATTAAATATGGTAATTAAAGATTTTGAATTATCCCATCCCATAATTTTCGAAATCTAGAGGGATTTAAGGGATTAGGATAAAATTAATTGTTTAATTTAAGACAATCCTTTATGATTTAGTAATTCAAATTAGTTGTTTAATTTAGATAATTATTAAATCAAGAGTTTTAATATTTAAAATTTTATTTTAAAGGTTATAAATTTCAAAAAAATTAAATTGAAATTAAAACCCTAGTATTTAAAAAATGTTTAAAATACACCCTATACTATTATATTATTACAAGATTAATATATATATATATATATATATATATATAACTAAAAATGATAGTCTTACCGTTAGTAGGCCTCATTCACAAAGCCGATCTATACGCCGGGGGGGGGGGGGGGGGGGGATAAGGTTATGGCCTATAAATTGGTCGTTTAATGGGTATCCACTCTTACCCATCGCTTCCTTGATTGGTGGAAGGTCGTTAGTCGAACGGGTAGGATAGGGTAATCCTCTCTTCATTAATAAGTATAATGAAACTATATAAAGTAACTAAACGTTTTTACAAAATTCTCAATCCTAGTTACTTTAGGCAAAAGCAATTGATGCAATCCCATGAAATTACACTTTGCACCCTTGCTAAGAAGTTAGTGGAGCGTGTATGGTTAACCGGCACACTAATTGGTTCTAAGCAAAGGTGGAAAAGGGTGACTCATTGTTTGTCATAGTTCAATGGAGCGTGTGTGGTTACCGACACATCGAATAGGTGACTGTACCAATAAGGGCACCATGTACATTTGCATGGTTATTCATACCCGCTTTGTGATTCTCAGCATCCCAGTCACAAACGAGAAAGGCATATCGAGATTTAAACATGCCATTGAAAAGTTCAATGAATCTCAAAAGGAAATCTAGGAATTCTCAATACATTTGAAACCTATGCCTTGATGTTTTTCATGGTGAAGAATTAGTGAATCGTCATTCACTTACCTCCAAATTATTTGCATGTTAGATTACGACATCCCTTTTCTAATGTGTAAATAATGTTGTTGGATCCTAGCCCTAATTTCTCATTTTGGGTGTTTATGGATTCAATTCTAATCAAACTTTGTTCCTTTCTATTTGTAGATGTCTAACGCAAATGCCAATAATGCTGCTGCTGGTTCATTCTCGCTAATGAGCCTATGTCAAAAGGTGACGTTCGATGGATTGAATTTCAACGAATGGATAAGATACATTCGCATGATTGCTCGCTACGAGGAAAAAGAATATGTCCTCGACGAGAAGCTTGAAAAGATCAATCCGGAAATCGCTACTCCCAAAGAAATTGTCGTCTTTGAGGCCCATGAGCGTGATGCAATGAAAGTCCATTGCATTATGCTGGCCACTATGAATCTTGAACTCCAAAATTCCTATGAGGACATGTATCCTTATGAAATGCACCAAGATTTGCTGGAAAGGTACCACCAAAGCACAAGGCAAGAGCGCTACGAGATCATCACCAACATGATCACCGCTAAGATGGGGAGTGGAGAGTCCCTAACCTTGCATTTGCAAAAGATGCAAAGGTATGTTGATCGTCTTCGCAAGTTAAATGTTAACTTTGGGGAAGATTTGACAATCGACATCATTCTTCACTCCTTACCCTACTGCTACAACCAATTTAGGATGACCTACCACATGAACAAAGAAGATGTCACCTTAAGCAAACTCCAAGGGCTCCTAAGGATTGTTGAGAGCAACCTCAAGGACAAGTCTGTTGCATCAACTCCCACTCCACCCACTGCTCCCGTTTTAGCTATTGGCCATGGGAAGGGAAATAAGAGGAAGGCTCCTTCAAAGAGCCACCACAAGGGAAAGCCCCAAGATGGTACCTATTCTAGTGGAACCAAAGTTGGTCCTGCTAAGCCCAACTCAAATCCTAAGGAGGCAGAGTGCCACCACTGCCACAAAATAGGACGCTGGAAGAGAAGTTGCCCGGAATATCTGCAAGCCATCAAGGATGGGAAGATCAAGCCATCTTTCGCAGGTATTTACACAATTAAATCTAATGATTCATCACATGCTATTTCTTTGGTTCTTGATACAGGATGTGGTTTTCACATATGTTCTGATCTGCAGGGACTAAGAAGAGATAGAGACGTGGAGCGTGGAAGAATAAATCTAGTCATGGGGAACAGAAGATCGTCGCTTGTCACCAAGATTGGAGTGTATTATTTAGCACTTAGTAATGGATTAGGTTTAGATTTAAATAATTGCTGCTATTCGCCAGATATGGCAAGAAACATCATTTCATTTCATGATTTGTTTAGACAAGGATTTAGATATTCGTTTGATAATAAGAAAGATTCAATTTATGCTTATCTAAATGGTGTTTTATATTTTGAAGCATTGCCTTGTAATGGAATTTATGAAACTGTCATGGTTGTAGATAACTTAGGAAATGATGTATTGTGCGTGGATTCTTCCAATAGTTTGGATAAAGCATGCTTGTGGCATTGTCGTCTTAGACATGTTAACAAGAAATGCATAGCCCAAATCCAAAAGGATGGAGTGTTGGAGTCGTTCGACCTTAGGGATGATGATGTGTGCGAGTCTTGTCTACTTGGAAAGATGACTAAGTCATCCTTCACTGGCACTTGTGAAAGGCGTAAGGGTTTATTGGATCTCATACACATCGATGTGTGTGGGCCCTTTAGATCCACCACAAGGGACGCAAACCGCTTCTATGTGACTTTCACCGATTATTATAGTAGATATGGGTATATTTACTTAATCAAGCACAAGTCAGATGCCTTTGAAAAGTTCAAAGAATTTAAAAAAGAATTGGAGAACCAATTGGGCAGGAAAATCAAGATGCTTCGATCCGATCGAGGAGGAGAGTACCTAAGTCTTGAATTCTACGACTATCTCAAGGAATTTAGAATAGTTTCGCAATTGACGCCGCCTAGGACACCCAGTTGAATGGTGTTGCTGAGAGGTGTAATCAAACCTTGTTGGACATGGTTCGTTCCATGATGAGTCGTGCTTCACTACCTATCTCATTCTTAGGGTATGCCTTAGAGACTGTCACCCATATCCTTAACTTAGTCCCTACAAAGAAGGTTACTGAAACACCTAACGAGATATGGACAGGGAAAGCTCCCTCGTTGGCACATATCAAGGTTTGGGGTTGCGAGGCTTTTGTAAGACGAGAGACTCATGAAAAGCTCGAACCTTGTAGTGAGAGATGTATTTTCATCGGCTACTCGCAGAAATCATTTGGATATCTCTTCTATAGACTGAGTGATAATGTTGTCTTCGTTGCGAGGAGAGGGGTTTTCCGAGAGCGAGAACTCATAAGCCAAGGAGACAGTGGGAGGCAAATCAATCTTAAAGAGATTCAAGAGTCGAACAATGAAGGAACCTCTAACGTTGGCGCTCAACCCAAGGAGGAAACTCCGGTTGAACCGATTGACGAAACCTTACCTCTTAGACGTTCCGAAAGAGTTAGAGTTCAACCCCAGTTGTATGTTTTTTATATTACTACCGAAGGGGACACATATATTAGTGATAGTACACTAGTAAATCTAGATGAACCTAATAGCTATAAGGAAGCCATGGCAGGCCCGGAGTCTGTGAAATGGAAAGAGGCGATGGATAGCAAGATTCAGTCCATGTATGACAACCAAGTTTGGAATTTGGTTGACCATGTGTCCGGACGTAAGACGGTTGGGTGCAAGTGGATCTTCAAGAAGAAGACAGACATGGATGGGAATGTGCACACATATAAGGCACGATTGGTTGTGAAGGGCTTTACTCAAACTCCCGGAGTTGACTATGATGAGACCTTCTCACCAGTTGCTAAAATTAAGTCTATTAGGGTGATGCTAGCCATTGCTGCATTTCATGATTATGAAATATGGCAAATGGATGTCAAAACCGCTTTCCTTAATGGGAAATTGGATGAGGATGTTTACATGGCTCAGCCATAGGGTTTTGACGATACGAAGCATCCTAATAGAGTGTGCAAGCTTGAGAAGTCCATTTATGGACTTAAACAAGCATCTCGCAAATGGAATCTTTGCTTTGATGAGAAAGTTAAAGAGTTTGGATTTGTACGAAGTGAAGATGAATCATGTGTGTATGTCAAAGCCAGTGGGAGTATAGTTAGCTTTCTCGTATTGTATGTCAATGACATATTACTCATAGGAAACGACATCCCGACTTTGTAGGAAGTTAAGTCCTGGCTCGGGAAGTGCTTCGCTATGAAGGACCTCGAAGAGGCTTCCTATATTTAGGGAATAAGGATAGTGAGAGACCGAAGTAAGAGACTAATAGGACTTAGTCAGAATACTTACTTGGACAAGGTACTAAAACATTTTAGTATGGAAAACTCGAAGAAGGGAGAGGTACCGCTCCAAAGTAATGCCAAGTTGAGTAAGACTCAAAGTTCGAGTACCGAAGCCAAGATAGCAGAGATGAGTCGAGTACCTTACGCTTCCGCAGTTGGCTCAATAATGTATGCTATGACTTGTACTCGCCCTGATGTGGCCTTCGCTTTGAGCATGGTCATCAGATATCAAGGGAACCCCGACAGAGCACATTGGACCGTAATCAAGAATATCCTTAAGTGCCTTCAGAGGACCAAGGAATGGTTTCTAGTTCTCGGAGGGAGTGATGACTTAAAGGTGCGAGGGTATAGTGATGCTAGTTTCCAGACCGACAGGGACAACTACCGTTTAGAGTCGGGTTGGGTCTTTACCCTTAATAGAGGAGCAGTAACATGGAAAAGTTCCAAGTAAGAAACCGTAGTTGATTCAACGTGCGAATCAGAGTACATTGCAGCGAGCGAAGCATCAAAGGAGGCAATATGGTTGAAGAACTTCATTGGAGACCTTGGAGTGGTACCTGCCATAAAGGAGCCTATGGAAATTTTCTGTGATAATGAAGGTGCAGTTGCCTTGACCAAGGAACTGAGGGATCATGGTAAATCTCAACATATCGATAGAAAATATCACTTTATTAGACATCGGGTAGAAGAAGGACTCCTCATAGTTAGGAGGATATCGTCAGAGGATAATCTAGCAGATCCGCTTACGAAGGGACTGAGTAGGGTTAAGCATTTGCAGCACGCTAGGAGCATTGGGCTGAAGGACAATGTTAGTTTGGATTAGATAGTTTAGAAATATGTAATAGATAATTGTAATTGACATTTGATGATTAAATAAATGAGTGTTATTTATTAGTATAGTCACTGTCTTATGTTAATTGTTTGACTATTATTTTGCTTTGCATGTTCTGACTTCCTGAATAATTGAGATAATTAAGAATAATCGAATTATTCAAATGGTCCACAGTCGTTCATATGTTGGAAGTAGGTATGAATGAAAACTGTCATGAATTGGTTTGTATACTGTCTGAAAGGTATTAGACATAACAAAGGTTTGTTACAACGTTCATGAGTGCTTATGAATAAGTTTTAAGCATTGGAATAAACTCGCACTTGCTAGAATCGCTTCATGGAATCTATTGCAAATGATCGCAAGACGATAATATCATATGGTCTTAAAACCAATATATATGGTTTATTGTTTGCTAATTGATTGTGCATTGATAATGTGAAACCGCATCAGTAAATTGATGTCATAAAACGCATTATTGTGTATAATTTGATTAGTGAGTAGTAAATGCATATAAGTCGAAGTTTTTCTGTTTCTTTTATCCTAAGAGGGTAAAAGCTATATCACGGCCCCTCGATGATTTGATTTGACTTATGTGTCGGGCCCGATCAGGACTGAATTGATGTGTTCAATTAAGTTCTATGTCAAATGAACATGAGATCGAGAAACAAACTACTGGACAATAAGTATGACTATGTTCCATGAGATTGCCTGCACGATATCTAAAACAGAGGGATGTATGATCCCTTATCTAAAGGACAGGTTACTGATAAGATCAGAGTTCGACAATGTCTTTGAGAGCTACGATTGCTAATTGAGTTATACTTACAATTGTGGTTACTAGACTTATCTTAGTGGGAGACTATTGGATTAGTGTCTAATCCTGTAACCATATTTGGTACGTACTTGATCCGGTTGTGCATGGTCCTTTTGGGTTGCCTTCACCAAAGCAACTTGACTGGAGAAATAATACAGAAAGTGGTTATTATGATTCATTAATATATTATAAGAATAATATATTAAAGGAGAAATCATATTTGTTTAATTAATATTGGTCAATAATTAATTAAGAATTAATTTTGTGATCAAATGTAATTAATTAAACTAGAGGGGCTGAATTGTAATTATGTAGTAGTTGCAAATTAGGGCATTGGTTGCCCCAAGGAAGGGGTGGACGAATTCAATGGGATAAGGCCATAGAATTCGTCCAAGGATAAGGGTTCTAGAATTATCTTATGGATTGCTTGGTGGGCAAGCAACTAGATAAGGATAAGGACTGAAACCCTAATCTCTACCTTATATAAAGACCCCTTGGCTAAGGGAAATCGACGACTTGATAAAAAGAAGGCTTAGAGCCGATTTCCTGCCTCTCCCCTCTCTCTCTTTTTCCTCTCCATTTGCTTGTGGTGTTTGTGAGCCATTAGAGGTACTACACTTGTGGTAATTGCTTTCCAAGACAAAGAGATTGAAGATTTGTGTTGTTATTACAATATAACAACAAGAGGTATGTAATGCTTTCAACTATATAGATTTCGAAATACCTAGGTGTATGTTAGGGTTCTTCTTGTGTTCATAAAGTTGTGTATCTAATAGAGAAAACATAGATCCAAATTTAGGGTTGCATGCACACATAGGATTGTTTGTATAAAACCCATCAATAAACTCACCTTGGGTTTGTGGTTTCGGTTTTGAAGAATAATGGAAGAAGATGGTGTGGTTTTCGGCCTTAGATACTTCCTTGAAGAGAACTTTCGAACTTAGAGGATTTCTAGGAAGTATGATCACTAAATGAAGTCATATAAGAAGTTTTTCTTAGCTTAAGAATGGAAATCAAGACTTATGTATAATAAAAACTTACCAATGATGGTGATATAAGTGAAAGATCTTCTTGAAGCACCTTAGATATCTCAAAATTTTTGATAGATGAGAAGGGATGTTCTTGAGTGTTTGTGAGGGAGTTTGAAAATGTATGAGTGTGTGTTGTGTTGTGTTGCTCTCGGCCGAAGATAGAAGAAAGAGATGGGAGAGAAGGCGTGAGGTGATAGTTGCATGGAGATATGAGAAGTTGCATGAATATATGTTGAGTATAATGCTTGGTTATCCTACATGTAAGAATGAGGTGGATTGTTTTAATCTTTCATTCCTTTTTTTTCATACTTGGGCCGAAATAGGCTAAAGGAAGAAGAAATGGATTAACTTGGCCCACTTCTAAACTTGGTTCGAGACTATGAGGTTTATAAACAAATTTTTTGGCCCATTGGGCCTTTAGGGTAGTTCACAGACCAAATTGTATAAAAGAATGGGTTTTATGGCCCATTAAGGCTAATTAGGTTAGTTATGGCCGAATAAGGCTTATTAAGATAAACCAATTCATTTTGGATCCATTATGGCCCAAAATGTTAAGTTTCATGAAAGTGGGTCCAATTAGAGCCCAATTAAGGGTTCTAAGCCCAAATTAGTCAAATTGGAAACTTATTGGTCCATTAGCCCCAATAAGGAACTCCTAGCCCATATTAGACTTAAACTGGAATTTTAGGGTTTCCAATCTTTTGTTGACCAATTGAAGTGTTTGTATAGGGTTTTTTGATGAAATCTGTTGTCATTGAATAAACACCAAGCATGCTTTCAAAATTTTGGTTACAATTGCAATCATCGCTATAGTTATAAGGATATAGAATTTCCTAGTTGTGACACGAGAGGTAGTAGCACGTCATGGAGTGCCTGTCCCGGTGGTGTCAGACCGATACGTCCGGTTCACTTCCAGGTTCTGGAAGTGGTTTCACAATGATGTGGGTACTCGTCTCCATTTCAACACTGCTTTTCACCCTCATATGGATGGACAGAGCGAGAGGATGATTCGGACTCTCGAGGACATGCTCCGGGCATGTGTGTTAGATTTCGGTGGCAGTTGGGATACGTATCTTCCGTTAGCGGAATTTTCATATAACAACAACTATCACTCAAGTATCGACCGGCCTCCCTTCAAGATGTTCTACGGGAGGAAGTGTAAGACCCCAATTTGTTGAGGTGAGGTCAGTCAGAGGGTCATGGGGAGTATGGAGGTAGTACTCAAAACCACAGAGCGGATTCAGCAGGTCCGGAGCAGGCTCCAGATTGCTTAGAGTCGGCAGAAAAGTTACATCGACAAGCAACGTTCAGACTTGGAGTTTCAGGTGGGCAATATGGTCCTCCTGAAAGTGTCACCTTGGAAGGGTGTTATTAGGTTTCAGAAGAGGGGCAAGCTAGGCCCCAGGTTCATTGGTACATTTAGGGTTTTAGCCCAGGTGGGTCGGGTTGCTTATCGGTTAGATCTTCCAGCAGAGCTCAGCCAGATCCACAGCACGTTCCACGTCTCCCAATTGCAGAAGTGCTTAGTGGATAATTCAACAGTGGTACTTCTTGCGGACATTCAAATTGACGATGGCCTGAGCTACATCGAGAGACCCGTGGTGATTTTAGATCGCAAGACGAAGGAGCTGAGGAACAAGAGAGTGGAGTTAGTGAAGTTACAGTGGCAACACTGCAAGGGCTCGGAGTGGACGTGGGAGCCCGAAGAGGAGATGAGAGAGCCCTACCCAGAGTTGTTTTTAGAGACAACAAACTTCGAGGGCGAAGTCTAAGACAAGTGGGGGAGAATTCTAACACCGAGTCTCAGGTACACATTTAATTCAAGTCAAACTTTATATTTTATCTTTGGACTCGACGAGTTGGAGGTTCAACTCGTCGAGTAGGATCGACTCCGGGTCGGGGAACCAAGTGACCTACTTGACGAGTCAGAATACCAACTCGACGAGTAGGAGCTGTCTATTAGAAACCCTAATTTTTATGGTTTGTATCCCTATTTAAAGAAACATAACACCCTTGTGGCCTCCTTATCACTCCTCAAAGTTTCAGCAGCCAGTCACACGAGGTGAGTTTCCTTCCAGTAGGAATGAGTCTAAGGCACCAAGGCCAGCCCGTAGCGTGTTATGTCTAGCCCCTGTCTGTACATAGTGGTTGGAAAGTATTGTTTAAACGCTTATATTATAATAATAATAATAATAATAATAATAATAATAATAATAATAATAATAATAATAATAATAATAATAATAAGACTAATAATTAGTCATGGTAAATATTAGACTAAAATCTAGTGGTAATAATACTAGGTTTCGTCGAAGGAAATTATTTTAAAGTAAATGAAGCGATGTCTGAGTACCGAGTCACCACCCTCTCAGGTTAGTGCATGGTCCCTTTCATCTTACACATAGATATGAAGTATTTAATATAAATTACATGTTGTGAGTGCATAGTTATTTTCATCTTACACATAGATATGAAGTATTTTATATAAATTACGTGCTATGTGTGCATATTATCTGAGTACTTGCTGTCTATGCTAGATGAACGATTTTATACATGTTTTAAATGATTTAAACTGTATATGTTTTTTATATCTATGATAATGTTGGGGTAAAACATGGGTAGATGTAATAGATGGAATATAAGTTGGATGATGAGTTGAGAGGTGTTATAGACCACGAGGTGAGGGTGAGAGGTGGACGATGTGAGAAGCCTTTCCCAAATGATGGCCCCATCATTCAACAGAGTATGGATGACAACCAAAGACTATTCTAGACAGTCCAGTGGAACACTAGCAGGCTCGCAACCTGTAGGTGTTGTGAACGATGTGTTCACCCGGTGTACTCTAAACCCTGACGTCCATGCAGACTTGGTGCCTAAACCTTGGTGATCATGCATACTTGATGCCTAAAACTCGGTGATCATGCAGACTTGATGCCTAAACCTTGGTGATCATGCAGACTTGATACCCAAACCTTGGTGATCATGCAGACTTGATGCCTAAACCCTGGCGACTATGCGGACTTAGTGCCTAACCTCTGGCGACTATGCAGACTTAGTGCCTGTTGTGTAAACCATGGCAATGATGGGCTTCGTGCCGATTCCTTAGGATGATCCTTAGGAATAAATGAACGAGGAATAGTTGATTCTTAAGGTAGATCCTTAAGACTAAAGAAGATAATGGGGATTGGTAATTGGGTTGATTGTTTGATTGTTTAAACATAATAATTATATTATTATGGGTTGAAAACCCTATGTACTCACCAGGTTTCCCAACCTGACACACTCAGTTTATTTATATCACATGTGTTGTTATGAAGTCACATTACACTGAGAGACGAAGGAGATATAAATCACTAGTGATAATGAATGTAAGTTCTGTTTATGCTTATGTTTCTGTATTGACGATGACATCCCAAATGTTTTAAAATGAATAAAAATACTTTTATTCGGAAATGCTTTGATAACGTATTTATCATGTTTTACTGGAAACAAATTCCGCAACATTTTTATTAAAAGAGGTACTTTGATTTTTATGAAGCATAAAAAAAATCGGTCTTTTCTGGCCGTGAAAATAGGGATGTCACAAACTACACACTCACTTGATCAGAAGATGATTTGACAACACTACGGCCTGTAGAAGTAGTATTATTTGGTGAAACCGGGAGATCTTCACAAAAACCGGGCTTCTCATGGGCAGAGCTTCGGCTCGGGAATTTCACTTCTCGGAATCTTCGGGCTATTGGACTCGCTTCAGGTCTCGGGATAATACCAGGGCTTCGGTGGGTTAAAATAGGGCTTAAAGAGGGTATCGGGAGTGGGAGAGAAGAGATTGAGCAACCAAACTCGACTGCCCCTTGAATTCTATTTATAAGGCCATTTTTCTGGATTCACGTCGTGAATTTCAAATATTCACGTGGTGAGTTCAATAGTCATCAAGTGCGTCATCGCAACTTGTGTCTGTCAGGCTCCATAAGTCATAAATATTGAGTTCACGTCGTGAACACTGTATTCACGTCGTGAACTTTGATAGTTTTGGGGTTTCATGCCCTGAACTTCATAAATTCATAACTTTCGCATACGAACTCTATTTTCAACGTTATTTATATCCACGCGTAGGTAAAAACAATATCTACAACTTTTGTTTAGACTTCATCGGCTAATTTTGACTTTAATTTTTGTTATATTATTTTTAGTAGGTCGGGACAGGAAAACTCTGTTATAAACTCATAACTTCTTCATTCGACGTCTGTTTTCATCTGTCTTTTTACCATTGAACTACTATCGACGAGATCTTTGATTCTCATTTAGATTGTTTCGGCTAGAAATCCGTCGATCTCATATTCGAACTTCGGGCTGCATACTGCTAAGCTGAAACTTAGAAAAATTATAATTTCCTCATACGAAGTCAGATTTAGACGTTCTTTTTATGTACACTCTCAGTTTAACGTATTTTACGACTTTCATTTAGATTGCTAAGGCCAAATATTTCTCTAACATAAATTCACTATTTACGTCACGCTGTGTCGTGTTGCTCTGTCGCGAAACTTCGGCAGGTCATAACTTATTCGTTATAACTCGGATTTCGACATTCTTTATATGCACGGAAACCTTGTGACATATACTCCAACTTGGTTATGATTATTTATTATAAACACTCTTCTATAAAAAAGTTATTTTTGATGCTTATCATCTCTAAATTGACTAGCCCTAATCTACGTGCGTTACAGTGGGCGGGGCCCGTATCTCCTAGTTGGTGGAGTGTGGGCGGGGCCCACATCTCCTAGTTACATGTTATATGTGTATGGTATGTGGTAGTTTGGGGGAGCTCATTAAGCTTCGTGCTTATAGTTTCAATTTTGGTTTTAGGTACTTCAACAAGCAAAGGGAAGGGCTCGAGTTGATGGCATGACACACACCATAATTTCTATTAGTCTGGGAGCTTACTCTGATATTTATTATGAGACAATTATATGTTGACATATTTTATGAGATTTTGAGATACATGTTTGATGATTTGATTTTATGATGATAATATTATGCTTGTTAAATGATTTCAAAAACGAAATTTTTGGCTTGTATTTTTGGGATGTTACATAAGTCACCTTCTAGAATCAGATATGAGAGTTTGGTATGTTGGCTTAACCAAATAAGTGCTTAATGAGTTGGGTTGGCTGCATGCAAAGTACGCAGGGCGTACTCAACTCGTACACTGAGCGTACTGGCCCCGGAAGGAGTACGCCAAGCATAAGTCTGAGTATGCCTAATGTGCTCAGTTGTTTGACTTTTAGGTTGACTTCCTCGGGTTTGGGCCATATTTTGGGTTTTTAGGGTTTGGGCATTGTTGAGCCATTAGACTTTTGACTTTGGGCCATGGATATACTGCGAGATTTCTTGGAATTAGGTCCATGATGGTTTTTAGGCCCAATTAGAAAGTTGGGTCATATTGGGCCTTAGGATGCCATTTAGGATTTTGGGCCTTTTGAGCAAATATGTTGAGCGTTGGTTTTGGTCCAAGTAAGAAAAGGGTAAAATGGTCTTTTACCCTGGGTATGGGACAAGTAACTTTGATTGTGGATTATGGGTTGATATCTAAAGATTAATTGGATATTATTTGATGATGTTAGTGCGAAGATTTTCCAGATCAACAGACCGAGACTTTTTTAAGAGATTCAGCAGCCTGAGGTGTGTTTCTTCACTAGGTTTAGCGAGTCGAAGGCACCAATGCCGACCCATGGTTTATTATGTTTACGATGCTAGTTGTCTGCGTGACTCTTGCATGTGGTATATGTTTATCTGTATACCGGGCGGGGCCTGATGCCGGGTGAGGCTTGATGATTATATTATATGCTATGTATCTTTGTGATTTTTGCATGTTTTTATATATTTGTATGTATACCAGGCGGGGACCGATGCTAGGCGGGGCCTGATGACTGACAGATCTGTTCCGAGCGAGGCTCTATGTCGGGCAGGGCCCATTATATGTTTGATATGTATGGTATGTGATATTTTAGGGAACTTACTAAGCTTTGTGCTTACAGTTTTCAGTTTATGTTTCATGTATTTCTGGTTCGAAGGGGAAGAGCCCGAGATGATTGTAGTGCACACACCACATTGTTCTGTATTTTATATTACACTGATGTACTTAGTTGTTTATTGATACACTTTGATTCACCATGATTTCTATGATGTTGTTTTGGATAATGATTTTATTAAATTAAAAAACAAAATTTTAGTTTTAATTTTTGGAACGTGACAACGTCTCTGAAAAAAATCGACTGTTTTGTCTCCTCTTATTTTCAATAAATAAATTCGAGAGTAATGATTTTCTTGTTTTCTTACTTTTCTCTCATCAAATAAAACTCTAGAGAAATGTGTAAATAAAATACGAGGACACATTTCATTCTCTTTCTCTCCTTCTCATAAAAAAAATCTTAAGAACACAATTTTCTTCTAATTTTATTTCATTTCTTTGCTTAAAAAAACTCGAGAACAAGACATTAATGATGAACCTTTCCAATATTATCATCCAAGAACTATAGAAATAAGAACTAAAAATGAAAATTAAATCCATCATTTTTTTATAATCACATAAACAATCTAATATAGTCTCTAAATATGTTTAAAATACTCCATAAATAAATGTTTACCCGACCCGTGGATCGTCAACTACCCAACAGGCTAGAAATGATTCACGTCATTTCCCTTTCTATTCGCTTCACAGATGCGCACATTCAACGCACCTGGACGGCTGGATCTTTCCACTGAAATGCTTCTTCTTCCAGCGTGTTTCAGACCTTCACTTCGAATAACCCTTTTCAAACCCTTTCTGTGGACCAACATTGCTGCGAAGAATAAGAGTAGCAGAAGCCTCTCTTTCCCAATTGTTAGGGCATCTTCCGTTTCAACCTTTTCCACTGCTAGCGAGGCCGCTGTTATGGCGCAAGATGGACCGATCAATCAGCATCCCTTGCAGGTTTGTTCAAAATACCCGCTGATTCTGCGTCTTCGATTTAGCTTTTCGATGTCTTTGATGTCAATTTGTATTTGCTCATCGCTTGTTCTGCATGTGCTTGGTTTAAGGTTTTGCAGAAAAGGTGAACTTGGAAACGAACAATTCTTTTAAAAATATCAAATAATAAGGTTTTGCGATTGTGTTGTTCCCATATTGGAAAAGCTAATAATCTTGGAAATAATAAGGTTTTTCGATGTCTTTGATGTCAATTTGTATTTTCTCATCGCTTGTTCTGCATGTGCTTGGTTTAAGGTTTTGCAGAAAAGATGAACTTGGAAAAGAACAATTCTGTTTAAAATATCAAATAATAAGGTTTTGCGATTGTGTTGTTCCCATGTTGGAAAAGCTAATAATCTTGGAAAGGAAATTGAGGTGTGAAATCACTCATGAAAGTTGATTTGGGGGATTAATGAATTTAGGAGCATTCTTGATGGTAAATAGATGTTTCTACTTATATATTTTTTAATAATCAGAGTTAGCTAGTTATCTAGATGATGCTTTAAGACATGTATTTTGGATCCTAAATACATTTCTTGAAGAATCATTTAGATACTTAGCTGCACAAATTTTGTGTAATGACCATCAAATATTCTTTTTTCACTAATGATAATTTAATTATGTTCATAGATCACTGGTATTTCATGCGGTTTCCTCTGTTATGTGCTATCCTAGATTTTGTGTTTTAATACTTTGGTAAGGAGCCTGAAAATTGAAAACAGAAGCTTACAAATATAGCTTTAGGACATAATATTAGGCATGGTGTTCTAGGATTATTGTCATGAAAGTAAATATGTATACCGTTTTCTCTTTTAAGTTTTAACCTAGGCTTCTTCCTCACTAGGTGTGGAAACCACCCTTCATCTCACCATATTTTCTTTTCTCTCTCCCACACGCAAATCCAAAGCTAATCCCATGCTATGCCATTGATTCCAATTAACCACACATTCTAACCTTGATAGCGTTTGGTTCGAAGGAATGGAATGGTGAAAATTCATTCTAGAGGGATTGGAATGGAACTGAAAATGGTCAACACACACCACCTACAACAACTATACCACATAAGACCTTCCACAAGAAGAAGTAACCATTTGTTGTTTTTTTACAGGTGGCAAAGCGGTTGGAAAAGTTCAAAACTACAATCTTCACACAAATGAGTTCACTCGCCATCAAACACAACGCGATCAACCTCGGCCAAGGCTTCCCGAATTTCGACGGTCCAGATTTCGTGAAAGACGCGGCAATCCAAGCCATCAAAGACGGTAAAAACCAATACGCACGCGGCTACGGAATCCCCGATCTCAATTCCGCCATCGCTTCCCGATTCCAAAAAGACACCGGAATCACAATCGACCCGGAATCCGAAATCACCGTCACTTCGGGGTGCACCGAAGCAATCGCCGCAACCATCCTCGGCCTAATAAACCCTGGAGACGAAGTCATACTCTTCGCCCCTTTCTACGACTCATACGAAGCTACACTCTCAATGGCCGGAGCTAAAATCACCTGCATCACGCTCCAACCTCCCGATTTCGCCCTCCCTCTCGAGAAACTCAAATCCAAAATCTCGAAAAACACACGTGCGATTCTTCTCAACACCCCGCATAACCCAACCGGAAAAATGTTTACAAAAGAAGAACTCGAACAAATCTCGTTGTTATGCATCGAAAACGATGTTTTGGTTTTTAGTGATGAGGTTTATGATAAGCTCGCGTTTGAAATGGACCACATTTCGATCGCGAGCTTACCCGGGATGTATGAAAGGACTGTGACTATGAATTCCTTGGGGAAGACTTTTTCGTTGACGGGGTGGAAAATCGGGTGGGCGATCGCCCCACCGCACTTACTATGGGGAGTCAAACAAGCGCATTCGTATCTTACGTTTGCGACGTCCACCCCGATGCAGTATGCCGCAGCGGTAGCGTTAAATGCCCCGGATTCGTACTATGAGGAGTTGCGAAAGGATTACAAGGGTAAAAAGGAGATTTTGGTGGATGGGTTGAAGGCGGTTGGGTTTAAGGTGTTTCCATCAAGTGGGACTTATTTTGTGGTGGTGGATCATACGCCATTCGGGCTTCCGGATGACGTGGCGTTTTGTGAGTATTTGATTAAGGAAGTTGGTGTTGTGGCGATTCCTACGAGTGTTTTTTATTTGGATAAAGAGGAAGGGAAGAATCTTGTGAGGTTTACGTTTTGTAAGGATGAGGGGACGCTTAGGAGTGCGGTTGAGAGAATGAAGGAGCGGTTGGTGAAGAAGTGAGGATGTTATATTATGTTATGTTATGTACTTTGGGTGACCCTTAGTTGATGACCTACATTGGAGTTCTATGAATAAAATGTGGTGATTTGAAAATAGATCTATTTTGTTAACTATGGTATTTATATGATAATACACTTATAACATAAGTTTTTAGATGTTGATTTGAAAATACATCTTAAACAATCTTCTTAATAAATTCTTTACTTATTTGACTTGTTAGAAATAAACTATAATCAAAATCGATTCATTTATGTAAGTTTGGGAGATCAACGAAACAAGTAAGAGAAGGAAAAGGATTTTGAGCTATTTTCGAAAAGTAAGAGGCTCAATTGTAAGAGGGTATTTCTAGTTTTCTACTAGTGCTAAAAGGGAAAGAGGAGCAAAAGGATAGATGTGAAATTTAAGGTAAAACTTGAGGAAAAATATTCATTACTGCAGATGTGGATTTGGATTGATTAGAAGTAGTAAGCAAACTTGATTAAGAAAGATCTAGTTAGTTTAGAATATTCTTTAAATCGGAGATAAAATCATCTTTTTGGGTTTTGTTGTAAAGTTCTGATTTTGGTAAACTGTTAAACTTACTAGTGTTTTGTTAGCATGGCGTTAGATAAGGGTTGTATATCATATCATGAGTTTGTGCTTAGATAGATAATCTAATTAATACATTTTGAAATCTTAGTAATCAGTTGTTATGTTTGATTAAGGGATAATGTCACCGTGACTCTGAATTTTTAGTTTTGGTTTATATAGTACCTATGTTATTTTTTTGGCCTTCTAAAAGTATGAATATCATTATATTAGAAAGGTCATCCGGTAAACATTTGCATAGTAAGGTTGCCTAAGATTGCATGTCATGTCATTTAAAATTGGTTCACATGGTGCTGAATACTTTTTAAAATTGGTTCATATGGATTTTGACTACCTAAATGTCTCAACTTTTAGCATTTTCAAAAATTGCCCACCATTTTCGGAATGGTAATATCGGACTTCAATGATATATAATTTGATTTTTTCTCGTATGCATCAATACTTATTAAAAACATTATTTATCCATTTTGAAATGTTTTAAATCATGTGTTTTTCACCAAAAAGTCACATTTTATGTTTTGTACTGTATCTATTTCCACTTCATTATGTTTCCTTAATTTTTTGTTAGATTTAAATACAAAAAAAATATTTTCTCGAAATTTTGGATTTGTTAATCGGATTTTAGACATTTTATTGAAAATTTGGAATATTTTTCACCTGCCCGGAATTCGAAATCCGAAATTTTAATCTAAAATGTCATTTTCATGTCATAATTATATACTTTTAGTTTGACATATAATTAGTACAAAATAAGCTTGAAATGCCCCATATTTTATGACATAATAATCATCTTGGTAAAACCAAAAACAGTTGGATTATTTATTTATATTTGAAAATTTTGGATGATCACTTCTATATAAATAAAAAGCTTTCAAATATAGAGAGTAACATCATCCAACTACTAACTATTAAGGGGGTGATTGAGAGTGTTTTTGAAAAACATAGACTTTCTGAAAAAGCCAATAATTTTTGTTTTTTTGGTTAAAAAATTAGAATTTACCAAACTTTTTTTTTTTTTTTTAAACTTATTTACTTTTTTTTTTTTTAAAGTTAATAAGTTAAATAAATCATTTAAAAAAAAAATACCATACAACCTTTAACCCCTAAAGAGTAACACAAGAAGTTGATAGGGGCAACCAAGTCTAAAATTTTGGTAGAAGTACAAAACAAACCAAATCTTTCAGCAATCTTTATTTCTTTATCGACAATACGGAGAGTAAAGTCCTGCATCAAAGGGGTCAACTTTCCTTCGCATTTCCGTTATGTGGTAATCAACCATACGCGTACACCGACCCAGCTTATATACCTCGCCAACAACTTAACCAGATCTCCTCCTCATTCACAGAAATGCAGCACTAGTTGCATTTCTTTCTACTCCGATCTCATCTCTGATTCTTCGTAGATCCCCTTCGGGTCATCCTGTAGTAGACAAATCATGAATCCGCGTGCAAATCATGGTTTTGTCATTCTATTCCTCTTCGTTTTCCTCGTCGCATCTCGCGTTTTCGCTCAGGTATATTCTTTATGTGTTTGTTGATTCGCAATTGAATAGGATATGAGCCAAAGCTATCCATTGCGGAGAATTGATTTGAATTCTGTTTACTTTTGTTGATTTCAGGATGTTGCCGGTGATAATGAGAAGGACGACTCAACCGGATCCATTATAGATCTAGGTCGGCGTAGCAAAGTGAGTATACAAAACCCTATTTTTTTTAATATGGTTGTAATTACATTCTACCCATATCACATGCGTCTATCAAAAGACATGATTAAAGTTGAAAAAATTAAGTCACTTCAACATACAGGGAATTTGGGATCTAGAGGTATAACAGTAAATTCATGGTCATATAGCTATAATATTGTGATTTGTGAACTGACTTGAAACTGTTAAAACCCTTATACACTGGAAGCCCTTCTGTTGAGGATGAGCATTTAGACACATATGAACTCTTTCAATACTGATTCATAACTTTCCTCTTTCCTATGTTGAGGTTTGAATAAGATTCTAATTATTATTCATCATACATCTTAATGCGTGAATTTACTTTAAACAGGTTGTTGTGGAAAGAATTAAAAACAATGTCATAGGTGACAAGATTGATCCAAAAGCTGTACTAAATTTGGATCCTGGTCTTGGTGTTTTGGATGCATTTTTTGCCAGTTTGTCAATGATTCTTGTCAGTGAGGTATGTTCTTTCCCTATCCTTTTTTATATAAGTTTCCACAAATGTTTATTTCTCAAAATTACATAACCCAATATTCAATTTATTGCTTCCATGTAGATTGGAGATGAAACTTTTATTATAGCAGCTCTTATGGCAATGCGTCATCCAAAGTCAATTGTTCTATCAGGTGCACTCAGTGCTCTGTTTGTTATGACTGTAAGTTTGCTACTTTTCTTGATACCCTTTTCAGAAGATAACATATTTTATCCACAACACTAATTGCAACAATGAAAAATCATATATATATATTAGTGTGCTTCTAAGTTTAGTTTGGTTTTACTTGGTATGTAGATACTTTCTACAGGGCTTGGTAGGATTGTTCCAAATCTGATATCAAGAAAACACACAAACAGTGCTGCTACAGGCATGTATTGAGTATTGACATTTTATATCATATAAAATTAAAATTGCATATAAAAATATGAAGATTGTGAGACATCTAAATCGTTTTTTCTACAATCCAGTTCTTTATGCCTTCTTTGGGCTGCGTTTGCTCTATATTGCTTGGAGATCAGACTCAAAAGCATCTCAAAAAAAGGAGATGGAGGAAGTAAGTTCTTTTTTTTTCTTCATTAAGGGTTATAGTTTTTATATAAATTCAGGCTTTACCTCATTATTAAATACCCAAAAAACATTCCAGAAATCTGATTCTATCACAAAATATATGCAGGTAGAAGAGAAATTAGAGTCTGGACAAGGCAAAACAGCTGCCCGAAGATTCTTTTCTAGATTCTGTACTCCTATTTTTTTGGAGGTATAATATTGTTTTTTTATTTCATCTTTTCATTTAATATGATTACTCATTAGTCTATGAGGAGCTGTTTCTTTTCGACTTAACAGACTTAATAGAGTAATCACTTAATATATGAACGTATACACAACAGTTTCTTTTTGACTTAAACTGGATAAAATGACTTAGTGCATTAAGACACTAACCTTTTACGGTTTTACCTATCTATCTTTCTTCTTTTTACTGATATTATTTTGACTCTCTTCTGTGGTTGCAGTCATTTATACTGACATTTTTAGCGGAGTGGGGGGACCGAAGCCAGATAGCAACTATTGCTGTAAGATTTTTCTTTTTAGTTTTTACCATTAAGTGTTGTCTGGATAAATGATATTTAAATGTATCTGATAAAATGAGTTTTGTGGTTGGAATTTGCAGTTAGCGACACATAAAAATGCAGTTGGTGTTGCATTAGGGGCAACAATAGGTCACACGATCTGTACATCAATAGCAGTAATTGGGGGAAGCATGTTGGCATCAAAAATTTCACAAGGCACGGTTGCGACAGTTGGGGGTTTGTTATTTCTTGGGTTTTCTCTCTCATCTTACTTCTACCCTCCTCTATAACCTCGTGTAATTTCACTTTGTTTTATTCTTTTTGTATTAATATTAGTTTATGTAAAACGTTATGTTGATCGATATTTTGACACATCAATATTCAATAGTCAAAACAGTACACTTGTGTTGTGTGCATTATATATTGTTGGCCACTTCATCTATAAAGGATAATTCAAATTGGATTACAAGAGGTTTTTCATCGTTCAAGACGATTAAGCTTTTGCAGCTGCAAAATTTGGAGTTTCATATGTCATTAAAGGAATGATAAGTAACATTTCACTACAATTGGCAAGATCCTCTTGATCATACGCTCTAGGATGTATATTCATATCTAAGTTTAGGTTAGAGGTCATCAATAAATGTAAAGTATCATTACCTTGTACCTGCAATAAGGCAGACACGGTTTAACTTTAGTATGAATCCGTTTTGCAATCCAAGACCTCAAATCAAACAAAAAGTTGTTAATGAGTTACACAAAGTGTATGGAGAAAAGGATACTTGGGATGAAGATATTCGACTTGAAACATCCTGAACTAACAAGCTGAATGTTAGAAAATGATATTTTTGATGATGTTTGAAATTGAAAAGATGATAATTTAGTGACTTTTGAAAATAAAATAACGAGTTTAACTAGCTTTCTCATGTCTTACAAATCTTATTTTAAGGTCTTACGGTTCTGTGCTCTTTTTTTTATTCTACTTGTCGGAGTTTAGTTTTCCAACGCAAGTCTTTCTCCGATCACATTGTGTTGATGATTTTCCAGAATAAGTTTCATAATTCAAGTTTCTATGGATTTATTTTGGTTTTTCATGTTTGTTGTAATCTGGAGGCAAATGAGTTGGTGGTGGTGGGGAGGAGAATCGCACAACGGAAGAGAGGATGATGGTGTCGTTGATAGAGCTGGGGAATGCAAAGACTATATAGTTGGTGTTGAATGAGAGTCGATGAAAATTGGGCGTAGTGTGCACTTTTTGCAGCAATGGTGGTGGTGTTGATAAACTTACTAAAAGAATTGATGATTTTTCCGGGGGGAAAAAGTGAAGGATTTTCCTTAAAAAATTAAGTAAAATAAAAAGTATTTAGTTTTTTTTTTTTTAAAGGGAAATCTCTAGAAAAATCTCATGATTTTAAGAAAATTAATGATTAAGTCCCAAAAAAAAAGTTGAATAGAAAAGCCTAAGAAACCAACAATTTTCTTCACTTTAAATTCTTTTGATCTCTTCAACAGGTAATGAGACCAAATCGTTAATTTTACAAAAATAATGAGATTTTTCAGCAGATTTCCTCAAAAATTTTTATGTAATGTATAAATGTATTTTTTATGTTTTTTATATATTATTTTATGTATTTATGTATTTTTTAAAAACTTTTCTAGCGTTTTTTTATGTATTTTAAGTGTATAAACGTATATTTATGTATTTATATGAATCTGTAAGTATTTTTATGTACTTTTATGAAATTGGTAATTTTTCATGATATATATATATATATATATATATATATATATATATATATATATATATTAAGTTTTTATATAGTTTTTCTTACATATTTTTATGCACTTGGATCATCCATGTGGTTTGATTTTATTGCGTTTTTCGTCCCTTACATACATAAAATTAGAGAGTAAACGTGAAATTTTGACCAACCATAGTGACGAAAAACGCAACAAAATCATACCATAGGGACGATCCGCGTGCAAAAAAAGTTAGAGATCAAACATGCAATTTTGACCAAATCATAGGGACGATTTCAGTAATTTATTCTGTTTTAAATTATAAACGTATTTTTTTTTGCGTATTTATAAGTATTTTTTAAAAGTATTTTTATGTATTTTGATATATTTTTTATATATATTTATATATTTATTACTTCAAATTTTATTGTAAACTAACTATTATACTTTGTAAATGAAGATAAAAAACACTAAAGTACTTGAAAACAAACATTTTTCAAAGACGGTTCTTAGCAATCAATGCCATTTTTACGGGTAAATTCTTCCATTTTTCTCGAATTCAGTTATACATGAATAAAGTTTACGAATATCTTTGTCATTATATTGTAATGTTTTTTTTCTTTGTTTATAAGGTTTTATAGGTAGCTTATAATGAAACTTGAATTATAAAAATACACCAATACATAATTTTTTTTTTACAAAAATACTTAAAAATATATATAAATACATAAAACTATTTAAAAAGTACAAAAATCGAAGACTTTCCCTGCAAAATAATGACGTTGATTAATAATGATGGTTTTTGAAATTTTTTTGTTTCGATATACTCTATTGTTTTTTTCTTTTTTTACAATGTCTTATAGTTAGCTTAAAATGAAACTTGAATTATAAAAATACATCAATATGTAAAAAAATTTACCAAAATACTTAAAAATACATATAAAGACGTAAAAAAAATATAAAAATATTAAAAAAATACATAAATACATGAAAAAATATACCAAAATACTTAAAAATACTTAAAAAATCATATAAATACGTAAAAAATATGTTTATATATTTAAAATACATAAACAATATAAAAAACCATAGAAAAAACAAAAAAAAAAAATACATAAATACGTAGAAAAATATACAAAAATACATAAAAATATTTAAAAATACGTTTATACATTATAATTTTGAGAAAATCTCAGGTTAAAAGCGATTAAATGGTACCGGTTTCTTAAGCTTTTCTATTTAATTTTTTTTGATTTAATCGTTAACTTTCTTAAAATAATAAGATTTTTTCTAGAGATTTTATTTTTTTTTTAAAATAAAAAAATTTGGATTTATGCATAAAATACAAATCAGTCCGATCCACAACAAATGTGATGGTGCGAAGAGGGCCTCTCTGTAAATTAATTTATAATATTTTCTCCATTTTACTTTTATAAATGTAACAGTAATACCACACGATTTTGCTATGTTCTGAAGCTGCGATATTTTCAATGGCAGCTTTGATACCACCACTATCATTCAGACCCACTCAAACAATCACCCTGAGCCTCCCTCTCATCTACAGATCCTCCCCCAAATCATTTGCAACAAAAATGGCTTTCCATGTCACGGCCGCTGCCGCCTCTGCTTCCACCGTCACTACAAGAAAGCTTCCCGTTTTGCTGTTCGACATAATGGACACGATTGTTCGCGACCCTTTTTACCACGACATCCCTGCATTCTTCGGGTACTTTTTTTGTTTCACTTTCAGAATTACCATCATATTTCTCATGAAGATCGATTTAGTCAACGTAATCTAACTATCTCTATTGCTGGACCTGATCCAACGGATTATCCCCTTTGTTATAGTTTGGACTAAGTATCACATGCAATTACATAGATGCTATATTGAATACTAATCTGGAGGAAATTTTCACCTCTTAGGTCAACTATAGTGTGTTTAAATCCACAAATTCCTTATAGGTTCTCGTTACAGTCTGTTAGGGATTACTTATTATGAATTCTGATTTGGTTAGTAAGATTATATCAATTGACTGTGAAATGCATTTCTTCTGAGATATTTTATGCTCTACAGAATGTCCATGAAGGAACTATTAGACTGCAAACATCCTACAGCGTGGATTGAGTTTGAAAAAGGTCTCATTGATGAGGTATTGTTGGACATTCATCATTCATATTACTAGTTTTTGCAGAATGTCCCATGTACATAACATTTGATTGATCTTTCCTATTTAAAAGTAGTGTTTATGATTTATTCATAACATATAAGAATCTTGTGATTCACTTAAAATTTGGCTTACATTATTAAAGAATCTCTTTTTCAGATGGAACTAGAAAGAATATTTTTCAAAGATGGAAGACAATTTGACTTGGAAGGCAGGTTACAAAAGATTTAGTAATCAACAGAAATCAGCTTTCAATCAGCATGACATAATTTGATTTCCTTTTTAGGTCTCAAAAGCTGTGTAAGACAAGGATACTCCTATATTGAAGGTGTTGAAGAACTTCTTTGTACACTCAAAGACAATGGCTATGAGATTCATGCTTTTACAAATTACCCAATATGGTATGACTGAACTGCAAGGTTTGTCACATACTTATTTGTCAAATGAATAAATCCATATTTATTCTTATATATTTAAAAAAAGACAATTTGCTCAATGATCCTAAATTTCACAACGATAGTGACATTTTATGTTTCAACATTGGAAAAAAACTAAAACATGTTTAACAGAACATGCAACAATGGAACAAAAAAAAAGTTGAGTGAATAATGATAGAAGACAAATTGAAGATTTCCTCTTATTTAATGACATTGTCCCCTTTTCCATCTCTCACTTTTGTTTATTGTTTTATAGGTACAAAATGATAGAAGACAAATTGAAGATTTCCTCTTATTTATCTTGGACATTTTGTTCATGTATAATGGGTACATATAAACATTATTGCCCTTTGAGAATATAATCCTTTTGAGATAATGCATTATTTTAGTATATACTTCCCTAATTGCAGGAAAAAGAAAACCTGATCCCCTTTTCTATTCAGAAGTTATAAAGTACCTTGACACTGAGCCACATAATTGTGTCTTTATTGATGACAGGTATTCTAGTTATAAAGGGTCTGAGTTCAATTAGATCTATGTTATATTAAAGTTATACTCATATGTTTATCAAATTAAAATATCATTTAATGTTGAAAAATAAAGTCCCAACTTTTTCACAAATATGCAACAGGATGAAGAATGTAGAGGCTGCAAAAGAAGCTGGCATCATTGGATTACAGTTCAAGAATGCAGATTTATTGAAGCAGGATTTATCTCTTTTAGGCATCAAATTTGAAAACAAGAACATGGAAAACAAGTTTGAGCAAACACATGGGCTATGAAACTATGAAACCATCCCCAATAATGGTTCATACATTTTTTAGCATTTCTTTTGTTGTAAGAAATATGAAAAAAAAGTATGATTCTTTTCACTGAAGTATGTACAGTGTTCCTTGATGAACACATGGTTCTTTTTTTTTATACATGCTTGATGACAAAAAATAAAAAAGCTATTATAGAATGGCCTCTAGCATGACATACATTCATTTCTTCTCTTATAAAGTTATAAACTTTGTGCTTTATGCCTATAAGATAACTAATTCTTATAGAATGATCCCAAACATGGCATATACATGCTACATTTTTCAAAGTATAATGTTGTAGCATTTATCCCTTAATCTTTGTTCAAACTATGAGAAAGAATTGTTCATATCCTACAACTAATGCAGCTTACTTGGGATGAGACTATTTCCACAGCCTTTTCTACAACAACACTAAACCAAACTTACAATTCAAAGTCAAACAATAAAAGTATAAAACACAAGCCATATACAACTAAAACACCATCATACACTATTCTTTTATGCCCATATCAACTAACAAAACAATTTCATGTGAAATTTCTTCTTTCCTTGTGACCGAGGTGCTATGCTCCTTGCACAACCCCTACAGGATCCAAGGGTAAAATGGGCTTTTCACTTTCCATACGTATGCTCATTTGTATGTTATTGATGCTATGATGCAGAAGCTTTTGATGTTAAAGTATGGAGCATTGATTGAGCAACAATCAACTCCTCTCGAAGCATCACATTGTATTCGTATAAGTTTTGAAGGTTTTTCTGGATTTCTGAAGCACTTAATTCTGAACCGGGTTTGATTTCTGCTAACAAGAAGACAAATAAAATCAATGCAACGAACGGATCGATGGGCATAATGGTAATTTTATCATTTCCGACATCATTTTGATTGGAGGGCATTATGGTAATGTTACCTAAAGAAGGTGGCAAAGGTATGTCATTATTGGTAACCTTTTCTTTCTCATATTTCACATCATCTGACCCCTCATATTCTGCCACCTGTTGAATAAATTAATATGAGTACACAAAATCTTCCTAAAATGCAAGTTTTTTTTTACTAATGTAACAAAAGGTGATTGGAATATAACAAAAAAAAAAAAAAAAAATTAAATAAATAAATAATGCAACTTACTTGGGATGAGATTTTTTCCACAGGGATTGATCCAGAGTTACCAAAACAGCATGCCACTCCTCGGGCTTCACCTTTCTCTTGACTAAACTTCTGTGAAAAAAAAAACAAATAAATTCAAGAAAACAAAAAAGTTTCAAAAATAAACAATTAACCAAAAGAAAATATATAAAAAAAAAATCATTACCTTTTCATCGGGTATGCTAACTTTGGTGTTAAAACTGATTGTATCTTTTCTTATATGATGCTTTCGTTTCTTTGATGATCCTTCATTTTCAAGAGGCAATGAACCACGACC
Organism: Lactuca saligna; assembly: GCF_052625555.1. Taxonomy (NCBI): domain Eukaryota; kingdom Viridiplantae; phylum Streptophyta; class Magnoliopsida; order Asterales; family Asteraceae; genus Lactuca; species Lactuca saligna. Next base: position 48,383,857 of record NC_136425.1, read on the forward strand.
CCATGTAAATATTACATATTTCCTCAACTATTTTCAAACATTAAACAACCAAAAACACATTTGGCATAAAAAAAATCAATGAACTTAAAGTAGACATGAGTTGAATTCTTTATAGAAAAATACAACTTTACCTTGTCCCATCGTTCTTGTGCTTTCCTTTGACTTCTAATCCTTCTCATTATGCTATCTTCATGACGAAACTTCTTGAATCTGTATTCAAACTACACAGGAATTAACTTAGAAAAACTAAAACATGGTTAAAAACTTAAAATAGACAATAATTTATGTAATGTAATAATCATAATCTTGGGAAAATAAGGAAAACATACTTGCACCAAAAGGTAGAAAAAAAGGCCGATACTAATACAATACAAGCCACCCAAATCAGCAAGGAAGCCCACTGTATCCTCGAAAAAGAAAAAGAACTAAATGACCATTGTACCCTTGTATTCCAATTTCCAACAAACAATTTTTCACAATATTCATTAAGTTTAACGTGAGAGGAGGGAAAAAAGGACAAATAGGTAACAAGTTGGTGTCCTAATTAAGTCATTGTGTCCAGATTAAGTCAAAAAGAAACAACCATATATAGTTTTCAAGAATAAGTGCTTAACCAATTAAGAACATTAAGTCAAAAAGAAATAACATAGTCTTGAATCTTGATAAGATACTAACCTGGACCCGAAACATTCTGATTGTCAACTTCAACAATATAAGATGAAAGGAAATTCAAATGAAAAGTGATGTTAACAAATCCATCATTAGAACTTTGTAAAGAACCCCTCAACTGATTAATCTCATCAAACGAAGATCCAGGAAGAAACTCATGAAGAAGAGGTTGTATAAGTTTAAGATCACGTTTATTCCGGTAAATCCGTGGAAATAAATTAAATTGCAAAATATTCGGATCCCTCCCTCTAAACGTAACAAATTTCCCATTATTTCCGCTTCCATTCTTCAAAATCCCACTCACAAAACTCATATGATGTTCGCGTTCATGGTCTTTTGCAGTTAAATTGAACTCAAATCCAACAGCACTTGCGGGTGTATTTGGAAGATCAAGGAAATGCCACGAAGTGTAAAAATTGTCACGAAGAAGTTGACAATTGTTGCATTTGAGGGTGACTTTTGGGCCCTTTGTAGTGTTTTGACATGAAAAATTTGCAAAAGTGGATAATGGGTTTGTTCTAAAATCCAAAAAACCGGGATTTCCTGTGTATAAAGTGCCAAGACCTCGAATATTTGAACAACTCATGGTGGAAATTGTTGTGATGTTGAATTCCATATCGTTGTGGAATGAAGTTAAATCGGGTGCATTTGCTGCTACAACACTGTGCACTTCTATTGTTCTTTTTGATATAATTTGGTAAAGTAACCTGTAATTGTAGCCAAATTAAGTTGTTAGTAGTTAAAATCCAAAATGGGCCATTTTTTTACATATGTGGATTGAAATTGTCATACTAGGAAGACATGAACGATAAAAACAAAGTATTCCATTCATCCCATGAAATTTTGCATTAATTTGGTTTTCACATTTTTTGAAAAGTTTTCAATTAAAGTCGCCAAATTGTCAATTGTCATTGTTTCAGATAAATTGTTTTTGAATTAAATGATTTGGTTCACAAGATTCTTATATTTTTGTCTTTATTAAGTAGTATTTTAAATAACTGAAAAATATCCCAATATTTTGTTTCAAACTATATATATTTTCATAGGATCAAGAATTGATGAAACTGCAGAATGTAGATATAAATAAATTCAATCACTCACGCAGCAAACAAACCAATAAAAAGAATGCAACTTGCAATTGAGAAAGCTCCCCCGAGTTCTGTTTTTCGTTTCTTGAGAACCTTCTGATCATCCTACATAAACAATAAAGTATAAATAAAGAAGATTAAATTTCAAAATTTCAAAGCTCGAATGTCTCTCAAGAACATAAATTCAATCCAATAATTCATTCAAATTAGCTAAATTCAGTAGTCAAGTTTCAAACTAAACAGGAACCCTAGATTTCAGACCTTATAATAAAGAAACATAACCTAAAAGCACATCGATTTTGAATTTGAAAAGCTCAAAAGCAGCTCAAATCAAAATTTCAAGAACAAAAACGAGCTAGGAAAATTACCAGCCAGTGGCGAGTAGCAAAACATATATCCAATCTGCTAATCGCCCATCTGATCTTATACCACGGTGTTCTTCCATCACCAAGATCTCCAAACCTCACAAAAAAACAGAACAAGAGCCAAGTCACGATCATCACAAGGGTAGCACCAAGAAACACGCCCTGCGACTGCGTGTACTTCTTGATTGAATCAAATGACAAGATGGTCTCTGGGAAATTGATCGAATAATCAACTCCGGTGCCCACTAAGAATTCGTCGGCGCCGGAGACGGTGAAAGGGGAGCATACGTTGGCGGTGGCGTTGTACAAGAACCCTGGATTGCAAGCGCATGAAGAAGAATTGAAACGGAAGGAATTAGTGCTTGGGCACTGCATGTTTGCAAGATTTGGTTCTGGGTTTAGCGATTATGTATGAACAGAATTGGGGTTTGGGTTTTTGTATTTTGCTGGAGATCTTGGAGAACTTGGGATTTGTTTGTGTAGGTGACGAAGAAAAGAATTTCTAGAAGTTTGGAAAAACCAACAGACAAAGATTCATTGGTTCGTTTACTTTTTCATTCTTTGACAGTTTGTTTCCGGTTGCATTCGTTAACTCTGTAAACCATATTTTTAAAGACTTATCTACTAAAAGAGACAGGAGAGCCGCCGGTATTGCCACCACGATTTCGTCTAGAGGTGGGCAAAATGGGTCCAAGGCCGGTCCGATCTTTTTAAGATCGGTTTTTTTTTTTTTTTTGAGTGGGTCTAAAAGTTTTTCGGTCTTTTTTTTGCCAAGTTTAATTTTTTAAGACGGATATAAAAAAGATGGTTAGGACAGTCTGTTCATATAAAAAACATGTGGTCGGACACTTAATGTTAATGATGAACCAATATGATGTGTTTTGGTAATAGTGTTGGCAAGTGGGATTCATATAGGTATAATGATATTTAATTTGTAACATAAAATTTCTCCAACACATTTTCTATGTAAGCCCTCTCAGGATTAGGATGGATATATGGGGCAACAAACATAAATATGTATACTTAAAGATTCAACATCGGAAACAAGATGTTTATTGAAATTATTTAGAATGCTTCAAGTAGTCGAATGATGTTAAGTAGTTGTGGACATAAAGTAGAATGTTGAATTGTTGATAGATACGTCCATTTAACAATTAAAACTTAATAAATATAATAATAAAGTAAATTAAAAGTTTAATAGAGTCAAATTAAAGAAGTTATGTTATAAGGACTAAAGTTGTTAACTCATAAAAATTGCGACTCTTGTTGACCATATATGACTTGAAAGTCGTAAACTATATGGGAAATGTTATTTGACGAAAAAAATAAAAAAATAAATAAAGAACTAGTTAGTTCCAATTCAAAATGTTGGTCTAAGTATAAGTTTTTGAAGTTGAGGGATCATATTAGGCAAAGGCTCATAATTTTAGATTGAATCTTCAGTCATCCAAACGAATTCAACAAAATGAAGCTCCTTCCACGGAAAATTTCTTTTCCCCATGCTGTTCTGAAGCATATATGATGACCTAGTGAAGATCCATACATTTCCTCATCAATTTCTTTCTCCAAGAGCTACTTTTGTTTTCTAATTTCTCTATTCCATTATACAGGGTTTTTGTTAAGATGTGGAACCCGAATTCCAATTTTAATTATATGCTCTAATGGAGTTTCTAAACTTTATTCTTCTATTTGATTCAATCCCTAAATAACATTAGAGGTGACTGGACCTTTTTTTGGACATTTGGACCGGTTCTCAGTTTTAGGAATCCATCAAAATCGGTCCTGTATTTTTCCAGGTCCCGTCCGGTTTTTACCGGGTTTAGAATCGGTTGGACCTGATTTTAAAAAAATTGTAATATGTGAAATTTTTTAAACAATCATAACTCATTCGTTTTAAGTCGTATGGACACATAGTTTTTTCCAATGTTTAATTTGCAGTTTGTAGATGGATTTAGACTATAATTTTGTTGATTTTTGAATTATATTCAATGAGTTAAAGTCTTTTAAAGTTGAGCTATCAAAGCTGAAAAATTTCAGCTTTTCAGTAACATTTTTAAAATTTTGTAATCTGTGAAAATTTTTAAACAACCATAACTCATTCGCTTTTAGTTGGATTGACACGCGGTTTTTTCCAGCGTTTAATTTACAGTTTGTAGATGAATATAATTATAATTTTGTTGATTTTGATATTATATTCAACGAGTTATAGTGTTTCAAAGTTAAGCTATCAAAGCTGAAAAATTTCAACGTTTCAGCAATATTTTTAAAGTTTTGTAATCTGTGAAAATTTTAAACAATCATAACTCATTCGTTTTATGTCGGATTGACATGCAGTTTTTTTCCAACATTTAGTTTACAGTTTGTAGATGAATTTAGACCACAATTTTGTTGAATTTGGTATTAGATTCAATGAGTTACAATCATTCAAAGTTGAGCTATCAAAGCTGAAATATTTCAATTCTTTAACTATTATTTTAGAATAGAATTCTGAATTTTATGTATCTTTGACAGATAAATCATATGAAAAGGATCTTGGTGAACTTGATTTATATGTTAGGTGCTTTTATTTGGAAAATTAATTTTTTCAAGTTATAATATTATAACATCAAGGTAGAAAAGTTATGCATGAAACAAAAACGTAATCATTTTTACAAGTTGTATCGTATCAAACCCAATAACATATTCGTTTTAACGAGTTCTATCAAACCCAAAAACTTATTTTACCGACTTATACTCTATGCAATTAAAGTTGTATCAGTCCAAACGAGTCCAAGAGCGGGAAAACCCGGACCTGGACCCGGACCCGGACACGGACATGGACACGACTCATCCTGTCCGGTCCACGGTCCACAATATTCTCCATAACTGGTCCGATCCAAGAGCTGGTCCAGTTCGGTCTAAATGCTCACCCTTAAATAACATTTCCCTTATAAATGTTTGAATGGACTTTTGCATATGGTTTTGGGGGTTTCCTAACCCTAGTTTCTCAAATCCGAAAATTTCCATTAAACAATGAATTAGATGAATTTTGAAAGTTAAGAATGTCCTCTAAATCATCATGTGGGTTCCATATAATAAATGTGTAACAATCCGTTTTCCCTGTACACTAGAAATTAATATAAACATTCGTTTATATAATTCAAAGTAGAGATATAATACTTTTTAGCCAAAGTAATCATCATAATCATGTAGAAGACGTAAATACAAATTTTGTAGATATAAAGAACATTTAAATATGACTTTGTATGAAGAAGTTATGATTTTTCAAAGTTTCATGTTCTACTCTATACGACAAGTGTATAGTAAAAAGTGAATATGATATGTTGCTTATTAACCTAAGTAATCTAAAATAAAGTCATAGTAATCGTAAATTTGAAAGCAAAGAACGTCAAAATCTGACTTTATATGAGGAAGTTATAATTTTTGAATTTTAGCCTAAATAATCATCATAAACATATAGAAGACATCAATACAGATTTCGTGGATATAAATAGCGCTTAAATCTGAATTCATATGAAGAAGTTATGATTCTTCGAAGTTTCATATTATGCCCTATACGACAAAGCATATCGTAAAAAGTGAATTGGAGATAGGTTGCTTATTAGCCTAAATATTCTAAAAGAAAGTCGTAATAATCGTAAAAGCGAAAGTGTGCATGTAAAGAATGTCTAAATCTAACTTCATATAAGGAAGTTATGATTTTTTGAAATTACAGCGCAACAATGTGCGATACATAAATCAAAATTAAGATCAGTTGAGTATTAGCCAAAACAATATAAATGAGAATCGAAGATCTCGTAAATACCAATCCATCATAAAGAACATAGAGAACAAAGTACATATGAAAGAGTTATGAAATTTACATTGTCTTTTGCAGTATAATCTTCTTAGACTGTTAAACCTAAAACGAGAGGAGAATTAGCCAACGAAGTCTAAATGAAAGTTGTAGTACTCGTCGATAGGTATGCATGGATATAAATAACGTCGAAAACAGAGCTCGTATGCGAAAAATATGAATTTTTAGAGATTCATGATTTTACCTGGCTTGGGAGGCGTACGATCGAACACGTGGAACTAGTGGTAGCCAACCCTCACACCTACCAAAAGTTGTGGCGAGCCAGGTAGGTAGGCGCGACGCGCCTTGCCCAAATCCTGTCTATCAATAGCAGTCATCCCCAATTCATTCTTCACACCAAAACTCACTTATCTCTCTATTTCTGATTCTGAATTCTGGAGTTTTTCGGGGTTCTGAGGGATCTCATTTTAGTAAGGCTCTAGGGAAGCAGGGAGCTGGGAATAAACAAGGGCTCGATATCAAGATTCCGCCCGCAACTTTTCGGTTTTTTGCTAGAAATCTCTTTAAGTTAAGCTATAACACCCTATTTTGGGATGTTTCTTAATATAGGGTTTGTAGGCTTTAAATCGATCAAGAAAAGGCTTTGGGATTTGAGGAAGTGAAGTTTAGGCCTTATTGAAGGATGATAATATTAGTCATGAGATCTAAGATCTTGATTCGTGTGCTGGAACCAAAGGGTAAATTGAGAAAAGTTATATGTTGGGATTCTTTCATGGATTATGGTTTTAGTTTAACATGTGTTAAGCCAAAAGTAACTAGATAGAATCGTGGGGCTCTTTAATACCTTTCCGTGTATATAAAGAACACCGGAAACAAAATTGCAACGAAGAAGTTATGACTGTTTGAAGTTGAATTGGACGTTGGGGGGTTTTGCCCTACTCAGGGCGTAGATACTAAATGAGGAACATGTTTTTATTGACCAATGCATGGCACAGGTTTTGCTACGTAGGGCGTAGCTGCTGCTGACCAAAACCCTAACCCTAAGGTTTTGGTCCTTTTTAAGGGATCTAACTGTTGGATAAGGTGTCTAAGTCCATAACTATTTCTGGTATGTACTTGACCCGACCCGGCATGGTCCATTTGGGTTGCATGGCACCATGCAATTGGATAGACTAAATGAGAGAAATAACGCTTGGAGATTATTAATATATTATAAGTTCTAATATATTAATAATATTATTTGATTAGTTTGATCAAGAATTAATTTAGAATTAATTAAATGATCAAAAGATAACTAATTAAATATATGGGTTGATTAAGTAAATCATCCATATCTTGTATAGTGGGCTAAAAGGCTCCATGGATCATCAAGTTGGGTTCCACCCATAGGATGCTCCATGGATGCTCCATGGGAGTTACAAACCCATGGGTCATGGAAATGAAGAGTCATGACACATTAGGGTTTAACCCTAGATGTGTCAACACTATATAAGTAACATGATCTCCTCCCAAATCGGTGACACTAAAGAAATAGAGGGCTTGGCCGATTTTGTGAAGTGAGTATTCTCTCATAAGTTCTTCCAAGAGCATTTGGTGTTGTGTGAAGCATTTAAGGCATCACACTTGGGGTGCTAGGCTCACAAGGTTTCAAGGAACACAAGCAACAACAAGGTAAGTTATTCTATCTATACTTTATGTTAAAATTGTTACCCATGTATGCTAGATAGGAATATAACCTTGGAAATCAACTTTGCATGACAAATCAGACAAACATAGATCCAAGGTTATTAGGGTTGCATGTACACTTAGGAAGTGTTAGAATGCCCATAACCCATCAGTGGTATCAGAGCCTAGGCTTGTTTGTTCTTATTTGTGCTTAAAAGTTGAAAACAGAATCGGAAATTTGCTGTCTGCGAATGGACTCGTCGAGTCTATAGGGGGGACTCGTCGAGTCCATGTGTATCTTCAACCAACTCGGCGAGTCATGTTCATGCACTCGGCGAGTAGGGTCGAATGAGTGCAGAATTTCGATTCAGTTGCTGGAAAATGAATTAAAAACATTACCCTAAATTGTTTTAGTAAATGTAAACTTGTTTTTGGTGGTGTAATGTCTTGCTAATTCATTTACAACAACTAGTTATCAAAATTACAAAGTTTTATGTAATTTTTGATTGTGTTCATATTCATGTTCTTGTTCTTATGATGTTTTAGATGATCATAGGAATTATTTGTAACCTATTTGGTAGTTTAATTCTTGATCATAATGTGTTTTAATGGAGTCCATAACTTATCCTTAAGTTATGGAAAACCAAGAGTCACACTTGAGTTAAAACCATTAAGAAAACACAAGAGTTATAAAAATGAAGAGTCTTCATTTTATGACTCTATTAAACTCATAAGTTACAAGAAATGAAAAGTTTTGAAAGTTACAAAACTTGCCCTCAAGTTTTGTAACAAGTAAAGTTAAGTTAAAACTTTAGTTCCAACCCCTAGAATTTTAAAAGTTAAAATTCAACCCTTATACTTATATTATGATGATTTAATAATTATATATATATGTATAAGAACAAGTCGTCTTACCACTAGTACGCCTCATTCACGAAGCCGGTCTATAAGGTGGGTATAAGGTTGTTGCCTATAAAATGGTGACTTAATGGGTGAATATTCTCACCCACCGCTTGCTTGACTGGTGGAGGGTCGTTAGCCGAACGGGTAAGACAAGGACTTATAAATTCTCATTCAAAGTATGATGAATATAATAAAGTAACTAAATGTTTATTAAATTCCCAATCTTAGTTACTTTAGGAAAAATGTGAATAAGGTGCTAATCCATGAAATTACACTTTACACTTTGTCTGAGTCGTTGGTGGAGCGTGTGTGGTTAACCGGCACACTAACTTGGACTTAACAAGGTAGGTAAAGGGTGACTTAAGGTTTATTATAGTATCGGTGGAGCGTGTGTGGTTTACCGGCACATCGATTGAGTGATAAACTTTAAGGGTACCAAGTGATTTGCATGGTTACTTCACACCTCGTTTTGTGATCCTCGGCATCCCAGTCACAAAACTTGGAGGGCACTCCTGAGATTGAAACATGCCTTTGAAAAGTTCATTGGATCTCAAAGAATCTAGGAATTTCTAAAACCAATAAAAACTAAATATTTAATATTTCGGTTTTCGTGGTGGAAATTGGTGAATCATCATTCACCTACCTTTCAAATATGATATAGCTTAGATTACGGCATACCTCTTCTAAGTTATATTATATTGTGATTGGATCCTAGCCTTAATATTACATTTGGGTGTTTTATTAAGGACTCTCTTAAATCTAAACTAAACTTGTTCTTCTTTTTCAGATGTCTTCAACTAATGCTTCTGGCTCGAATCCTAATGGCTCCTTTACTCTTATGAGTCTATGTGGGAAAGTCACCTTTGATGGATCCAACTTCAACAAATGGATCAGAAACATCAGGATGATTACCCGCTACGAGGACAAAGAATATGTCCTTGACAAGGAGCTTAAGGAAATTGACGAGTCCACTGCAACTCCCCAGGAGATCGCTGACTTTCATACTCATGAAAGAGATGCAACCAAGGTGGCTTGCATCATGTTAGCCACCATGACAGCTGAACTCCAAAAGTCTTATGAAGACTTCTACCCTTATGAAATGCACCAAGATTTGATGGAAAGATACCATCAAAGTGCACGACAAGAGAGGTACGAAGTCATCTGCTCCATGATAACAACCATGATGAAGGACGGAGAGTCCGTCACGAGCCACATGCAGAAAATGCAAAGGTATGTGGACCGTTTGCTGAAGCTCAATGTGAACTTTCCTGAGGAGCTTGCAATAGATATCATTTTGCACTCCTTACCATCGTGCTATGATCAATTCCGCATGACATATCACATGAACAAGGAAGAGGTCACCCTCAGCAAACTTCAAGGACTTCTCAAGACCGCAGAAACAGGTCTTAAGGGGAAGTCGGTTGCTATCACTCCTACTCCAGACTCAACTCCGGTCTTGGCAATCGGGCAAAGTCGAGGGAGGAAGAGAAAGAGATCATCGAAGGGTACCAAGGCTCGGACTCTTGATGGCTCATCTTCAAGTGAAACCAAGAAAGGTTTCATTACTCCTTCTTCTGACCCAAAAGAGGCTGAATGCTTCTATTGCCATGAAAAAGCTCATTGGAAGCGGAACTGCCCAAAGTACCAGCAAGATGTGAAGGATGGGAAAGTCAAACCCAACCATGCAGGTATTTACACTATCATTTCTAATAACTCACCCCATTCGAAATCTTGGGTCCTTGATACAGGTTGCGGTATTCATATTTGTTGTGACTTGCAGGGACTAGGAAGAAGTGAGAATGTGGAGCAAGGAAGAATAAACTTAATCATGGGGAATAGGAAAGTTACACCTGTCACCAAGATTGGAGTTTATACTTTATCGCTAAGTAGTGGGTTAAATTTAGATTTGAATAAATGTTGTTATTCGCCAGAAATGGCAAGAAATATTATTTCCTTTCATGCATTGTACAAACAAGGTTTCACCTTTTCGTTTGATAATGAAGTTGGTTCGATTAATGTTTTCTTTAATAATGTACTTTATTTTAAAGCATTACCTTGTGATGGTGTGTATGAAGCTGTATCTATTGTAGATAACTTAGGAAATAATGTTTTGTGTATTGATTCTACTAATAATAATAACTTGGATAAAGCATCATTTTGGCATTGTCGTCTTGGACATATAAGCAAGAAACGCATAGGCCAACTCCAAAAGGATGGAGTCTTGGAGTCGTTTGACCTAAAGTCAAATGATAGTTGCGAATCATGCTTACTTGGAAAAATGACAAAGTCACCCTTCACAGGCTCGTGTGAAAGGGGTGAAGGTTTGTTGGACCTTATACACACGGATGTGTGTGGACCATTCAAACATGTCACAAGGGATGCTAATCGTTATTATTTGACTTTTACTGATGATTACAGTAGATATGGATATGTCTACTTAATCAAGCATAAGTCAGAGACTTTCGAGAAGTTTAAGGAATTTAAACAGGAAGTCGAGAATCAATTGGGCAGGAACATTAAGATGCTTCGATCCGATCGAGGTGGTGAGTATCTTAGTTCAGAGTTCCTCGACTATCTAAAGGAATGTGGGATTGTCTCACAATTGACACCTCCCAGGACACCGCAGTTGAATGGTGTGGCTGAGAGGCATAATCGAACCTTGTTGGACATGGTTCGTTCCATGATGAGTCGAGCTTCGCTACCAATCTCATTCTGGGGGTATGCCTTAGAGACTGCCGCCCATATCCTCAATCTAGTCCCTACAAAGAAAGTTGCCAAAACTCCTCACGAGATGTGGACTGGTAAAGTACCTAAACTAGATCACATCAAGATTTGGGGCTGCGAGGCTTTCGTGAGACGCGAGACTCATGATAAGCTCGAACCCCGAAGCGAGAGGTGTATTTTCATCGGCTACCCACAGCAATCCTTTGGTTACCTCTTCTACAGACCTAGTGACAATGTGGTCTTTGTAGCAAGAAGAGGAGTCTTTCGAGAAAGAGAGTTTATAAGCCAAGAAGACAGTGGGAGGCAAGTTGATCTTGAAGAAATTCAAGAGTCAAGTGGTGAAGGAACTTCAAACTCTAGCCCTCAACTTGAGGAGGAAACTCCTGTTGAGCCAATTGACGAATCTGTACCTCTGAGGCGTTCCACGAGAGTTAGGAGTGCACCTAAGCATTACTATGGATTCCATATTACTGCAGAAGGTGAGACACTTATTAGTGATGAGACACTAGTAAGTCAAGATGACCCTAACAGCTACGAGGAAGCCATGGCGGGCCCCGAGTCTGCCAAATGGAAAGAGGCTATGGATAGCGAGATACAATCCATGTATGACAATCAAGTTTGGAACTTGGTTGAGAATGTACCAGGTCGAAAGACTGTAGGGTGCAAATGGGTCTTCAAGAAGAAGACCGCCATGGATGGTAAAGTACACACTTATAAGGCTAGACTGGTTGCAAAGGGCTTCTCTCAAATTCCTGGAGTGGATTATGATGAGACCTTTTCTCCGGTAGCCAAGATTAAGTCTATTCGGGTTCTGTTAGCCATAGCCGCATTTCATGACTATGAAATTTGGCAAATGGATGTCAAAACCGCTTTCCTTAATGGGAAGTTGGCTGAAGATGTTTACATGAGTCAGCCAGAGGGTTTTGTCAGTAACGAGTACCCTAATAGAGTGTGTAAGCTTGAGAAATCCATTTATGGATTAAAGCAAGCACCTCGCAGATGGAATCTTTGCTTTGATGAAAAGGTCAAGGAATTTGGTTTTTCTAGGAGTGAAGATGAATCTTGTGTATATGTCAAGGCTAGTGGGAGTATAGTTAGCTTTTTGGTATTGTATGTGGATGACATACTACTCATAGGAAACGACATTCCAACCCTGCAGGAAGTAAAGTCCTGGCTTGGAAAGTGTTTCGCTATGAAGGACCTTGGTGAAGCTGCCTATATTTTGGGGATAAGAATCTTGAGAGATCGGAGTAAAAGACTAATTGGACTTAGTCAAAGTACCTACTTGGAGAAGATTATGAAGAGATTCAGAATGCAAGACTCCAAGAAAGGAGAGTTGCCCATCCAGAGTAGCGCCAAGTTGAGTAAGACACAAAGCCCTAGCACTGAGGCTGAGATAGCAGAAATGAGTCGAATACCTTATGCTTCGGCTGTAGGTTCGATCATGTACGCTATGACGTGTACTCAACCTGATATAGCCTTTGCCTTGAGCATGGTTAGCAGGTTTCAGGGGAACCCTGGCAAGGCACACTGGACTGCGGTAAAGACTATTCTCAAGTACCTACGAAGGACTAAGGACTGGGTCCTTACCCTCGGTGGGAGTGATGACTTGAGAGTTGTAGGGTATAGTGATGCTAGCTTCCAGACTGATAGGGATAACTTCCGCTCTCAGTCGGGCTGGGTCTTTACCCTAAATGGAGGAGCAATTTCTTGGAAGAGTTCCAAGCAAGAGACAGTGGCAGATTCTACTTGTGAATCAGAGTATATTGCAGCTAGCGAAGCGGCAAAGGAGGCGTTATGGCTGAGGAACTTCATTGGAGACCTTGGAGTTGTACCAGCTATTAAAGAGCCAATGGAAATTTTCTGTGATAGTGAAAGTGCTGTTGCCTTAGCCAAGGAACCAAGGGATCACGGGAGATCCAGACACATCGACAGAAAATACCATTTCATCAGACATTGGATCGAAGAAGGACTCCTCGTGGCAAAGAGGGTATCATCAGATGAGAATCCGACAGATCCCCTCATGAAGGGACTGACTCGGATTAAGCATCTCCAGCATGCTCGGAGCATAGGGCTGAAGGATGATATTAGATTTAGTAGTTAGATAATATCGAAATTTGTAAAGTGTAATTGACATTTGATGATGAATAAAAGTGTTTTATTTATGAGTAAAGTGTTACTATCTCTTGTCGATCGTTTACTATATTTCTTTTGCATGTTTTGACTTCCAGAATAATTTTGTTTGGTATAACATATTATTCAAACCTCCACAGTCGGTCATATGTCGGAAGTAGGTATGAATCAAGACTGTCATGGTTGGTTGTAGAGGTCTGGGACAAGGCTACAACAATCATGAGTGCTCATAAGTTCTGAGCATTGGACTCAACCCACGCTCACTGGAATCACTTCATGGAATTCTATCTCGAGTGATCGTGAGACGGTAATATCATATAAGTCTTTAAACCTAGAGATATGATTTGTTACTTACGAGTTGGTTATGCATTGATTGTACGAAAAACGCATTGGTAACTCGATGTTATAAAATCGTGCTCTTGTGTGTAATTCAATGAGTAGTAGAACAAACATATGAGTCGAAGTTTATCTGTTCCTTCTTGGATTAGAAGCTGATATCTGGGCCCCTCGATGATTTTGTTTTGACCTATGTACCGGGCCCGGTCAGAACTAAATTGATGTGTTCAATGAAGTTCTTTGTCAAACAAATCGGAAATCGGGAAACAAATGTTGGACAATAAGTAAGACATTGTTCCATGTATTTGTCCGACTGATATCTAGAACAGAGGATTATATGATCACTTATCTTAAATGGCGTACCATCATCTTCTCAGTTTCGAGAAACCTTGTAAAGAGCTACGATTGCCGATCGGTTCCTGAAGTCATACTTGCAGTAATAGTTACTAGACTTATCCAAGTGGGAGACTGTTGGATAAGGTGTCTAAGTCCATAACTATTTCTGGTATGTACTTGACCCGACCCGGCATGGTCCATTTGGGTTGCATGGCACCATGCAATTGGATAGACTAAATGAGAGAAATAACGCTTGGAGATTATTAATATATTATAAGTTCTAATATATTAATAATATTATTTGATTAGTTTGATCAAGAATTAATTTAGAATTAATTAAATGATCAAAAGATAACTAATTAAATATATGGGTTGATTAAGTAAATCATCCATATCTTGTATAGTGGGCTAAAAGGCTCCATGGATCATCAAGTTGGGTTCCACCCATAGGATGCTCCATGGATGCTCCATGGGAGTTACAAACCCATGGGTCATGGAAATGAAGAGTCATGACACATTAGGGTTTAACCCTAGATGTGTCAACACTATATAAGTAACATGATCTCCTCCCAAATCGGTGACACTAAAGAAATAGAGGGCTTGGCCGATTTTGTGAAGTGAGTATTCTCTCATAAGTTCTTCCAAGAGCATTTGGTGTTGTGTGAAGCATTTGAGGCATCACACTTGGGGTGCTAGGCTCACAAGGTTTCAAGGAACACAAGCAACAACAAGGTAAGTTATTCTATCTATACTTTATGTTAAAATTGTTCCCCATGTATGCTAGATAGGAATATAACCTTGGAAATCAACTTTGCATGACAAATTAGACAAACATAGATCCAAGGTTATTAGGGTTGCATGTACACTTAGGAAGTGTTAGAATGCCCATAACCCATCACTAACTTCTTAGGAACCCTTCCCATTGCTAGCCTCCTACATCACCATATGTCACACCCCTAAACCTGAACGACGGAAACATTCGGGGGCGGAGGACGTCATGTACAATATCATAACAATTGAATAGTAAAGAAATTACACACCACCATAATATATATTTTGAAAAGTTTACATGATTGTTGTATTACATGTTTCAAAGTCAAATACAATATGATACTCCAAAAGATGTTACTAAAGCTAGAGCATTAGTCCCCAAAAGTAGTTGCTAACCTGGTGTTTAGCGATCTCTTGAGAATACAACTTATTTCAAAGAAAAAGTATCAGCAACTAAGTTGGTGAATTCATAAGTAGATATTTGCGTAGATGCATGTCATTCGAAAGTTCATGTTTGTTTTCTAGAAAATCCGATATTTTCTTATAAAGTGAGTTATGAATCGTTGATTTGTATAAAATGAATATATTGTACTAGGAAAATCATATATTTTCGTAAAGTTGAAAAGCAGTCTTAAATGCCCAATACTGTAACTTGTACGTATATATGTTATACTTAAAATGATGATTTATAGTTTTATTAGTAAACAAAACTATAAGAAGTTTGTATGTTTACGTAAAACTAACTATAATAATACTTTTCCCACAAAAACAATATACCATAATAATTGTCTATCCTGTGAGTTTTCATAACCATACTATGATGGCTTTGCCTGTAGCGACGTTCTTCAGGCGTCAAAATGTTATGGTATTTGTCACCCCGCGGACTGTAGCTAACAGTCAGGTTGCGGGATCATCAGTCCCGTATAGATCTATACACACTTATCACATTCTCCGGGCGGAGACTCTGGTTATAAAACAAGGCTTTATTGTATACCTTGATAGGTACGATGAAGACGAATGACTCACATATTCTCAATTAAGTCACGTATTTTGAAATGTGCATATTTATGTCTGAAATGATTACCCTTTTTACAGTGTTGATAAATGCATAATAATGATATGTATTTTCTTTGTATAAACATAATGTTATAGTTGAAATGGTTACCCTTGGTATGATGTAGCATGCAAACATATAAATAAAACATATTTCTATTTATAAAACATATTGTATCCTATGAGGGTAAAGTTGTGATGTGTGATGTTTTGCATATTAACAACTTCATATGATAGTTAATACAATAGTATGAAAGTATAGCAAAAGATTGACGTTTTCACACGAGTTTAACCGTGTGTTTACTTGTATTCCCCCCTTAAAAGTGTCAACAATTAAGTTGGTGAGTTCATAAGTAGATATTTGAGTGAATTCATGCCATTTGAAAGTTCACGTTTGTTTTTCCAGAAAATCCGATATTTTCTTATAAAGTGAGTTATGAATCGTTGATTTGTATAAAATGAATATATTGAACCAGGAAAATCCTATGTTATCCTAAAGTTGAAAAGCAGTCTTAAATGCCTAATACTGTAACTTGTAAGTAAATATGTTATACTTAAAATGATGATGTATAATATTATTAGTAAACAAAACTATAAGAAGTTTGTATTTTTACATAAAAATAACTATAATATTACCTTTCCCGCAAAAACATAATACCATAATAATTGTCTATCCTGTGAGTTTTCATAACCGTACTACGATGGATTTGCCTGTAGCGACGTTCTTCAGGCGTCAAAATGTTATGACATTTGTCACCCCGCAGACTGTAGCTAACAATCGGGGTGCAGGATCACCAGTTCCGTATAGATCTATACACACTTATCACGTTCTCCAGGTGCGGGATCATCAGTCCCGTATAGATCTATACCTTGATAGGTACGATGAAGACGAATGACTCACATATTCTCAATTAAGTCACATATTTTGAAATGTGCATATTTACGTCTGAAATGATTACCCTTTTTATAGTGTTGATAAAGGCATAATAATGAGATGCATTTTCTTTGTATAAACATAATTTTATAGTTGAAATGGTTACCCTTGGTATGATGTAGTATGTAAACATATAAATAAAACATATTTCTATTTATAAAACATATTGTATCCCATGAGGGTAAAGTTTTGATGTGTGATGTTTTGCATGTTAACAACTTCATATGATAGTTAATACAATAGTATGAAAGTATAGCAAAAGATTAATGTTTTCACACGAGTTTAACCGTGTGTTTACTTGTATTCCCCCCTTAAAAGTGTTTAAAAGCATTTAAAAGTATTTGAAAGTGTAGTGATAGGGGTATAAACTCACTTGGTAAGAATGACGGTTTGAAGAAGACGATACTTAGCTCGGGCAGCACTTCAACCGGAAAGAATTCGATTTCTCGGAAATCTTAGGGCTTCGAACTTCCATCAGAGATTGGATATGAAACCGGGGCATCGGGGTAGTCCCGAGAGGGTAGAAGTACGAAATTTAGGAGAGAAAGTAGTGAACTCGCAACCAAAACCCGGAGCCCTTGCATCATATTTATAAGGTGCATTTTTGAAGCTTACGTCATGAGCATGGAGTGGCTCACGTCGTGAGTTCGATCTTATCCCTTACCTAGACTTGACATATGATAGCCCGAATCTGGCTCCCATTAGTCACCAGCTCACGTCGTGAGTTTCCGAAAGTGTGGGGTTTTGTGCCCCGAACTTTGGAAATTTATATCTCTCGCATATGAGTTCCAATTTTTATGTTCTTTATATCCATACGTAGGTGAGAATATACTCTACAACTCTCGTTTAGACTTCGTTGGCTAATTGTGACTTTTATTTTTAATATTACATTTTTAACAGGCCGGGATAGGAAAAGTTCGTTAAAAATTCATAACTTCTTCATCTGACGTCCGTTTTTGTCTGTCTTTTTACCGTTCTACTACTATTGTCGAGATCTTTGATTCTTGTTTAGGTTGTGTCGGCTAAAAGCCACTCGATCTCTAATTCAAGTTTTTAGTTGTATACTGCTATATTCGAAACTTAGAAAAATCGTAATTTCCTCATACAGAGTCAGATTTGGACATTCTTTTTATATATGTTTACGGTTTAATGAGCGGGCCATTCTGAACCTCGAAGATATGTTGAGGGCATGCGTCATTGATTTCGGTGGGAGTTGGGATTCCCACCCGCCGCTTGCAGAGTTCGCCTACAATAACATCTATCATTCCAGTATTGGCGCCCTGCCTTTCGAGTTGTTGTATGGGCGGAAGTGTAGGACCCCAGTCTGTTGGAGCGAGGTTGGGCACAGGGTAATAGGCCGGATAGAGGTAGTTCTACAAACTACCGAGATGATACATCAGAATAGACATCGACTGCAGACCGCTCAGAGTCGGCAGAAAATTAATACCGACCGACGCCGATCTGAGCTGGAATTTCAGGTGGGTGACATGGTTCTCCTAAAGGTCTCACCCTGGAAGGGTGTGATTCGCTTCAGGAAGAGAGGAATATTGGTTCCCCATTACGTTGGGCCGTTCAGGATTGTTGCCAGGGTTGGAAGGGTGGCTTATAGACTAGAGCTTCCAGAGGAGCTTAGCCGGATCCACAACACATTTCATGTTTTGCAATTGAGAAAATGCATTATGGACTTGGAGGCAGTGGTATCGTCGGATGATATTCAGGTTGATGAGTGCCTGAACTATGTGGAGAGGCTTGTGGATATCTTGGAAAAGAAGAAGAAGATTATGCGGAACAATGAAATACCTTTAGTAAAGGTACAGTGGGAACATCGAAGGGGATCCGAGTGGACATGGGAGCCGGAGGCAGAGATGTGCGAGCATTACTCGGCATTGTTTATTCCAGCGGAGTCTAGATTCAAGTGGGGGAGAGTTGTAACGCCCCGATTCTCAGGTATTGTTTTAAATAAGATTTCTTAGGTTAAGCCCTACTCGATGAGTTTGTTACCCTACTCATCGAGTAGCAGCGGGGTGGGATCGCGTGTTAAGTAACCTACTCGACGAGTCCATATTGGGACTCGACGAGTAGGAGCTGGCAGATGAAACCCTAAATCTCGGGGTTTATACCCTTATTTAAAGGGACCTTAGCCTCCCTTGGACCTCTTTACAGTTCTAAAAGAGTCCTTGAGAGCCCTTATTCGTGTGTGTGTGTGTGTGTGCCTTGTGTGTGTTTAAAGCTTGAAAACAGGATCTTTGGAAGGAGAAGACTTGGAGGAGAAGGAGATTGGAGCATTAGAGTGTAGGAATCAACACACATCTCAGAAATCATCTTCTTGAGGTACCTAAATCACCATCTTTCTTGTAGATCTCTTCCATTGTTGAGTTTTATGGTTTTTCTTGGATTATCAAGTTGGTATGATGAGCTATGGGCTAGATCTGAAGTTGTAACTTCATATATGGACCCTCTTCGGATTCTAGAAGCATAAAGTTATAGTTTTGATCATGATTGAGGTCCCTCTTGAGTATGAATCCCCATTAAGAGCTTAGATTTGGCATTTGGAGCCTTTAAAGCCATGCATGCACGTAAAGTTTGCAACTTTACGTGATAAGCATGCCCTAGAAGCTTGGATTTGTAAGTTGGAGCTGCTACATGGCTTAAAGTAGGTCTGTATAGATAAAGGACTAAATGGACTCGACGATTCGCAAGGTTGACTCGGCGAGTCACATGAAGATGGTCGTGAACTCGACGAGTTGGATGAACAACTCGATGAGTCCGATGAAGATTGCCATAAACTCAACGAGTTGAAGAACAACTCGACGATTAGGATGAGTTTTCTCCAGGATATGTATGCATGTGTATCCGTCGAGTTGCAAGGAGGAAACTCGATGGGTGGCCTCAAAAGTTTGATCGATAATCGAAGGAAATCGACGAGTCACCTTGATGACTCGGCGAGTTGGAAAGTGTGTCAAGGAACTCAGCGAGTAGCCGAGGGTACTAGGCGAGTAGCCGAGGGTACTCGACGAGTTAAGGTCAACATGGACTGTTGACCTTGACTGAGGACTTTGACTTTGATCAGGGGTTAACTCGTGGGTTATGGAGTATCTTATAAGGTTAAGGACTTATGAGTATGTTGTACTATGATAATAGGTGGTGGAGCCTGTGTCAAGTGATCCGAGAGTTGGAGTTTACCTTTCGAGTCGACATCTGCGAGGTGAGTTATCCTCACTATATCGATAGGGTCTACGGCACCAAGGCCGACCCTTTAGTTGTTATTGTTATGGTATGCTACATGTGGTTATGATCTGTTAGATCGGAATCAGGGTAGACAGTATGTTATGCTCTTATGATCCGTAGGGATTGGTATCTTAGTGACATGCTAGGTCGATACTCTAGTTACATGAGAATTCTTTGATTGATGATCAGTGAGATAGATATGTTTGATGTTGTATATGCTAGTATATGATAGATATTTGCACATGGTTATTTGCTTGTTGGTTAGGTTGAGGCGGTCCTGCTTTGTGTTGAAGGCCAACATACCCTATGAGCGGTCCGGGGAGACTGTAGGCCCACATGGCAGACCAGTCATGCCGAAGGCTTGGGATAGATCTAGACAGACTGTAGGCCTATTAGGGCGGTCCAGTCAGGCCGATGGCCCAATATGCATGATTGATTGATTGATTATTACTGGTATGGTATTGTCAGTGTGGTATTGGTATTTTGGTGGTAGCTCATTAAGCCCTCGGGCTTACAGTTTTCAGTTTATTGTTTTAGGTACTTTAGGAGATCATGGCAAGGCGAAGCCATGACCGTACCGCTCCTCATCCTTATGTTATGATTTTGGGACACTTTGATGGATATTGATTTGAGAACATTTTTGTAAACAAACGCTGTTTGATTTTATTTAAGATTGAAAAAGTTTAAATTTGGCGTAAAATTTATGTATGTTCCAAACAATGAACAGACTCTAAGTAATTATCAACAGAGAGGAGAAACAAGCGGCCGCAACACAAGAAGGTTACCAAACAACCCTTAAGCAGACAAGTAAATAGTCATCATGGGGAGAGAAGAAACAACATACAAAATGGAAAGAATTGATATCACTTAAGCCGATCAGAGAGGAGTGTGTGCATGACATGTAGGAGAGAAACCTATTTAGCATAAGCAATAGAAGAAAAGAATCGGAAAAAATAAGGTTCTATGCTGAGCATACATGTAGGTCACCGGAAAGCAACAATCACTACCCTCATGAGTAATGAAAGAAGTGATGTTTCTGTAAAGACTTTGAGCAATATTTTCTTTACAAGTAGCTCAATCATCTGACTACACTCATATCATGGTCAAACGCCACAACTTGACCAAGGCTACCTTGTTAGCCTAAGAATACATCTATTCGTTACAAGTAGCTTGGTCAGCCGACTACACTCATATCATGTTCAAACACCACAAACTGACCAAGGCTACCTACTTAGCCTAAGAATACATCTATTCTTTACAAGTAGCTCGGTCATCCGACTACACTCATATGATGGCTAAACACCATAACTTGACCAAGGTTACTTGCTTAGCCTAAGAATACAAATTGGGTAAATTAGAAAAGAAGTAGCTTTCTGTAGCCATAAAGCAATTGAATCTTGCAACAAGGAGTATTAAATAAGGTCATTCTGATACAAACACCAAGGGCATCATTGTCATTTTACACATTACAGGCTGTGTTAATGCTTTTAATAACTTGTCGTATGCTTAATTATTCACATTAAACCACCCGTGCTTCTTCCTTGTCCATTCCTTTTCATATCCAACTGCAAGTAAAGATTAGGAAGACTTAACACAGATATGGTCAATATAAGAAGTAAAGAACATATGAACTCAAAATTAGAGCTAAACCAAGCCTTCAAATTGAAACTGATATTGAAGTAACCTTGCAAACAAACATGAATCGTGACGTAATTTCCGATAACCAATCCCTTTTATCAAAATTGGTAACTCCTTCGATGGATTTTATGGTGGATGATGGTGGGCGAAGCAACGGTGATCTAGGGTTCTTTAATCGTTGACACAGATTCAAAAAGACCTAGTATCAAAGAGTGACAAAAGAATTAATAGAAATACATATTATTAGAAAAATTATATACATGGTATCCTGATCTCCAACAAATTTGATTATTTCTTATTTTTCATCAATATAAAACAAATAATAGATTGATTGAAAGGTTTCATCTGAAACAAAATGAAGATCTTTAAATTACAAAGAAATTATTTAAAAAAGGTTTTGGGTTTGATTGACGGTAAGATAGATCGAACCCAAAATTTGGAAATATAGAAGAGAAAGACGGACGTGTCGTCGTTATTCGTATGCATTTGAGTTTTAGAAGAATCAGAAACGCAAAAGTATATGGACAAGGTATCAGATGGAGAAGAGATAAAGTGATGTTGATTTCAATAGAAAAAGGGACGCACCAGCTGAATCACTTTGCCATAGAAACTAAGGACTTTACTTGAGTCGTCAATTAAAGGATTTTGTGCCCATAGATAAAACCGACATAGGGGAGAGAGAAGCGGAGGCGGGTGTTTCTGAGAGAAAGGCGGAACAGTGAGAGGAAGCTATCGATATAGCGATATTGATAGTGGGAGGCGACTAAAACGGCGATAATGTTTATGAGAGAACGTGTTGGAGGTTGATGAGAGAAGAATGTGGTGGGAGATAAAGTTGGAAGGATCCGGTCGATATGATTGAGGAAAGACGATATAACATAGAAGATGGTATATGGTTGGATTTCATTGGAGAATAAAGTCGTGAAAAAGAAGAAGCAAACATGTATTCATTTGCACTATCTGAAAAAAATATTGATGAATGTGAAAAAAATAAACAATTGTTACTTAAGGAACATAAAATTAATCTTACTATAAATTATATCATAAGTACTAAGAATTTGCCTTGTATGAAAAAACTTTAATTTCCCTTTTTATCTTTTTCTTTATAAATAAATAAAATTGTTTATTTTGATTTCATTTCATAACTTCTATCACATAAAACTTTGTATAAATCCAAATATATTAATGATATTTTCTTATTTTTACATAAATAATAATATAAATTCATCTCAATATGAAATAACATATTTCGGTTTCATCTTTTTTCTTTATATTGTTATAAAGTATTTTTTGAATTGTTTTATTCCGTCTATCATACCGACTAAAATATAAAATTATCTCGTTATGCGGCTGAAATCCAAAAAGCACAGTACTATTTTTCCTTTAATCTTTTTTAGAATTCCAGCTACATCACGATGCAAAGTGTAACCACCCTAGTTAAAAACAAAATCACTACCTAAAGCTATCCGGTGTGGGCAACACTCCACCGGCGTTTTTCCGGCGTGACACCAAAAAAATTGTTTTACCACGGCACAAACATCGCCCCCTTCATTGTTTTTGCACGTTATAGGTTTGACGTTGCTTCCCGTTAGCACCACAACCTCCGGTAACGCCGTTTCCTTCTTAAATTGGATAAAAACGCCCGTGAAACGTTGCCCACACCGGATAGCCTAACAAGCATCACCCTGGTCCCCACCCCATCTTGTCCAGTGATGCCTTTTCCCCTTTCATTTTTGTGTTTAATAGGCTTTGAAATGTCTTTTTGACCATCAAAGCTTTTATATGTTTTAAGATTTATACACGAAATAAATTTTAGTCGTAATTATATTTTTTGTTTTGAACATTTTGGTGAAAATAACAAAAATCTGAAGATTTAGTAAAATGTCACATGTTTAAAACTTTTGGAAAACTTCAAGAGACTCTTTATATATCAATTGTTTTTGGTAACTATATAAGTTGTATCATGTTCATGTGATTGAGATGCGATCCAATAAATGTAAGTATTTCTGTATTTTAATTTATAAGAGTGATGTTTTGTCAAATATGAAGTTATGAACTAACAAAACGATGTCGATTATATATATATATATATATATATATATATATATATATATATATATATATATATATATATATATATATATATATATATATATATATATATAGGTAAAGTGAATATACCTAACAATCTTATATAAACTTAGGTACCTAACCTCATCAAACTAGGTCATTTTGCATTAAAATTTCATTGCAATCATGCAAGATTCTTAAACTTTATCCCTAAACTTGATTTACTTCAAAAAATTTGGAAATTCATCATTATATTTCTCCTACATCATTTCATTTGTAGCAGTAGGATATGAAGCTTATCAGACGGTATTTAGTAAAAGGACGTGATGTAAAAGAAAGATAATGGTGAAAGTCCAAAGATTTTGGAAGTAATAAAGTTATATATATATATATATATATATATATATATATATATATATATATATATATATATATATATATATACACTACCTTATAAAAGAAAATCTTACTATTTCTATAAATAGAATCAATATAATAAGAATATTTTTTTAAGACGTTCAAGTCTTTAAACTTAAAGTACAACCAACTATTAATATAATAATATTATAATATATATCTTACAAATGATAATGCTAGAGATACAAGTATTAAAAACACATTTCAATTAGTATTTCCTTATTTTTAGGGATTGAATTAGTATTTTCATCAATTTTGACCCAACTTGTACTCCTAAAATATCTCTTCTCTGGTATCTGGTGCATTCGAAATCTGAAAAATTTATTTTCGACAAATCGTTTGAAATTTAAAAGTTTATTCAAATTGGAGTTCCCTAATTTTTTGCATAAAATATAGTTGACTGGAGATTAATTCAAATCTGCATCTCCTTTTCCTCCATGGAATCCACCACCACAATATTTTCTGGTTTTGGCATTGCACTTTTTATTTTTGTGAAACCGATCGATAATGATGCAAGTGTTCTTAAAAATATAACATGTCTCCGAATGGAACTAATTGCTTGAATGAAACTATTCGCCGCCGCCGCTTTGCGTGGGCAAACGGCTAGTATATATATATATATATATATATATATATATATATATATATATATATATATAGGATCGAGTGAATACTAATTTTAAATTGAGGACACCTTACAAAATTGAAAACAAAATCATAAAATCGAGCATAGATCTATGTTCAGAAGAAAAAAAATTGAAAAAAAAATTGGATCATTAAAATTGAACCATTGATCATAATGATGCAAAATAAAATTTTAATACTGAATCATTGATCAATTTTAGTTATGCAAAATTTTTTCCCGGACATAGATCTATGCTCGTATTTATTATTTGTATTTTTTTTTTCAATTTTTTTAAGATATCTTTACGAGTTCTGATTTTAAAATGAATCATCACAGGAACCGGATTATATATATATATATATATATATATATATATATATATATATATATATATATATATAGTCTTAAAGTAAAAATTTTGGAAAACTTATTTGTTATTATAAATATCTTTGACACGTTGTAAATATTTTATTCATACTACTCAGGTAAAAGCATAGTTTTAAAAGTTAGTTGTGTTTACAAACAAATAAACATGCAAAACAATTTTCATATGAAACTCTCTAAGAACTAGACCTCACATTGGCATTGGCATGCACAGCGAACATTGTTTGTTTTTTTTAGACAGAAAGGAACATTGTTTGTCTTATATATATATATATATATATATATATATATATATATATATATATATATATATATATATATATATATTTCAAATGAGAACAAAAAAAAGATTAAGAACCGTAACAACCTCTAACTTTAGATGTTTATAAAGAGTTTAGGGTAACCCTAAACCCTAAATCTTAAATAATAAACCTTAGGAAAGCTTGACTCAAATAATAAACCCTAACAAAGCTTGATATATACATTTATTTATTTATTTATTTATTAATTTGTTAGACATTTTTAGTTCTGTAAGAAAGCTTGACCCAAATAATAAACCCTAGGAAAGCTTTACTAAAATAAAAACGCTTAGTAATACCGATAAAACAAAAATATCAATTACACATTGCCAAAGTTTATATGAATTATTAATAATATGTACTACATATTCAAACTTTCATTTACATGACTGAGAAAGAATATAAACACTTGACAAAAGACTAATTATTTACATTACAACTGACAATTATAATTTATATGACATCAAGTAAATCGGTTAACTTAAAAAGAGATTGGATATTTACATTACAATTGACAATGGCTAGAGGGAATAGACTCGATAGCATCTCGGCATATCCGATCCGAACACGACAAACATTGATACACCAACTCGGCATGCCGAGTTTGGTCGCCTAACTCAGCAAATGTATATCGATGAGAGTGAAAGAGATTTTTTAAAATTTGAATTTCATGCCTGTTTTTATACAAAATGTTACCACTTTTTAATTCAAAATTTTAACAATTTTACAACCTTTATACTTGCCAATATTACCTTTTTAACACACAACAACCTTCAACTTTTCATCCAAACACTCCATATTTTGTGAAAAACTGGTTTCACGATCCAAGCTAAAAACTCTAAGAAAAAGAAAGACTAATACCCAAAACACAACCACTTCAAACCCATCGTCACCTATCTTCTTCCAAAATCTAAGTGATTAACCTATTTATTCACCTCCTAGCTATCATTATCTCAGTGCATAGTACACTCTATATCCTACTGATGCATAACCCAAATTCCATTCTCAATCCCAATCTCAACCCCAACTCCAATTCCAATCCTAAGTGTTGGTAATTTTAGTATTGTCAACATATTTTATTGTATGTACTATTGTTGTCGAGATAGGTCGAGTTCAATTAGCCATCCGAGATTGGAGGTACGGAGTGCACAATCAGAGTGTTAAATGTGAACTCGGGTATACTGGGGTTCGAGGGCAGCGCCCTTGGGTATGTGGTTCAAGGGGAAGTGCCCCTAGCGGGGTCTAGAGGCAATACCCCTAGTAGGGTCCAAGGGACAGAGCCCCTGATGGTGGTTCCACCCATACATTTTCCAGCCAAAAAGCCTACTGATGACATGATATTGATGTAGGCTTCGGTTATGTGCATTAACTAATCATTTTGGCACCATTTTGAAGGTAACCGTTTTCAACCACTTTTCTTTTATGTATAATAAGAAGTGAATGATCCAGGAAAAGGGTTGAACTTTGATGCATACGAAATTGATCATTATTAATTTTCAGTCTCTCAAGAACACATAACATCATAAGGTATTCTATGTTTAAGATTTGGATTATGCCTGTAATTCAAATCAGATTTCCTGGATTATCTCAGTTCTGAATTTATGTATCCTAGGATATAAGAGACAGATTACAGTTTTTTGAAAGTGAATTTATCACGATCCAAGAAATATCTAAGTATTATTGCTATTCCAAAATCTTTATTTCGAACAATTTTCTAACAATCGAAATCTATAAATTTTGTGAAGGAATAACAATGGCAGAATCTGTCAGGGACATGAGTTCTAAGTTTGGAAAACTTGATAATTTTGAAGGAAACGACTTTCATCATTGGTAGAAGAAGATACATTTTTTTCTTACAACTTTAAAGACTATGCATGTTTTGAGTACCCCTGCACCAGAGGCCCAAGAAAATGAAATGTCGGAACACACCAGAAAATGTTGCAAGTGGGAAAATGATGGTTACATCTTTTGTGGTCACATCTTGAATGGTATGTATGACTCCCTCTTTTACATCTATCAAAATCATGAATCTGCCAAAGATATGTGGGATGTCATTTAATCTAAATATATGGCAGAAGATGCCCCAAGTAAGAAATTTATTGTTGATAATTTTATCAATTAAAAAAATGGTGGATTTGATACCTATCATGGAACAATACAATGAACTCATAAAGATTCTAGGATAATTTGAACAAAACAAGATGAAAATGGATGAATCCATTTATGTCTCTAGTGTCATTGACAAATTGACCCCATCTTGAAAAGATTTCAAGCACACATTGAAACACCAAAAAGAAGAGTTATCTCTAGTGCAACTTGGAATCCATTTAAAAATTGAAGAGGGCCTAAGGTCCAAGAAAGTGGAAAAGGAAAGGAAAAAAGAAGTTTCTGGATCTTCTGTGAGTATGATAGAAGAAGACAAAAACCAGAAAAAAAATAAGTTTGGAAAAAGGAAGCAAAGAGATGACAACCAAAAAGGTTCCAATAAAAAGGAAAAACTCGTGTGGTGGAATTGCAACAAACAGGGTCACATGAAGCATGATTTTTGTTTGAGCAAGAACAAGAATGGTGCAAATACATCTAGAAATTTTACTTCTTGACAAGGATCAAGGTCTAAAACCACGACATAGTCAAACTTTTATTTATGGAAATACTATTCCTGTGCATGATGATGATTATTTGTAACACTTGATTCAAAGTACTTTTCAGTTTGGACACTTGGAGTACGCTTAGCATACTCCTTGTATGATGAGCGTAATAGTGCATATTGGATCATGGGTTCAATCAAAATATATTGGGC
Source organism: Lactuca saligna (assembly GCF_052625555.1). NCBI lineage: Eukaryota > Viridiplantae > Streptophyta > Magnoliopsida > Asterales > Asteraceae > Lactuca > Lactuca saligna. Next base: position 48,412,091 of record NC_136425.1, read on the forward strand.
GTACGTGGAGTACATAAGGCGTACGTGAAGTTTAATGAAATCCTAATTTTTAGGCTTTGCAACCTATTTAAACCTCGTGATAGCCTATTTTGGTCATGTTTATGTAGCCTCCACCCTACTTAGTCTAGAAATTGAAACCCTAGTGGGTTGTTTAGAGTTTTGAGCCATCAAGTATGTTTGTTGAAGCTTTATGAAGGAGAAGAAGAAGTGGAGTATTTAGAGTTGAGCTTGGAGCTTGAGGATCTGCATTAAGTTCATCATTTCTAACCTTGTGAGGTAAAAACTCCCATCTTGCTAATCTATGATGCTAGATCTAGTTTTAGTTCCATTTTTATGCTTTTTGAGTCCTTTGAATGATTGTTGAGCCTCTTGATTCATTCCAGAAGCGATTAATGGCAGATCTAGGTCCCTTTTGGTCACTCTGTCCATAAAAATGCAAGCTTTGAGGTGGTTATGGAATCATGCATGTGTTAAGACCTTTTATTAAGCTTCTTTGAGCTTTAGAGCCACGTTAAGCCTTGTATGCACGTAAAGGTGCCAACTTTAAGTGGTAAACCACCTTAAGGAAGTCAGATCTGAGTTTAGGGTTGAAATCTTAACTGAATAAGGGCTTAATGATGGAACTTGGCCATGTTAGGGTGTATGCTATGCATATAAGCGGGTACAACAAGCCCAAAGCCAGTACATTAAGCGTATGAGCTGAGTACGCCCCGCGTACTCAGCAATGGGCTTCAGAATTGTAGGATTTTTTGTATTGGGCTATGTTGGACCTTAGTAGTCTTAAGCCTTGTTGGGTTATTAGAATTCTATTTTTTTGGGCCTTTTGGATAGTTGGCTTGGTGCTTGGCCTTGGTCTGAGTTCAGTAAATGGTAAAAAGGTCTTTTACCCTAGTTTGGACTCTTTGTGTGAATTGTGGTCCAATTATTAATGGGATATTATTTTGTGATTGATAGCGTAGGGATATTAGCAGATTTGTAGCCAAAGATTTATATATGGGATTTAGCAGTCTGACATGAGTTTCATCACTGTGTTTTGCGGTTTGAAGACACAAATTTCGGCCTGTGGTTTATTATGTTAGGATGCTAGATGTCTGCATGACTCTTGCATATGTATGTATGCCGAGCGAGACTCGATGTCGGGCGAGGCCCGTTGACTGTATTGTATGTTATTATCTTTATGATTATCACATGTATTAGTAGGATTATGTGTTTGTATGTTGGGCGGGGCCCATTATTCGAGTTAGAGCGAGGCTCGTTATACTCAGTGGGCGGGTCCCGTTATGCGAGTTAGAGCGGGGCCCATTGATTGAAAAATCGGTATACCGGGTGAGGACTGATGCCTGACGAGGCCCTCTTTGTGTTTGTTATGTATGGTATGGGGTGTTTTAGCGAACTCACTAAGCTTTGTGCTTATGGTTTTTAGTTTATGTTTTAGGTACTTCTGGTTTTAAGGTGAAGAGCCCAGGATGATTGCAATGCACACTCCACCATATTCCACATTTTGTGATTTACTTTAATATTTATGATGTATTGATACATTTTGTTCCACCTTGGTTTCTATGATGTGTCCTTGGGATTACTATTTTATTATTTTAAAAATGAAATTTTTGGTCTTATTTATGGGACATTAAAAGTTGGTATCAGATCCTTAGTTTGAGGGATTTAGACATACTCTTGGGTATCTGAGCTCAAACTGAGGATTAGGTAAAGTTTTTCAAAAAATGTTTTTAAAGGAAAGGGTTTTCTAATACAATAAAGGGTGTGGTGCATGCAATCAATCGAGCTCAAGTAAGATTTCCCAAAATACCCATAAATGTTATTTGTTATGATTTGTATTGTGAATCTGTGAACTGCATGCTAGTTAGGGCTAAGGATCTACTTAGTGTTTCCATGGTAGAATGCTAGGAGAGTTGTCTTTGTATACCTATTGTTTGGGCTTATACACTTACATGCTAGTTGATTAGTCAATGTTGGATTGACCGAATATGCGATGCCTTGTAACCTAGGAAGCATAGGATGATAGATTAGGAATATGTATTAGTATCGGGGATTGCTAAGTGCAGACTTTAAAAATTGTATACGGTTCGGATCATACAGCCATAGAATTATTGATTTTGCCTGATTTCATATTCCTTGTTTAGTTGTGGTCGTAGGGTAGGCTCTTTTATTCGACAATCTATTTGATCCTGTATTTTGTATAATTTACATGCGTAAGGCTACCGACAATGAGAGTGGAAGTTCCTAGCATGAGTTGTAGTATGTAAGTTGGATGTTCTTAGTTATTTTATGGATTAGAGTGCTACTGCACGAATGCTGCTTGCTTTGTGCTTTGTAGAACTCTTAAGTGATGTGAGTTAGCTACTAATTGCATACATCAAGTCACATGTGACGAGGGTTGGATAATCTCAGAGTGACAGATTTGACCCTATTCTATATCTACCCGTTTGAGTCTAACCGTTGTGGGGATGAGTCTTTTACTCGAAGGATTATCTAAGATTTGTTGCATGTGTTTGTATTCATGAGGTGGGTAACTAGAATTATGGGGAGTTCTTTAGGAGTTGATGGCAGGGTGAGGTCGGAAACGTAGGAAAACCTAGGAAGTGCCTCAATGGGTTTAGTTGTGTCGTTTAGTGAGCCTTTGGAGTATCGGTTGAAAAGTTGATTTATAGGATTCGGGATGATTCTCGAGGAAAGTATGGATAGGTGTGGAAGGTAGTATTAGGCCCGTACTACTGAGAGCACAAGATCCATACTTGAATCGGGGAGAGTCTTGGAGAATCTAGGAAGCCTGTGGGATGAGGATTTTTGAATATGTTTTGATCATTTGCATGGTTGTTTTTCAAAATGGTGATGATCACTAAGGAAGGAGATTCAGGTTTGGGTTCAGGATCAGTTGCAGATACTGGGCTGATCGATGAGAGGATGCGATAGTTTATCTCATCAGAGATTACCCACGATATTTTGGAGTAGACTTCTATGATCTTTGGTTCGATCAAGGAGGGGATTTTGGAGCCCTTGGATGGTCGTCACAGGGCTTTTCATACCAATATTATTCTAGGATAGTTGGGGGCCCATTTGGATCCCCAAGCTTGTGGAGCTCTAAAATCCTTCGGGAAGGAGGGTCCTGCTGCTAGCTTTTGTCTGATTGGATTAGAAGTGGGTTATACATCATGTTTTTAGGAGGATGAATCCCATGATTCTATTTCCATAGAGGTTTAGCGAGCTTTATGCAAGGAGTTACCTGACATCATTGGTCGTGCCACGGATAGATTGGTCGTCAGGTTCGAGGGTCAGACATTGTTTGTTCAAATGGTTGATGGGATGGTTGGGGTAACTCATTAGTAGGAGATTGGTTCGGATAAGCAACTGGGGAAGAGGAAGAAGACTCATGGTCCAACTTGGCAATCTGAACAGTTTGATGTTGTTATGGCTAATGCTAGAGACCTAAGGGGCCATGATGTTTGCACGAAGGATGAAGGGCAGATGAGCATGTACACGATAGGTCTAAGTGTGGCAGGTACGAATGAAAGGGCCACATCACCCAAGAATGCACCATGGAGGTAGAATTCTGTCATCGTTGTCATCAACCTGTTCATATAAGGGCGAATTGCCTGCGCTTAGTGGCTGGGGAAGTTTAGGTTACATTGCAGGTGCTTCCTCAGGATGAGGAGGTCATGATTTCATCAAATGCTATTACGAGTATAATATATTCTTCTTTCCTCTTGATTATTATTAATATTTATATTGCTTTGGAATATTGTAGGATATGGGTAACAATCATCTTTGGGTTAGCTCTATGTTATTGCCTGGGTTATATCATCAAGAATTATGTGCCAATTTTCATGAAAGAGTAATTAGTGGGTCATATCTTGTAGAGCAGGATTCAGTTGTTCGATTGATTGTTCCGCTTCTTTTGATGGGATCAATTAAAGGTTATTGATTGGAAGATCTATGGTTGAATCAGCAGAAAATAGTTCATCAGTGAAGTCGAATTTCGAATGTTATGGCATTTATTCAAATATTTTTGGCAGTCGTCTACAATAGGACCTTTGGATTCAGTCACTAATGTTGCTAGGGAAGTAACGGTAACAAGAAGATGTAGATGGCAGGTGCATGAGTTTGTTTGGTTATTGGAAGTGTCAGGGGAATTTTATATTATAAGTGTTGAATATGGTTAGAATTTAGGGATCCTTCTGAGGATGGGAAGTTGGAGTGAATATTCTCTAGTTCGGGTCAAGGGTTATAGTCTTTGTCACTAGCATAAAGGACTTAAGGATTTGGTGTGGTATCATGGAAGTTATTGGGGTTATCGGACTTTCTAAGATTTCGAGGAGTATTCATCTGGATTTTAAGAGTTGGGTGATCGTAGAGGTTGGCTAGTAATGGAACACAAGTATTGGTAAGCGTAGGTCACAGATGGTTCATGTTATATGAAGGTAATGTAGGTTGGAAATACATTAATTTTTGTGGGTTTGGAGAGCTTCGAAGAATCCAAGCAAGGGAGAATCATTTAGAATTCCAAGAGTTGGATCAGGTGTGAAACTAGGGTAAGTTTCACATCCCATTCGGGAGGGGAGACGACTTAAGTGGTCGTCTAGATTGAAGTTGTGTAAGTTGGGAGTTCAGGAAACTTCCAACAGTTGGTCGGCTCTTGTGATGTATAGCAGTCTTGTGGATGGATCTAGATTGAGGGTTATGTTAGAGCCTCATTTCATGTTCTTATTTGATGAAGGCTTTGAGGTTCAAAGCATGAACCGAACACCTGATTGGAATTCAGTTGGATGAAGGTTTAACTCAGGATGATTGGGGTTGATATGGTATAGGTGTGGTAAGACCATGGCTAGTAACCATGGCAGGTTAAATGTGTCGTAAGACTACAGGATGGTCGTAGCATGCACTAGTTTGAGGTAGACTATCGTCTATATGGTTATGAGTATAAAAGAGGATCAGTTCGTGCCTTGGGCAAGACGGAAAAGATTGCCAGATAGCATTTCTCCGTTTTAGGAGGAGGACCATTGGGGTCTAAGGTAAAGTTGGGATTATCTAGCTCTAGTTCGAGTAGGACCTGTATGCAAGGCTCGTGTGATAATGGCAATGCAAGTGGCACCTGTTAGAGACTGTTTGGGTTGAGCTATTGGATCATGATTTTAGTAGAAAAGGTTATATGGTCAATGAATGGCTCAGAGTGATGCATAGGCTATGGTCTTTATTTTAGCAAATTATGAATTAAGGAATCTTTATGCCAAGGGCATCAGCTGAAGGGTTCAGGGAAAAAAGGATTTTTTCGGTTTTGTGGTAGAAAAATCTCTTGTGGTCGTATTTTGGAATGATCTTACCTATGTGTGGGTCAGGAAAGTTATAGGACTTTAGCATTATAGCAGAAGTGTATCGATTTAGCAGTTAAGGAAAACAATGACTTGTTCAGCACTAGAAGGTTTAACTCCCATATTGTCTCTTGTTATTTATTATATCCATGGATTCATTAACATCAAGATGAGTCTCTTACTCAAATGACTATCTAATTCCTTTTTCCAAGTGAAAAGATTCTTTGAGCAACGATGTTCTGTGATTCTGTTTTTCCAGTAGCAACATCACGTAATCAGAAGTTGGGTAATCAGTTTGGAAGACAAGTGGAATTGAATTAGCAGTGGTTCAGTATGGATGGTCTGTCAGAGAGTCAGACAAGTTCAAGATTTCAGATTTCGAGTAGAGTAGAAGTGGTTATTCTACATGGGATTAATTAAATCTGACTAAGGATCCATTCATTGTCAGGATTTAGGAGCCCTGGTAAGGTTGGGTTTGATTTCATTTAGAATGGTTGCTGTATGCGCGGGGTTGGTTACTCAGTCCACATCAGGGTTGTGGTTGTTTTGCTTAGACTGCTTGGCGTGCCTGGGATGGTAAGGAACCATTTTGAGGATGAAATCAAATTTAAGTGGGGAGAGTTGTAACACTTGATTCAAAGTACTTTTTAGTTTGGACACTTGGTGTGTAATGTTTTGCAAAATTGGTCCCTGGGGTTAGATTTGCCAACTTCAGGAGTGTTAGAGTATGTTGAACTTAATCCTTGTACGTTAAGCGTACTAGTGCATGTTGGATTGCAGGTTCAATCCACATACGTTGGGCATACATGGAGTACGCATGGCATATGTGAAGTTTACTGAAACCCTAATTTTTAGGGTTTGCACCATATTTAAACCTTGTGATAGCCTCTTTTGGTCATGTTTAGATAGCCTCCACCTCCCTTATCCAGAAATCAAAACCGTAGTGTGTTCTTGAGATTTTTGAGCCATAAAGTGTGTTTGTTGGAGATTTGTGAAGGAGAAGAAGAAATGGCCCATTTGGAGTTGAGCTTCAAGCTTGTGGATCTAGGTTTAGTTAATTATTTGCCATCCTTGTTAGGTAAAAAGCTCCCATCTTGCTAATATATGATGCTAGATCTAGTTTTGGTGCCATTTTGTGCTTTTTGAGTCCTTGGAATGATTATTGAGCCTTTTGATTCACTCCAAAGGTGATTGATGGCACATATAGGTCCCTTTTGGTCTCTTTATCCATAAAAATGCAAACTTTTAGGCGGTTATGGAATCATGCATGTGTTAAGACCTTTTGTTAAGCTCTTTTGAGCATTATAGTCTCATTAAGCCTTGTATACACGTAAAGTTGCCAACTTTACATGATAAACCACCTTAAGGAAGTGAGATCTAGTTGTTGGGTTGAAGTTTTAACCGAATAAGAGCTTAATGATGGAAGTTGGCCATGATGGTGTGTAAGTTAGGCGTACAAGCAAGACAACTTTATCCTTAGGCAATAAGAAAAACATAGTTACTATTATTGAAGATTATTCTCGGTTTTGCTATGTTTACTTATTACTTTCTAAGGATGAAGCTCTTAATAAATTAACAATTTATAGAACTTAAATTGAGTTATAAAAAATGACTTAATTATGAAACTTTGTATTAATAGATCGTGGTGAGTATTATGATCCAAGTTATTTCCAAACTATAGGAATCATTCAAGACAATACATCTCCATAAACTCCTCAACAAAATGATATATCGGAAAGAAAGAATAGATTTCTTAAAGAAATGATGAAGTTTATGTTGTCATACTTTGGTTTGAGTGACGGATTATGGAGAGAAGCTATGCTAACAGCTTGTTATCTATTAACCAGGGTTGCAAATAAAAGGAACAATATAACTCCATATGAGTTGTGGTACAAGAAGAAACCAAACATGGGATATATGAAAGGTTAGGGATGTCGAAGAATTGTTAACTGACTGAACCTAAAAATAAAATTTTAGGTGAAAGAGGTATAGATTGCATCTTTATTGGATATGCTTAGCATTCCAAAGCCTACAGGTTCTTTGTTTTAAAACCGAATGATTATGTTTTACTAAATACTATCATACAATCACGAGATGCTATATTTAATGAAAATAGTTTTTCATCTATACGTAGAACAAGGGACATACTCCCTAGTTCCAGTGGAACTAACAAAGAAGATGAAGTTGTGCCTAATTCTGAGGAAACATATAAGCTTTGAAGAAGCAGGAGGGAAAGGGAAACTAAATCATTTGGATCTAACTTTTAGCTTTATCTAGTTGTGGGATCTAGGGATAAAATCCTAAATCAATGTTTATAATGTTGTAATGTTAAAGAAGATCCTAAGATATTTGATAAAGCAATGAGATCTTAGGATGTAGCCTTTTGGAAAGAAGATATAAATGATGAAATGGATTCCCAATATGTATTTTATGTACTAAGTAATAAACGAATGAATCTAGATTAACTAATCTGTAATAGGTAGTATACCTAATCGAATAGCAAGATAGTTTAGGTAAGTAGGGTATCGAACACATGGAATGGAAATATCAGCTAAAATACTACTAAATGTTAACTAATTCAAACAACTAACTAAAGAAGGATTTTTTCTAGTCTTGCAAGTATAGAAACTTAAAACTATTATCACTAAAAGCAATTAAACTAAAAAAAATGCAACTCCAATTAAGAATTAAGACAAGATATTAAAGAGACTTCTGTTTAGATTCGATTCACACTACTCCTATGGTTGATTTCTTGGATAAGTGCAAATTAAGTTGATTGTTGCTTATTGATTCCTAAGTTGATTATACTTTATGATTAAAAGAATAATCCTTTAGTAAAACTAATTCATTCATGCATTGATCACATGAAAAAACAAATAAGATTACTAGTATTAGATTTGAGTTATGATGGACTTGAACTAATGATTCACATTAATAGATAATAATATCAATTCACTACATGAATGATGATCACATATTAGCTTCCATATTAATTTTCTTATTCTTTTATTTAACCATAGGTTTATGATCAAATAACTAGATACGATTCAAGTTTACTAAATAAGAATGATCATTAAATTCAAAAAAAAAAAAAAACTCAACAATAAACAGAAGTAGTTATTATTAACACAAAAGGATCTTTAACAAGCTATCATAACAAATAAGCAACTAGAAACAATAAAAAATCCAATAAATCAACATAGTCATAATGATCATCTACTCTAAATAAAAGTTAGGTTTTTAGCCCAAGATTTTTGGAAACAAACACTTAAAAACTAAGTTCGCAATGGAAATCATAATGAAGAACAAAGTAAATAAGTTTTAGAAGTATTATTGCCTCAAATCTCTTCAAAAGCTAATCTTCAATCGAAATCTGAGCTACCTCTATGTTCCGGTACTTATATGGTCTAAAAAGTCGAATAAAACACCCATCATTCATTAGGGTTGAGAGAGAATACGTCATATTTATAAATCCCAAATATGGCCCACCATCCTGTGGTTGACCGCCACCATGATGTGGTCTTCATTAAAAACATGTATTCACCAAGTTACTGGTTAGTTGGGATTTTTCCATCCTCCACGTCATGTTTAAATCACCACTACGTGGTCTTCTATTTTTAAAATTTCTTTGATTTTGATCAACTTTTCCTGCTTCTATCTCCATAATAGCTTCTTTTTGATCCCGAGCATGTCTTTACTGCTACAAAACAAGTTTTTAAAAAAATTAAGTACCTTTTGTTCTATAATAAGCATAAATATAGCAAAAATTATTAAAATAATGCATTCAAATATATAACTAAATATGCATATATCAAGATACCCCACATACAACAATCCAAAAACCATAAGGTAAAATTTTCATTTTTAATTCAACAAATAAATACTATTTATTCTATTCAACCATTTAAAAGCACGTCATAGTGAAAATAGATATCAGACTACAATCCCTAAAATCATAAAGTTGCTAGAACATGGGTTGATGCACTGCCATCAAGTCGGGCCCTTCCCTTTCGAACCAGAAGTACCTAAACCATAACCATAAAAACCGTAAGCACCAATCTTAGTGAGTTCCCTAAAATACCACATACCATAGATATCATTAGGCCTAGCCCACACATTGGGCCCAACCCACCATAATGGCCCTAGCCCTTCCAAATCAATGGGCCGAGCCGGACATACAAATGCAAGAGTCACAGAGACAACTAGCACCCAAAATAAAATACAATAGGCCTAGCCCTTCCTGATCCATGTGCCTAGCCCAACATATAAATAGGCCTAATTCGTCATATAATGGACCTATCGCTTCATATAATGGGCCTAGCTTAACATACTATGAAAGAGTCACAAAGACAACTAGCATAACAGATCCTAGTGGACCGACATTTGTGCCTTTGACCCACAGGTACAATGAGGAGACTCACCTCACAGTCAAACCAAATAGCTACAACCACACGCTGCTCCAAATACCAACTCTACCGATAACCTTTACAATAAATAATAATCAAAACTCAGATTATAGCTCAACATACCTAAAATACCCTTACGTCAACTTAGTCAAAATCATGGTCAAGTCGGAAGTCAAAAATTCAAAAGGTCAAAAATTAATTGATTTGATTCAGCTGACTTCGCCCAACGTACTCATGTTCTATGCTTAGTGTACTAAAATCCTTAATGTTGGAATATTGTCTAAGGCTGCGACTATATTAGGCAAGTATTTGACCCGATTGTGCATGGTCATTTTGGGTTGCCTTCACCATAGCAACTTGACAGGATGATTTATTATGAGAGAATAGATATTATTAATATATTATGAGAATAATATAAGGAATAATAATATTGTTATTTGATTAATATAAGTCATAAATTAATTAGTATTAATTTGGTGACTTAAAGAGATTAATTAAATAAGAGGGTATAAACTGTCAATTGTTTGATAGTTACACTTTGGGCTATGAATCCTTAAGAGATAGGGTATGGACGATTTCTAGGGCTAGGATAAGCCTTAAATCGTCCAAGGATTATCTAAGGAAAGGATTAGTATTGCTTAGAGTCTAAGTTATCCAATTAGGGTTTAAGGGTGAAACCCTAGGAGCCTTACAAGTATAAATAGATCCCTTGGGATAGGGAAATCAACATCTCTTCTACAGCAAGGAAACCCTGGCCGATTTCCTCCTCTCTTCTCTCTCACAAATCATTCTCTTTGCTAGTTGGTGTTTGTAAGCCATTATAGGAGTGACAATTGTGACTCTAAAGCTCCAAGAACAAGAAGATCAAACAAGTGTTTCAAGCTAAGCTTCTAACTCTGGTTTTGTATTGTTCTTATACCTAATTAGCCATTAGAAGTCTTGGATTCAATGCATGTTTAATTAGAGAAACCTAGATCCAAGCATTAGGTTTTGTATGTGCACATAGGAATGTTCATATGTCCAAAACCCATCAGTGGTATCAAAGCCTAGATTGGTTTCTATTAAATTGTTGCTTGATTGTTTGAATCTTACCTGCAAAATTCGAATTTTGTGATTCTGAGTCATGAACTCGGCGAGTCCGATAGTGGACTCGGCGAGTAGGCCTGACCCGGCGAGTCCAGAGTGGGTACTCGGCGAGTCCGAGCGTCAGGAAGAGCCAAAATCGGGATTTTTTTCATATTTATCTGATGGAAACTTACCTTTATCATACTAGATCAACCCAAATCTGATTTTAAGATATATATGACTATATTTTTGATCTAATTGAAGATATTTATCAATTAATAAAATATTTAATTTCCTTATATGATAATTATTAATTATTTTGATTAAATTGGTAAATTGTTTTTCAAGAAATCATAAATAAATCAAATATGGATAATTATGTGATTAATTGTTAATTTGAATTATTTGTTGTTTGATCCTTTATGTTTTAAATGTTTAAAAAAACTTGCCCTCAAGTTTTAAAATTTATGTTTTGTGATTAAAAGTTTAATTTAGACAATTTAAATTTCAAACCCTAGAATTATACAAGTTTAAAATCCAACCCTATACTAATATAATATTACAAGATTAATATCTATATATGTATAACTTAAATGTAGTCTTACCGTTAGTAGGCCTCATTCACGAAGCCGGTCTATAAGGTGGGTATAAGGTTGCGGCCTATAAAATGGCGCTTAATGGGTGTACACTCACACCCACCGCTTGCTTGATCGGTTGAGGGTCGTTAGCCGAACGGGTAGGATAGGGCAACCTCATCCTCTCATTAAAAGTATAATCAGTGTTGTAAAACTCGCCGAGTTGGCCGATTACTCCTCCGAGTACTCGCTACTTGGCCCCTTACCGAGGCGAGTTACAAAATCCCGAGTACTCCCCAATCGGCCTATTTACTAAACTGAGTAGTTTTGTAAAACATGGTCAACTCGGTGATTAATATGTATAATATAGTTAATGATTTATTATTTAACACATACATATGATTATTACTACATATATATCTTAAATTTTCAGTAATTATTCGCGAAGTAAGACCATTATGTGATTTTTCAGCTTTTGTGTATTCACATGTATCTAATTTTGTTATATATTTCAATCAACTTATGATTTTAACTTATGATTTTGACATATATAATTTCCCTAAAAATATTTCTACATGAATTACCGAATCCGAGTACTCCCCGAGTACTCCCGGGTACTCGCTACTCGGTAGTCGGCCGAACAGGTACCGAGTAACGAGTTCTGCAACCTTGAGTATAATATGAAATACAAAGTAACTACGTGTTTTCTTAAAATTTCCCAATCTTAGTTACTTTAGGAAAAGTGAATTGATGCAATCCCATGAAATTACACTTTGCACCTTGCTAAGAAGTTAGTGGAGCGTGTGTGGTTTACCGACACACTAATTGGTTCTAAGCAAAGGTGGCAAAGGGTGATTCATTGTTTATCATAGTTCGATGGAGCATGTGTGGTTTACCGGCACATCGAATAGGTGATCGTTACAATGAAGGCACCATGTGAATTTGCATGGTAATTCACACCCGCTTTGTGATCCTAGGTATCCCAGTCACAAACAAGAGGGGCATATCGAGATTTAAACATGCCATTGAAAAGTTTCAATGAATCTCATCCAAACCTAGGAATTCTCAATACATTTAGGACTTAAAGTTATGTTTTTCATGGTGGAGAATTAGTGAATCATCATTCACTTACCTTCAAATTGTTTGCATATTAGATTACGGCATCCCTTTTCTAATGTGTAAATATTGTTGTTGGATCCTAGCCCTAATTTTTCTTATTGGGTGATAATTAGGGATTCATATTATAATCTATCTTTGTCCTTTCTATTTGTAGATGTCAAACGCTAACAACACTGCTGCGAGTTCATTCACTTTGATGAGCCTTTGTCAAAAGGTCACCTTCGATGGAACAAACTTTAGCGAATGGATAAGATACATTCGCACGATTGCTCGCTATGAGGATAAGGAGTATGTCCTCGATGAGAAGCTCGAGAAAATCAACCCTGAAATCGCTACTCCGGCTGAAATGACCGCTTTTGAAACTCACGAGCGTGATGCAACGAAGGTACCTTGCATCATGATCGTCACTATGAACTCCGAATTCCAAAAGTCCTACGAGGACATGTATCCGTATGAAATGCACCAAGACTTGTTGGAGAGATACCATCAAAACGCGAGACAAGAGCGTTATGAGATTTTCACTAACATGATTTCCGCTAAGATGGGTCATGGAGAGTCTCTCACTGTGCTCCTGCAAAAGATGCAAAGGTATGTCGACCGTCTTCGCAAGTTGAATGTTGACTTTGGGGAAGACTTGGCGATCGACATGGTGCTTCACTCTTTGCCTCCAAGTTACAATCAATTTAGGATGACCTATCACATGAACAAAGAAGAGGTCACCCTAAGCAAACTCCAAGGTCTCTTGAGGGTCGCTAAGAGCAACTTCAAGGACAAGTCTGTTGCACCAACTCCCAATCTGCCCGCCGCTCCTGTTTTGGCAATTGGACAAGGAAAGGGAAAGAAGAGGAATGCTTCGTCTAAGAACTATCGCAAGGTTAAAGCCCGAGATGGTGCCTCTTCTAGTGGGACCAAAGTTGATCCCGCTAAGCCCTGCCGTAACCCAATGGAGGCAGAGTGCCACCACTGCCACAAGATAGGACATTGGAAAAGAAGCTGCCCAGAGTACTTGCAAGCCATCAAGGAAAGAAAGATCAAGCCATCTTTCGCAGGTATATACACAATTAGATCTAACGATCCATCTCATGATATTTCATGGGTTCTTGATACTGGTTGTGGTTACCACATTTGTTCTAATGTGCAGGGACTAAGAAGAAATAGAGACGTGGAGCATGGAAGAATAAATCTAATCTTGGGGAACATAAGATCGTCGCCTGTGACCAAGATTGGAATGTATTCTTTAGTGCTTAGGAATGGTTTATCTTTAAATTTAAACAATTATTGCTATTCGCCAGAAATGGATAGAAACATCATTTCATTTCATGGTTTGTTTAGACAAGGTTTTAGATTTTCTTTTAATAATGATAATAGTTCTATTTTGGCTTATCTAAATGGTGTCTTTTATTTTGAAGCAATACCGTGTAATGGAATTTATGAAACTGTTATGATTGTTGATAACTTAGGAAATGATGTTTTATGCGTGGATTCTTCCAACAGTATGGATAAGGTATCCTTGTGGCATTGTCATCTTGGACATGTCAACAAGAAACGCATAGCCCAACTCCAAAAGGATGGAGTGTTGGAGTCATTCGACCTTAGGGAAGATGACACATGCGAGTCTTGTTTACTTGGAAAGATGACTAAGTCACCCTTCACTGGTACATGCGAAAGGGGTGAGGGTCTATTGGACCTCATACATACCGATGTGTGTGGACCGTTTAGATCTACCACGAAGGATGAAAACCGCTTCTACGTGACTTTTACCGATGACTATAGTAGATATGGGTATATCTACTTAATCAAGCAAAAGTTAGAAAATTTTGAAAAGTTCAAAGAGTTCAAGAATGAAGTGGAGAATCAATTGGGCAGGAAAATCAAGATGCGTCGATCCAATCGAGGAGGAGAGTACCTATGTCTTGAATTCCACGATTATCTCAAGGAGTGTGGAATAGTTTCACAATTGATGCCACCTAGGACACCGCAATTGAATGGTGTGGCAGAAAGGTGTAATCGAACCTTGTTGGACATGGTTCACTCTATGATGAGTCGTGCTTCACTATCTATCTCTTTTTGGGGGTATGCCTTAGAGACTGCCACCCATATCCTTAACCGAGTCCCTACTAAGAAGGTTGCCAAAACACCTCACGAGATGTGGACGGGGAAAGCTCCTTCGTTAGCACATATCAAGGTTTGGGGTTGCGAGGCTTTCGTAAGATGAGATACTCACAACAAGCTCGAACCTCGTAGTGAGCGATGTATTTTCATCGGCTACCCGCAGAAATCCTTTGGATATCTCTTCTATAGACCGAAGGACAATGTTGTTTTTGTTGCGAGGAGAGGAGTTTTCCGAGAGCGAGAAACCATAGGCCAAGGAGACAGTGGGAGGCAAATCGAGTTTGAAGAAATTCAAGAATCGATAGATGAAGGAACCTCTACCGCTGGCACTCAACCCGAGGAGGAAACTCCGGTTGAACCGATTGACGTATCGTTACCTCTTAGACGTTCCGAAAGAGTTAGAGTTCAACCCAAGTTGTATGGTTTTCATATTACTACCGAAGGGGACACGTATATTAGTGATAGTACACTAATAAACCTTGATGAACCTAATAGCTATAAGGAAGCCATGGCAGGCCTGGAGTCTGAAAAATGGAAAGAGGCAATGGATAGCGAGATCCAATCCATGTATGATAACCAAGTTTGGAATTTGGTTGATAATGTGCCCGGACGTAAGATCGTTGGATGCAAATGGATCTTCAAGAAGAAGACCGACGTGGATGGAAAAGTACACACATATAAGGCGCAATTGGTTGCGAAGGGCTTTACTCAAACTCCCGGAGTTGACTATGATGAGACCTTCTCACCAGTTGCGAAGATAAAGTCTATTAGAGTGATGCTATCTATTGCCGCATTTCATGATTATGAGATTTGGCAAATGGATGTCAAGAACGCTTTCCTTAACGGGAAGTTGGCTGAGGATGGTTACATGGCTTAGCCAGAGGGGTTTGTGGATCCGAAGCATCCGAATAGAGTGTGTAAGCTTGAGAAGTCCATTTATGGACTAAAGCAAGCGTCTCGCAGATGGAATCTTTACTTCGATGAGAAAGTCAAAGAGTTTGGATTTGTACAAAGCGAAGATGAATCGTGTATATGTCAAAGCCAGTGGGAGTGTAGTAAGCTTCCTCGTTCTATATGTCGATGACATATTACTCATAGGAAACGACATACCGACTCTGCAGGAGGTTAAGTCCTGGCTCGGGAAGTGCTTCGCTATGAAGGACCTCGGAGAGGCTTCCTATATTTTGGGAATAAGGATAGTAGGAGAAAGAAGTAAGAGACTAATAGGACTTAGTCAGAACACTTACTTAGAGAGGGTACTAAAACGTTTTAGTATGGAAAACTCGAAGAAGGGAGAATTACTGATACAAAGTAATGTCAAGTTGAGTAAGACTCAAAGTCCGAGTACCGAAGTTGAGATAGCTGAAATGAGTCGAGTTCCATACGCTTCCGCAGTTGGCTCAATCATGTATGCTATGACTTGTACTCGCCCTGATGTAGCCTTTGCTTTGAGCATGGTTAGTAGATATCAAGGGAACCCTGGCAGAGCCCATTGGATTACGGTGAAGAATATCCTTAAGTACCTTCGGAGGACGAAGGAATGGTTCTTAGTCCTCGGAGGGAGTGATAACTTGAAGGTGGGAGGGTATAGTGACGCCAGCTTTCAAACTGACAGGGACAACGATCGTTCGCAGTCAGGTTGGGTCTTTACCCTTAATGGAGGAGCAGTGACTTGGAAAAGTTCCAAGCAGGAAACCGTAGCTGATTCAACGTGCGAATCAGAGTACATTGCAGCAAGCGAAGCGTCGAAGGAGGCAATATGGCTGAAGAACTTCATTGGTGATCTTGGAGTTGTACCTGCCAGAAAGGAGCCCATGGAGATTTTCTGTGATAATGAAGGAGCGGTTGCCTTGACCAAGGAACCGAGAGATCATGGTAGATCACGACATATCGACAGAAAATATCACTTTATTAGACATCGTGTAGAAGAAGGACAACTCGTAGTGAAGAGGATATCATCAGAAGATAACCCAACAGATCCGCTTATGAAGGGACTGAGTAGGGTTAAGCACTTGCAACATGCTAGGAGTATTGGGCTGAGGGATGATATTAGCATAGATTAGATAGTTTTAGAAATGTGTAATAGATAAATGTAATTAACATTTGGTGATTAAATAAAGGAGTTTTATTTATAAGTAATGTTACTGTCTTATGTTAATTGTTTAACTATTGTTTCACTTTGCATGTTTTGACTTCCAGAATAATTGAGTTTATTAAGAATAATCGAATTATTCAAATTGTCCACAATCGTTCATATGTTGGAAGTAGATATGAATGAAGATTGTCATGAATAGGAGTGTAGAGTGTCTAAATGGTATTAGACATAGCAAAAGATTGCTGCAACGTTTATGAGTGCTTATGAACTAGTTTTGAGCATTTGAACAAAGTCGCGCTTGCTGGAGTCACCTCATGGAATGTGATAAAAAGGGTGATCGCAAGACGATAATATCATATAGTCTTAAAACCTAGATATATGGTTTGTTATTTGTTGATTGATTGTACATTGATAATGCGAAAAGGCATTGGTAACTCGATGTTATAAAATGCATTGTTGTGTATAGTTGATTAATGAATAAGTAAATGCATATAAGTCGAAGTTTATCTGTAATTTTTATCCTAAGAAGGAAAAAGCGATATCTCGGCCGCTCGATGATTTGATTTGACTTATGTGTCGGTCCCGGTCAGAACTGAATTGATGTGTTCGATTAAGTTCTATGTCAAATAAATCGGAGATCGAGAAACCAAATGCTAGACTAATTATTCCATAGAGTTGTCAGCATGATATCTAACAGAGGACTGTACGATCCCTTATCTAAAGGACAAGATTGATTAGATCAGAGTTTGACAGCGTCTTTGAGAGCTACGATTGCAAATCGGATTGTACCTGTGCATATAATTACTAGACTTATCCAAGTGGGAGACTGTTGGAATATTGTCTAAGGCTGAAACTATATTAGGCAAGTATGTGACCCGATTGTGCATGGTCCTTTTGGGTTGCCTTCACTATAGCAACTTGACAGGATGATTTATTATGAGAGAATAAATATTATTAATATATTATGAGAATAATATAAGGAATAATAATATTGTTATTTGATTAATATAAGTCATAAATTAATTAGTATTAATTTGGTGACTTAAAAAGATTAATTAAATAAGAGGGTATAAACTATCAATTGTTTGATAGTTACACTTTGGGCTATGAATCGTTAAGAGATAGGGTGTGGACGATTTCTAGGGCTAGGATAAGCCTCAAATCGTCTAAGGATTATCTAAGGAAAGGATTAGGATTGCTTAGAGTCTAAGTTATCCAATTAGGGTTTAAGGCTGAAACCCTAGGAGCCTTACAAGTATAAATAGACCCCTTGGGATAGGGAAATCGGCATCTCTTCTACAGCAAGGAAACCCTGGCCGATTTCCTCCTCTCTTCTCTCTCTCAAATCATTCTCTTTGCTAGTTGGTATTTGTAAGCCATTAGAGGAGTGACAATTATGACTCTAAAGCTCCAAGAACAAGAAGATCAAACAAGTGTTTCAAGGTAAGCTTCTAACTCTGGTTTTGTATTGTTCTTATACCTAATTAGCCATTAGAAGTCTTGGATTCAATGCATGTTTAATTAGAGAAACCTAGATCCAAGCATTAGGGTTTGTATGTGCACATAGGAATGTTCATATGTCCAAAACCCATCACTTAATTCATAAAAGGAGTCAGAAACACCACTTTTCCCATTATACCCTTTGACTCCAAAGCACAAACCGAACTATTGGATTACTTAATCTACATTAACCAAATCCAAACGGTCTAAACCTCTCTTTCATAAAGCCTGAAGCCTTATGATAATTGATCTTCTAGTCGCGGTCCAGAACTATGAAACGATTCGATACTGGGTTATACAATTCTCCCCTACTTAAATTAGATTTTGTCCTCGAAATCAATCATTGCTACTTTCCAGGTAATCATACGATCCGACCAATTCTTCCAAATCCCTGATCAAATTAATCCTAACATATGATGGCCTTCCAATAATCGAACCTATCCTAAGCAGAGATCCCATGCTGACGACAAACGAATCCTTGCTCCCGCAATCTTAAATACTTACGATCCTCATAAACATTTTCCAGTCAATTTGAACAACATTCATATTATTATTCTTACATACTATGCCCTTTTATTTACTCCCTTTCGTCTTAAATTTTATTGTCAAATTCCAAGTGTCTCAACCGAAATGAAAAATAATATATAATATAATTTTCCTAAGAAAATAGTTACACTTTTTATTTGTTGCAACATTATCTTTTTTGGAACTTTTTCTCCTTTTTCACTTCATTTTTTTTTTCATTTTTTCTGTTTTTTTTAATCTTTTTTCAATAGTTCAACTTCCCATAATCACATCTAAGAAAATAAATAACTAAAACTTAAACTTAGTTGTGCCTTTAATAATACTATAGTTCGTGACTTTCTAAAAGATTCATTTTGAAATCCCTTATGTCACTAATGGAGCCCATAACTTTCGATGAGACCTGTGTAGTGACATGCTTCTTGTTCCGATCTGCATTAATGTACTGCAGGTTAACAATTATACAAAAAATATCCCGCAAGGAATACCAAATAAGTATCAAACGTCATAAATTGGCTCCCCTCCTAAACTGTTACTATATTTATACATATAACTAGACTCAACAATATAGAAAATTAAATAGATAAACTTGAACTTTATGTGAAATAAATCTCACACAAAAGATTGAAAACATATAGTAGAGAATAACAACTAAAATTTGAACCATTCCACGATAACGACACCAAAACTTGATACATATTTTATATACTAAGTAATAAACCAACTAATATAGACTAACTAATATGCAATAGGCAGTGTACCTAATCAAATTGCATGATAGTTCGGGTCAGTGAGGTATCGAACATAGGGAATGGAAATATCAGCTAAAATACTACTAAATGTTAACTAATTCAAACAACTAACTAAAGAAGGGGTGTTTCTAGTTTTGCAAGTCCAGAAACCTAAAACTATTATCACTAAAAGCAATTAAACTAACAAAAGTAGTTCAAATTAAGAATTAAGCCAACATATTAAAGAGACTTCTGTTTAGATTCGATTCACACTACTCATATGGTTAATTTATTGGATAAGTGCAATGGATTAAGTTGATTGTTACTTACCGATTCCTATGTTAACTAAACTTTATGATCAAAAGAATAATCCTTTAGTAAAACTAATTGATTCATGCATTGATCAGGTGAGCAAACAAATAAGATTACTAGTATTAAATTCGAGTTATGTTAGACTTGAAATAACGATTGAAATTAATGGATACTAATATCAATTCAATACATAAATGATCATCACAAATTCCATATTAATTTACCTATTCTTCTATTTAACCCTACACTGGTCATATAATTTTGATGGTCATAAATTCATAAGATTCAAGTTTACTAAATAACAATGATCATCGAATTTAGAAAAACTCAGCAAGAAACAGAAGAAGTAGTTATTATTAACACAAAAGGATCTTTAACAAGCTATCATAACAAATAAGCAACTAGAAACAATCCAAAATCTAATAAATCAATAGATAGTCATAATGATCATCTACTCTAAATAGAAGTTAGTGTTTTTAGCCTATGATTTCTAAAAACAAACACTTAAAAATGAAGTTCACAATGGAAATCATAATGAAGATCTAACTAAATAAGCTTTAGAAGTATTATTGCCTCGAATCTCTTCAAAATCTAATCTTCAATCGAAATCTGAGCTACCTCTGACTTCTAGTACTTCTATGGTCTCAAAAAGTCGAATAAAACTCCTAGCATTCATTAGGGTTGAGAGAGAATACGTCATATTTATAAATCCCAAATCTGGCCCACCACGTCATAGTTGTCCGCCACCATGACATGGCCCTTATTAAAAACACATATTCACAAAGTTACTATTTTGTCAGCATTTTTCCATCCACCACGTCGTGTTAAGAACCCAACAACGTGGTCTTCCAATTTTGAGACTTCTTTGATTTTGATCCACTTTTCCCGCTTCCAGCTCCACAATAGCTTCCTTTTAATCGTGAGCATGTCTTTGTTGCTACCAAATAGATTGTAAACAAATTAAGTACCTTTTGTTATATAGTAAGCATAAATTTAACAAAAAGCATTAAAATGATGCATGAAATATATAACTAAATATGCACATATCAATTCCATATTGGGAAATAATACTTGGGTTTTATCTGATCTTCCTCCTAGGTGCAAACCTTTGGCTTGAAAGTTGATTTTTAAGAGTAAGATGAAATTTGATGGATCAATTGATAAGTTAAAGGCTCTATTGGCTATTCAAGATTTTATACAAAAACCTATGATTGATTACTTTGATACTTATGCAAATGTTGCTTAAATTTCTAATGTTAGATTGTTGATTGCTTTAGCAGTGAATCATAATTTGGTGATGAACCAAATGGATGTTAAAGTTACATTGCTGAATGGTGATTTGGATGAAAATGTGCACATGAAGCAACCTAAGGGTTTTTTTTATGATTGGAAATAAGCATAAAGTATGAAAGTTGGTTAAGTCTTTGTATAGGCTGAAACAAGCACCTAAACAGTTGCATCAAAAGTTTGATAATGTTGTATTGAGTAATTGTTTTAAATTAAATCAATCAGAAAAGTATGTAGATAGTAAATTTGATGTTCATGGTAAAGGCGTGATCATATGTTTATATGTGGATGATATGTTAAATTTTGTCACTGATTAGAGTCAGGTTGATATGACCAAATGTTTTTTATCATCTCAATTCTCCATGATGGATATGAGGGAGGCTGATGTGCTTCTTGGAATAAGAATCAAGCATGAACATCAAGGAATTTCTATTTCTCAATCTCACTACATTGAGAAATGAAGAAAGAAATTCAGTTGTTTTGATTGTTCTCTTGTGAGTACTCCTTTTGCTCCAAGTATGAAGCTTATGCCTAATATTGTTCAAGCGATTTCACATCTTCAATACTCAATTTCATAGGTTGTTTGATGTATGTCATGACCAACACAAGGATTGATATTGTTTTAGCAGTATGGAGGCTAAGTAGGTTTACTAGCAATCCTAGTACTCATCATTGGCAAGTAGTATAGCAGGCGTTGAAATATTTGAAGAAAATGTAACATCCCAAAAGCAGTGATAAATTTTTTAATTTTTAAAATTGTCAAAACCATACATCATGTGTCCCAAAAACCATCATACAACAAATGTATCAAAAGATCCGAGTAAAATGATCATCGATGCGGAAATCATAAAGAGATGTTGTGAGATCATGTCAGGCTCTTCCCTCTCGAACTAGAAGTACCTAAAAATGTTAAACCACAAAATTGTAAGCACAAAGCTTGGTGAGTTCCACAAAATACAACATACCAAATAATGGGCCTAGCCCAATATATAAATAGGCCCAGCTAAGGATACAAACAGGGGTGGATATTGGCGGATACTATATTACCTGTCCCTGCACCCGGACTCCGGTCCCTATACCTATCCCCACCCCCGCTTTGCCAAATCCCCAACGGGTACGGGTAGAAGAATCCCTACCGGGTTCAGGGAACCCAATGTATTGATGGGTTTTGGTCATAAGACATCCTATGTGCTCATACAAACCCTAATGCTTGGATCTAGGTTTCTCTATTGTACATGCTTTGAATCCAAGACTATAAACCCTAATTCTAGCATTCAAATAATCATATTAACATAAGAATGAGTTTATAATGTTACCTTGATTGTTATGTAGCAATAACAATCCCAAATCTCCTTGTATTGACTTTGGAAGGCTTAGAGTCACAAGTGTCACTCCTCTAATGGCTTACAAACACCATAAGCAAATGGAGAAGGTATAAAGAGAGAGGTGAGAGGTTAGAATTCATATCTAGGACCTCTTGGGAAGGGATACACGAATTCATGACCCTAGGGGTGTTTATATAGGTGTAGAGATAGGGTTTCAGTCATTATCCTTATCTAGTTGATTATCCATTAAGCAACCAATAAGATAATCCTTGAATCCTTATCATACTCAAATTCTAAGGCTTTCCAACCTTAAATTCTTC
Organism: Lactuca saligna; assembly: GCF_052625555.1. Taxonomy (NCBI): domain Eukaryota; kingdom Viridiplantae; phylum Streptophyta; class Magnoliopsida; order Asterales; family Asteraceae; genus Lactuca; species Lactuca saligna. The sequence continues at coordinate 48,434,784 of NC_136425.1, forward strand.
CACCATATAAATAAGATAATCCTTACCTTATTTTGTAACTATCACATAATTACAAATCAACCCCTCTAGTTTAATTAATTACATTTGATCACAAAACTAATTCTTAATTAATTATTGACCAATATTACTTAAACAAATATGATTTCTCCTTTAATATATTATTCTTATAACATATTAATAAATCATATTATCCTCTCTCTCTTTATTCATTTCTCCAATCAAGTTGCTTTGGTGAAGGCAACCCAAAAGGACCATGCACCATCGGGTCAAGTACATACCAAAATAGTTATGGACTTAGACACTAATCCAACAGTCTCCCACTTGGATAAGTCTAACAACTATTCTGCGTATGACTTCAGATCCCGATCTGCAATCGTAGCTTTCCAAAGCCGCTGTCAACTCTGATCATATCAGATACGCTTGTCCTTAGATAAGGGATCATATATTCCTCCATTCTAGATATCGTATGAGATATGATTTCTAATCATTCTCTTTGTACTATATCTCGATTTCCGATTTATGACGGCAGACTAATTGAACAAATCAAATTAGCCCTAGCCTGGCCGAGCATTTACGTATGTCATCACTAAACCATCGAGGGGCCCAAAGATATCGCTTTTACTCTTTGAATAAAAGGAACGGATAAACTTTGATACAATGCTTGCTTGCACTCACTCACCGAATTACACACAACAATATGTTTTATAACACCAAGTTACTGGTGCGTTTACATATTATCAATGTGCAATCGATTAGCAAGATACAACTCACACATCTTGGTTTCAAGAATATAAGATGTTATCGTCTCACCAATCACTCGTAATACAATTCATGGAGTGATCCAAGTGAGCGTGGGTTTAATCCAATGCTCAAATCATATTCATAAGCACTCATGAATGTTGCAGAAAACATTTGCTTATGTCTAATACTCTTCTAGACAATCCACAGACCAATTCACGACAATCTTCATTCATATCTACTTCCAACATATGAACGACTGTGGCCCGTTTGAATAATTCGATTATTCTTAATAAACTCAATTATTCTGGAAGTCAAAACATGCAAGGTGAAACACAAGAATAATACTAATCCCATATGGCCTCAAACCTTTGAGTATAAACAAAACACGTTTTATTTATCACCATATCGATTACTCATTATTTGTCGTTTCGGGTAATCAACTTCTTACTTGAATTCCAACACTTGTCCCATGCTCCTAGCATGCACACAATGTTTACCTATGGTTCTTACTTTTGTGAAATAGACAAATTGAACACGTTTCCAATCATTCTCATTTTACAACTCCAAATCCTTTTTCATAAGTGTAAGAATATCAAATTCTCACTACTTATAGAATATGCTAGATTCTAACACTTTATGCAACGATCCTTTCGTATTGTCACTGCACCAAAGTCACAAAGACTATTGACAATGATATTACAAAGTCCTCTATCGTAGATTGTTACAAGACAATTCCTTAGATACGATGTCTCTCACTCAAAGTACATTCCTTTGAACATCCTTTTGCATAAAGGTTTCTAATCTAGTCATAGATTTTCAATATTTACTTCCCAATATGGACACGCTTCCATATTTTCCATATGACAACTAATTTCTTAATAGAATCTTATCTATTCGTAATGATGTCGATATTGTCCATCCATTATGGAAACATTTCCATAATTTCCAATACTATACTTCCAACTACTCACAAGCGACCAATCCTCGTCGAACTTTGGATTGTCCTTTGATAGTTGTTTAATTATTTTAGTCAAAACCGATTCTAGTCCCTTTTCCCTCTAAATGCACTAGAAATTTGGAAAATTTTAGAATGGTCAAACATTAAAGCATTTGCAATCAATCCTATACCTATAGCGTATGGGACACGATGCACAATGTTTTATTTGTTATGTTCTCAAAATTCGAATTGTGAAGAGGAATGCCGTAATCATAATCGAAATTTTAAGAACACACTATGTACCCTTGACTAAATTTATTAACATTCCACAACCTAATCCTTTAGATTTGAAATGAAGCATAATATTCTCTCCCTTAATTATAGCAAAACAACTTTATAACCCTTACTACTTTGCAAGGTTTAACTCTTATTTTCTATAATTAATATTGCTAACTTTGCAATACGTGTCTTAATAGTCATACAATCATAACATTTATGCTCCCACTATCATGATGATTATTATAAAACATAACACTTATGCTCCCACTAGCTTCGACATGTATTCATAAACATCTTAACTTTCAGAAAACAATACTTATTGAATTTCTTAAGTTCATGTTTCTAATACTTAGTACTTTGGTAATCTTTTATCAAGGCTTCTTGAACTTATACACTTTTGCCTTAGATAGTTCATATGTGTGTCTTAACAATTAAGACTAATTGCCAAACCTCACAATTCAAATTATGGAAAGGGATGCCGTAACCATGATCGAATTCGAGAATGCAATTTTACAATCACTATCCTTTAAATTTTTTCTTAGTGAAAGCATTTTCTCACAATCATTTTCATGAAGGAGGAAATCTTATGACACTTAGATTTAAACGGTGTATGTGTTCCTATCCATGTGAATTTGTTGAAACCAAAGTTTACGACAAATACAAACTCATATGGATCGAACTTCCTTAATCTTGATTTCTTGCCTTATGGTAGCACAACTGCCCACCACGTTTTCCAAGTAGTTAAGCAACTCACATTTTCCTATCAATGTACTTTCCATTGATCAAGGTCCTTGCCTTTTATGCATTCAAATGAGAACTCATAGGACTCACATGCATAATTAACTCGATTGGATTGGCACAGAAACACAATAATGTCTTCACGATAGGTTGTAAACCTCAACTCGTGTGCTAGTGATAATCAATAAGGTTTATTTGATTTGTTCTTGAAACCTTTCAAGACCATTAAGATTCCCACTGACTCCTTGACATATAAGATTCTCTTGTCAATAAATATTTGTTGACAACCAAATATTCAAGAGTTAGTGTAGCTTTTATCAAAACACTTCATAAAATGGTCTTAGTTGGTCTTTATCTTATCCAAGACATCACATCTTTCCACAATTGATGAATGTTATAAACCTTCTTAATACTATTCACTCAATATCACAATCTTGACTTTAAGACTTGTTTTGGAACGAAGTATGATTGACTTCTTGATTTGACCATTTCTTCAATCTTTGATTCCTCTTCTTGGACATACAATTGTACCAAGACTCACTTAGAGGATCAATTGAGATATGGTTCTAAATCATTAAGACCTATCATAAAGCATAAAAGCTACTCTCCCTTCTTCTTAGAATGGAGAAACTCTTATCTTTCTGCCTACTTGATTCTTCTTATTCGTTTTGCTATTGATCTAAACCCTTTAATCAATTCAAAATTACACTTAATCTTGTAAGTGTAATCATATTTACTAAGCCTTTAGTAAATCATGACGAATATATTTGTTACTCTTATGGTGAACTTGATCAACACACAACTTTGTGTACTCGATCTCCTAATCCTTCACTTGACACTTTGTCAACGAATTAGTCTAATTTCCAAAATATGAAATTTCTCATTCATCGTGCAACCAAGTTGCATGATTCCAAGTTTCGGTCCAATTTGAAACTTTGGGCGATGAAAAACTCTCCCTATTTGGTAAATTCTCGACATTTCCATAACTAAGAATCATATTCATTCGTTGTAGAAATATGCAAACATCAATTTTCAAAACAATTTCATTGCAAGGAAGTAAACAAACAAATAAGTAAGTCAAAATTTGTTTTATTTATAAAAGCAGCGGAAAATCATTTGTCCTTACAATGCAAAATCTATTGAAAACTATGTAAAAAGAAAATTTCTAACAACTCTATCATAACTATCTAAGCTCAAAATCCAATCTTCAAGTCCATGAGATCGAGATCCATCACTTGTGATTAGATTCATCTTGCTCTCTTATCAAGCTTCCTTTCTTTTCACCGATCCTACACAACATTCAAATGTAATCTTATCACATCATGTATTAAGAATCAATGAATAGGAACTTAATGGAGTTAGATAGTGGATTCTTACCTAAAGTGTAGTCATACTTTTGACTCTCCCATCTCTTAGATCTCTTAGGTAAATAGGGCAACTTCGTCTCCAATGCCCCTTCTCTTGGCAATAAAAGCAAATTGACTCCTTTGGAACAACACATGGAACTACTTCAGACATCGCCTTTCTCTTATGATCAAACTTTTCGATCATTGCATGTATTTCATTGCCATTGTCTATATCCATAGAGGTCTTGAAGGCAGATTCACCAATCAACTTTGCTTTTCTATTGCGCCAAACCATTGTTGATTCAGCAGCAATAAGCATGTAGGTGAGATCTATAAGGTTCACGTCGCGGTTCATCATATAGTACTTTCTTACGAACTCACTATATGAGTTAGGAAGTGACTGAAGAACCCAATCAACAGCCATTTCCTCATAGACAACGGATCCCAACAGTGTGACTTCATCCCTAAGACGTGTGCACACACCGACTTTCCTTCTTTATGTTTACTTGCCAAAAGGGCTTGAGTGATATTGAACCTTTCAATTTTACAATCTTGTGGGTTAAGGAGAATAATTGGAGGAGGAGGAGGAAGTGAAGCATGATTTCTTGTTCCTCGATCGAATCGTGGAATATCATCTTCATGTGGAATGCTTGTTCTACGGGATTTGAGAAGACCATAGTTGTCGAACTTTGACATCGGGAGAAAACGAATTCAAGTTAGTTGATTGATTGAGTCCTTGGTAAATCACCCAAATGAAATTCCAAGGCTAGGACCCAACACAATATCCTACAACTCGGGAGAGGGATGCCGTAACCCAAATTGCAGAACATTTGAAGGTAAGTGAATGACGATTCACTAATTTCCACCATGAAAAACGAAAAAGAAATTTAAGTTTTAAATCTATGAAAACTCCTAGATCCTTTGAGATTCATTGAACATTTCAATGGCATGTTTAAATCTCGATATGCCCCTCTTGTTTGTGACTGGGATGCCGAGGATCACAAAGCGGGTGTGAATAACCATGCAAACTACATGGTGCCCTCACATGTTACAATCACCTATTCGATGTGCCGGTAAACCACACACGCTCCACCGAACTATGAAAAACATTGAGTCACCCTTTGCTACCTTTGCTTAGAACTATTTAGTGTGCCGGTAAACCACACATGCTCCACTAACGTCTTCGCAAGGGCACAAAGTGTAATTTCATGGAATTGCATCAATTCACTTTTGCCTAAGTAACTAAGATTGGGAATTTGAAAAACATTTAGTTACTTGGTATTTCATTATACTTATAATGGAAGGTTTCGTCCTATCCTACCCGTTCGGCTAACGACCCTCCACTAGTCAAGAGTGCGGTGGGTAAGAGTGGATACCCATTCAATCGCCATTTTATAGGCAATTTCCTTAAACACCCCTTATAGACCAGCTTCGTGAATGAGGCCTACTAACGGTAAGACTGACTTTTACTCATACATATATATAATGTTAGACTTTTAATGTTATATATAGTATAGGGTGTATTTTATACTTTTAAAATACTATATGGTTAACTTTAACAATTACACTTTTAATTCAATTAAATGGTTAACCTAAACTTTTATGGATTTATTAAACCTCTTTTAATTATACTCCTTAATTAATTAATAAAACCATAAGGGTGTGATTTGAACTTTTCAAAACATTACTAGAGTTTTAGAATTTAACATTTCTAATTAAACTTTTAATCAACTTTTAAATTCCAAAACTTGAGGGCAAGTTTTGAAACATTTCAAACCATAAGGGTTTAGAATTTAAATATGCATCAAAATTAAACTATTCAATCAAAATTTAAATTCCAAAACTTGAGGGCAAGTTTTGAAACCTTTTTCAAAACGTTAGGGTTTTAACTATTTAAATTTCAAAACAACAAAACTTTTGGGATTCAAATTTAAACTATAAAACCTAAAGGGATAAATTGAAACTATTTCACAAGATAATTCAAATCTAAATTACAAATAATCAAACTTTATCTAATAAAACAAGTGATTATCTAAATTTTGACAATTATCTTCTATTTAGGTAAGGATAATCACATAATAATGAAAAAATTCGGATTTTATCACAAAAAACGAGTTTATGGTAATTATCCAAAACCAAAACAGGAAGAAAATCGCGAAGACGAGCTGTCAGACACTTTGACTCGTCGAGTCTGGGCTTGGACTCGTCGAGTTCAGCTGACTCGGCGAGTTCACCAAGTGACTCGGCGAGTCAAACCTTCAAAACTCAAAAAAATCGATTTTCAGTGCTTATTACGATCAAATATGCATCAATACAATAGAAACCAATCAAGGCTCTGATACCACTGATGGGTTTTGGTCATAAGACATCCTATGTGCTCATACAAACCCTAATGCTTGGATCTAGGTTTCTCTATTGTACATGCTTTGAATCCAAGACTATAAACCCTAATTCTAGCATTCAAATAATCATATTAACATAAGAATGAGTTTATAATGTTACCTTGATTGTTATGTAGCAATAACAATCCCAAATCTCCTTGTATTGACTTTGGAAGGCTTAGAGTCACAAGTGTCACTCCTCTAATGGCTTACAAATACCATAAGCAAATGGAGAAGGTATAAAGATAGAGGTGAGAGGTTAGAATTCGTATCTAGGACCTCTTGGGAAGGGATACACGAATTCATGACCCTAGGGGTGTTTATATAGGTGTAGAGATAGGGTTTCAGTCATTATCCTTATCTAGTTGATTATCCATTAAGCAACCAATAAGATAATCCTTGAATCCTTATCATACTCAAATTCTAAGGCTTTCCAACCTTAAATTCGTCCACCATATAAATAAGATAATCCTTACCTTATTTTGTAACTATCACATAATTACAAATCAGCCCCTCTAGTTTAATTAATTACATTTGATCACAAAACTAATTCTTAATTAATTATTGACCAATATTAATTAAACAAATATGATTTCTCCTTTAATATGTTATTCTTATAACATATTAATAAATCATATTATCCTCTCTCTCTTTATTCATTTCTCCAATCAAGTTGCTTTGGTGAAGGCAACCCAAAAGGACCATGCACCATCGGGTCAAGTACATACCAAAATAGTTATGGACTTAGACACTAATCCAACATGTATATCCATTTATTAAAAAAAAATTGTAAATCAGAAAAATATAAAAAAAACATAATAAAAATAACCATATCCAAAACATTCATGAGATGAGTATCAAAATCCACAATATTCTCAATGTTTATCCCAAAAAAACTAAAATAAAAACAACAATTTTTCATATGATGAGTATCAAAATCCACAAGGCTTGGACCTGCTTCATCATCTTTTATAACTTCAATCTTTGAAAGATGTTTTTCTCTATTTGAATGTGAACCTAGCAATAAAAAAATAAACAAATAAATATTTTATGATAAAAAAAGTAAAGTATAAAAAGTTAGAATATAGAAAACCATACCCAATTTCTCATCCCATAGCCAATCTTGTAATCAAATTAAAGCTTCTAATGTATCCAGATGAAGCCTATTACGATGAGGAGTAACATGTCTTCCACCAGTACTAAATATTGATTTAGAAGCAAGTGTAGACGTGTTATAGCCGAAACCTCATAGTAAAAAGGATTCCATAGATGCAGTTAACATCATAGCTAAAAAAAATATTATATTGATACACCTAATCACAGTAAAAAGGATTCCATAAATGCAGTTTAATCAAGTTTCTATGATTTAATTAGGTTTCAGATTAATCTTAGAGTTTATAATTTATAAAATCAATCATAGTAAAAAATATACTTCTCATGGTTTTGTTTATGTTTTTGTGTGGGTGTTCCTTTATACTTTTCTTTCTTGGCTTTATCAATCTCACTTGGCCAAATCATCAAAAAGTAAGTATGCAATGAAATTTACTAAAGAACAACTTTTGGCAGTCTAAATCTAAGTTACACAAATCATCGAACACTTGGCGGACAATGAAATTTAGTGGAGAAATTTGTATATAACTTTGATTTTGTTTGGTTCTTAACAAGGAGTAAAAAGTCAATCTATTGATAATACAGTTAGAAGCAAGTTTACAAAGCAAAGATAGGTGGTCTAATCTTATTATGAGATTGTTAGGACATGTTTTCTTGGTTTGAGCTACGCATTTATGTTGTGTAGACTTTATTACAATTTGTATAGGTGTTTTGTGGTTTTTCGGTTGGGTGGACCAAAAACATCCCATTTTCGGTCCATGTGGTGTCTTCGGCCGCAAACTCTTTTGTTGTTCCTGTTCCCTATAAATAGTGTCCTAGCATGTTAGTTGTCAGGAGATGTTTTCGATCAACTGTATGTCTGTATTGTCCATTGTACCTGACGGTTATCTTAATACAAATCGTGTGCAATTTGGATCAATTTTTGTTTCTACTCTTTCTTGTGTTTTATCATTTTGGCTTGTTTGTTTGTTGATCACTAGTTGGTTCTTAATTTGGGGACTTACAATTGGTATCAGAGCCAATCTAGTGCCAACTTGATCAAGCTTGTTTTTGGCTGATTTGGTATCCATTTTCGGTGTTGATCAAGCTTCTTATTGCAAATCATTCATTGTTGTTGCTGGGTTTTTGCTATTGATCGTGAATTCAAGGCCAAAAAGATCAAAAATCTGCTTGAAATCATCTTTTTCGTCAAAATCTGGGCGTCTTTGGTTGACTTCTGTTCATCAGTTTTTGGTTGAAAACAGTTTTCGATTGTAAACCATTTTCAGCCGAAGATCGTTTTCGATTGTGAACCCTTTTTGACCGTGAATCATTTTCGGCTGTGAATCCTTTTTCGACTGTAAACCATTTTCAGTTGTAAACCTTTTCCAGTTCTGATTTTCTTTGATTTTTAAACAAGATTTATTTTTGATTAAAAAATAAAAATAAATCAAAAAATGGAACCTCAATACAGTGCAATTCATCAACAACTAGACTCAATTATATGAACTACTACGAGAATTCTGCATCTCTTATCCGCAGAAGGATTTCCAGAATGGAAATACAGGATAAAAAAGGACATCAAAATGAAACATTTCAAGATTTGGTACAACGTTCTTAGGGGTCCAGGTAGAATCACCAATACTTTGGAAAATGGAACCATAATTGACAAAGAATTTGAAAACTACACTGATGAGGATTTTGAGAAAGTTGAAGAATAGGAAAAGGCACTTGCAACTCTGAAAATGGCTCTATCTCCTGACATCGCTCAAGGATTCAGGGAATATGATTCTGCCAAAGCACTGATAGAGGTCTATAAAGGTAATGAAGACATGAAATAGATCAGACAGGACATGCTTCGTCAAAAATTCAACCACGTTCTCAAGGAGACTTTGGAGGCTCAATTGCAGAGATTTATTATTCTTACACCAGAAATGAGTACTACTGGAATTTCTGTACCACGCTCAGATGTTAACAAGAAATTGCTAAACTCTCTTCCCAAGTCATGGGACATGAACGTCTCTATTATCAATTATTATTATTATTATTATTATTATTATTATTATTATTATTATTATTATTATTATTATTATTATTATTATTATTATTATTATTATTATATTGAATAAAAACAAATAGTGTATCAACCTCAGGGTAAAATTGTTATTTTGCATCAGTCAGCACATTCAGTCAGATGTACGATCAAGCAACATGATTTCTCAGTCAGTCAGAATTTCTTACTCAGACAGACATTTCTCAGTCAACAACTACCAAACGGGGCCTCACTCTTGCTGAAACAATGGCTATCATCAAAGCTTGTGATTTGGATGATAAGCAACGCTAGATAAACTATGTGAACTCCTACTCATAGCTAATTTGGGAATTTCATCGAAAAATGCCTTTTCATCATTCACCTCTACTTAAACTCAAGCTTTCACTGTACCACAAACCCATGCTATTCCACCATCCATGCCTTATCCACAAACTCATGTTGTTCCAGATTCAGCCTCCTCCTCAAAAGCTCATCCCACTATATCTACTCCCAAGGAAGTTGAAGAAAATCTGGCTCTAGCCTTTGGTCTAGTGAATTGTTATAATGCATTCATAGTTGGAGAGTTGCCTCCTCAAATTTCTGTAACAACGTGAATTTTCAAAACAAAATTTTCAATTCTTAAAACATGTTACCAACCAAAACAAGCCATAAAATCCAAGGTATCATAATCATAATACAAAACATGTCAAATCCCAAGATCATAAAATAAATCTTCCGTCAGTGTGTACAGATCACACTGGCGCCTTCCCACGGTCCTCGCTAGTACCTGAAACACATAACACAACAAATGTAAGCATAAATGCTTAGTGAGTTCCCCAAAATACTACTTACACACACACGCCTTTCCAGGCCATGACCTTCCGGTCCATGTGTCTCAGGGGACTTCCGTCCCGACCCGGTAAACCTTCCGTTCCTACCCGCATCGACCTTCCGGTCCACATCACAATGCCTTCCGGCCCATAACATAATGCCTTCCGTACCATAACATAATGCCTTCCGAACCATATCAAGCATAGCATACATAACACATACAAACGGTTAACTTAATCACATACAATGCATACAACTTATAACATATCCGACCTTCCGGTCACACATAGATACCTTTCCGGGTACAGTATAGTGAGAAGACTCACCTCGTAGAAGTCTAGAATCTCACGTGCTCGATATCTCCGAATCTCGAAACGACGACCCAACCCCGCCTAATCACAACTAAATATTATTCTAATTAATATAGGCTTCCAAGACTAAGCTACACCTTTTTCATTAACCCACAGAGGGGTAAAAGACCATTTTACCCCTCCTTGACTCAAAGTCCACATGTTGACCAAAACCCTAAAAGTCAACAAAAGTCAACAACCAACAATACGCGGGGTGTACCAGCGTCTGTACGCGGGGCGTACGTCGATGAACTAAAATCGGGGGTCTCAACCCCTTACAATGTACTGAGAGTTACGCCCAGCGTAAGTCTCAGTTTCAGCCATTCCATGGATTTTGGTCTTAAACGGTTAAGACACTCCTTCAACTTCTAGATCTGGCTCTCCTTAAGCCTCTTATTCCATAAAGTCAGAACCTTTAAGCCTTGGCATGGCTATAAAGGTGCCTTCACCCACTAACACCTTTCCTTTCTCCTCCAAAGATCTAGATCTCATGCATGGCTTAATATTTACGTCCAAGATTACATTTTTATGAACATACAACTCAAATAGACCTGGAATATGATAGATCTAGGCTAATGGAAGCTATTTTCTCATAATATTTACCCAAGCTAAAAACGAAGGAAATGCTCTCTTAGGGTTTCTTTCTGAAGGATGGTGGCTGAAGGACAAGGCCGTCTCATTCCTTTTATAGCCCTCAATCCATATTAGGGTTTTGGGTCTGAACCGGTTATGCCCGGCGTAACCTTAGGTACGCCCAGCATACCCGGGTGACAACGCGTTTCAATTAAGCGCGCGAGTACGCGCAACGTACTTTTTGTACGCCCAACGTACTCGCCCAACACAAAGGGCCAAAATGTCAATTGTTAAAAGATGAAGGGCTAAATGGTTGTACCTGAATTTTGGGCTGTTAAAATTCTCCCCCACTAGAACCAGACTTCATCCCTGAAGTCTTATACTGAAAACAATTTCGGATGCTGCTCCCGCATCTCCGACTCGAAACTCCCATGTTAGCTCGGACCCCTTCCGATGCTGCCACTGCACTTGCACCAAGGGCACTTCCTTGTTCCTCAAAACCTTAACCTTTTGATACCTAATTGCCACCGGCCTCTCAATATAGTTCAGGCCCACATCCACCTAAATATCCTCTAATGGTACCACTACCGACTCGTCGGCAATACACTTCCTCAACTGCGACACATGAAAGGTGTCGTGAATCTGACCCAACTCCACATGTAGATCTAAACAGTAGGCTACCCTGCCTACCCTCGCGATTACCCTGAAAGGTCCAATATATCGAGGCCCCAACTTGCTCCTCTTCCTGAATCGAATCACTCCTTTCCAAGGAGAGACCTTTAAGAGTACGAGGTCACCAACCTGAAACTCGAGCTCGGACCGAAGCCTGTCCGCATAACTCTTCTGGCGACTCTGAGCGGTCAACAATCTCTGTCTGACCTGCTATATTTGCTGTCATCTGAAGTACGATCTCCGTACTACCCATTACACGTTTCCCCACCTCTCCCCAGCAGATAGGGGTCCAACACCTCCTCCTATACAACAGCTCAAAGGGTGGCATACCAATGCTCGAATGATGGCTGTTGTTATATGAAAACTCTGTCAAGGGTAAATAGGTGTCCCAACTTCCTCCAAAATCCAAAACACATGCTCGAAGCATATCCTCGAGTGTTTGAATCGTCCGCTCACTCTGTCCGTCCGTTTGTGGGTGGTATGAGTACTGAAATGCAGCCGCGTACGCAACTCCTCGTGAAACTTCTTCTAAAATCTGGAAGTAAATCGTATGTCTCGATCTGAAACAATCGACATCGAAACCCCATGCCGCGATACCACCTCCCTCACATACAACTCTGCCAACCTCTCAGCATAAGAGCTCTTACTGATAGCAAGAAATTGAGCGCTCTTCGTCAACCTATCCACAATCACCCAAATTGCATCGACTCCCCTCGCAGTCCTTGGCAATTTGGTGATAAAATCCATGGTAATCTGTTCCCACTTCCACTCGGGAATCTCCAGCGGCTGCAGCTTACCATGCGGACGCTGATGCTCGGCCTTCACCTGGCCACAAGTTAGGCACCTCTCGACGAACCATGCAACATCCCTCTTCATACATGGCCACCAATACTCCTTCTTTAAGTCCAAATACATCCTAGTGTCCCCAGGATGGATCGAGAACTTCGATCGATGTGCCTCTTCCATCAAAATGGTATGCGTCCCGCCCACAAATGCCACCCAAATCCGACCCTGAAATGTCATAAGTCCCCGACTATCGGTAACGAACTCCGATACCTACCCGAAAACCCGCTCCCTCTTTCGGTTTTCTGGTCTCGCACCCTCAGCCTGGGCCCCTCGGATGGTGTCCAATACCGGAGTCATCACTGTCAACCTCATACAATGTCTCGAATCGGGGTGCTCTCCGCCCTATGGCTCAAAGCATCGGCTATGACATTAGCCTTGCCTGGGTGGTACAAGATCTCACAATCATAATCCTTCACCACATCCAACCATCTACTCTGGCGCATATTCAGGTTTGGCTGATCCATCAAGTACTTCAGACTCTTGTGGTCCGTGTATATGGTACACCGAACCCCATATAGATAGTGCTGCCAGATCTTGAGGGCAAACACCACAACCCCCAGCTCCAGATCGTAGGTGGGATATCTCGACTCATGAGGCTTCAGCTGCCTCGATGCATACGCTATCACGTGCCCCCTTTTGCATAAGCACTGCCCCTAACCCATATATTGATGCATCACAATATACCACAAAATCCTCCATCCCTTTCGGGAGTGCGTGCACTGGGGATTCGCACAACACCCTTCCGGGTCATCTTGGTAAGTGGTACGATGATCTTGGAGAAATCCTTAATAAACCTTCGATAATAGCCGACCAATCCCAGAAAGCTCCTGATCTCAGTGGGTGATCTCGGTACCTCCCATCTCATCACCGCCTCGATCTTGGCCGGATCGACCAATATCCCTCTCTGGTTAACAAGATGCCCTAGGAACTGGACCTCTCGTAACCAGAAATCACACTTGGAGAATTTGGCATACAGCCTCTCCGATCTCAGAACTCCAAGGATCTCCCTCAAATGCTCCTCATGGTGCTCTCTAGACCTCGAATATACCAAAATATCATCAATGAATACGATCATCGACCGATCCATCATCGGCCTACACACCCTGTTCATGAGATCCATGAACGCAGCTGGGGAATTGGTGAGCCCAAAAGGCATCACCCCAAACTCATAATGTCCATAACGAGTTCTGAATGCAGTCTTCTGGATATCTTCATCCCGAACCCTCATCTGATGATAACCCGACCTCAAGTCTATCTTGGAGAACCAAGATGCCCCCTGCAACTGATCGAACAGATCATCGATCCTATGTAACGGATATCGGTTCTTGACCGTCAACTTGTTCAACCGGTAATCAATACACATCCGGTGTGAACCATCCTTCTTCTTGACAAAAAGGTTCGGTGCTCCCCAAGATGAGCTACTCGGCCGAATAAACCCCTTCCCCAACAGCTCCTAAAGCTGCGAGGATAACTCCTGCATCTCTGGCGGCGCGAGGCGATAAGGCACCTTGGTGATAGGTGCTGCTCCTGGAACCAAATCAATACAGAACTCTACTTGTCTTTCCGGAGGCACGCCCGACAGTTCCTCGGGAAAAACATCCGGAAACTCGCACACTACCGGAACCTCGTCAATCGAACTTGGCCTCCCCGCGGCCACTCGTGTGTCCATCACATATGCTATGAATCCACTGTAGCCCTGCTGCAAACTCTATCTCGCCCTGGCAACCGAACAAAACGATGACCCGCATCGGGTCCCTTCACCATACACAGTAAGCACTCCCCAACTAGGGTCTCGTATGGTCACCAGCTGTCTCTCGCAGTCAATAACCGCTCCAAACTTACTCAACCAGTACATGCCCATGATGACACAGACATCTCCCATCGCGATAGGAACTAGATCAATTGGGAACTTGACACCAAAAATCTCGAGCACACATCCTCGAATCACCTCGGTGGCATATACCGCTTTCTCATCAGCTATGGAAACCTTCAGGGGTCGACTCATCACCTCCCGATCAATACCGATGTGCTGACTAAAAGCCAAAGATACAAAAGACCAACTCGCACTCGAGTCAAATAATACCAAGGCAGGTACATAACTCACAAGAAAAGTACATACACATATCATAATATAAGCACAATATCTCAACATGAAAGTAAATACACGAAAGAATACATACCAGCCACGACATCGGGAGCCGCGTGGACCTCCTCCGCAGTCAACTAAAAAGATCTCCCATGAGCCTTCGGAGCCTCGGCCTTCGCCGGTCGAGTCTCGGTAACCCTAGCAGTAGGCGTAGATCCCTGTGCTGATCCCTTGTGAAGCTGAGGACACTCGGCCTTCCGATGGCAGGTCTGGTTGCAATGGAAACAAACCATAAATCCCTTGGGGAAATCCTTGGCGATATGCCCCTCCTTGCCACATTTTTAGCAAGCACCTGATCGACAGGCTCCCTCATGACCCTTGCCACACTTTCCGCAAGTGCGGCCCTTCTGGCCTCCCATCCTTGAATCGGCGGACTTGGTCCGCTTGGCTGCCGGCTGAGACTGAGCCGATCGTCGATCCATCCTCTGAGACTCGGCCTCCTCCCTGGCCTGAGTCTCCAACTCAATCTCCCTCTTCCGGGAATTTTCCTGGAGCTCAGCAAATGTCCGGTACGTCGAGTTCGATACGAACTCCCGAATGTCCCTCCTCAGAATACCTAAATATCGGCTCATCCGTGCCTCTTTCAGTAGACACCTGCTCAGGGCAGAACATCGCCCTGTCATGAAACTTCCGGGTGACCACAACTGAATCATTACCCTGCTTGAGGGTCAAGAACTCCTGAATCAGCCGTTTCCTCTCCACTGGGGGAACATACTCGTATTCGAACATGGTGGTGAACCTCTCCCAAGTCACTGCTGAAATCTCTGGAAGAGTGAAGTTCACCGTCACGAACTTCCACCAATCTTTCGCTCCTAGGCGGAGCTGGTTCAAAGCGAACCGTACCCTCAGATGCTCCGGACATGAACATGTATAGAATGATCCCTCAATGTCAGCAATCCATCTCATCGCAGCGATCGGGTCCTGTGTCCCATCAAACTCGGGTGACTTCGTGTTGCTGAACTCCCGGAACAACAACGAGTCACCTCCCTGAGGTCTGGTAGTAGCCACAGCTGCTGTAGCTGCAGTGGCTGCGACCTCAGTCACCGCGGCGTACCTCTCATCAAAAGTCTCCAACAGCATGGTCTTGATAGACCCAAACATCTCCGGAATCTCGGCCCTGATTGCCGCAACCACCTCACCATGGATCATCTGACGAAGCTCCTCATCACTCACACCACTCGTCCCAGGTCTGTGGCGTGTCCCAACCATGATGCCTCTTAAATACAACATAAAAATGTTAGAGACTCGATCGAGCATACTCGCACTCGATAACGCAACCCTACTCAGCCTCCGATACCCAAAGGATTCTTACTTGGGTTGCCCACTGATCCGGTGTCTTCAGTAGTACGGGCCCTATACTACTAATTACACTGCATCAACATTCACCCCAAGTCCTCCTCCTTGGACCCCGGAACACGAGTACTCTATTCTTGCGATGCATATGCTACCTACTCGCTCTCAAGGCATCTCACAGCAGCAGGATTCCCCTAGACTAAGGCATCACAAATCAGGCCACTCTAGTCCTAATATGAGTACCTAGTCTACTCTAGCATGCATAACATATCATAGCATATCTCATAACTCATATTGTAAGGGTATTTTGGGGATTTTACCATTCGGACGCTGGCTGACCATACACACTGCTTCTTCTTTGGTTATCACAAAATCTCTTATAAAATTTTATGCTTTTATTATTGAATTTTTTTTCTCAAATCCTCGGTTTGAGTACAGTTACGCCCGAAGGTGCACCCGAATCCCTCAAACCAAGGTTCTGATACCAACTTGTCAACGTGAATTTTCAAAACAAAATATTCAATTCTTAAAACATGTTTCCAACCAAAACAAGCCATAAAATCCAAGGTATCATAATCATAATACAAAACATGTCAAATCCCAAGATCATAAAATAAATCTTCCGTCAGTGTGTACAGATCACGTTGGCGCCTTCCCACGGTCCTCGCTAGTACCTGAAACACATAACACAACAACTGTAATCATAAATGCTTAGTGTGTTCCCCAAAATACTACTTACACACATACGCCTTTCCAGGCCATGACCTTCCGGTCCATGTGTCTTAGGGGACTTCCGTCCCGACCCGGTAAACCTTCCAGGCCTACCCGCATCGACCTTCCGGTCCACATCACAATGCCTTCCGGCCCAGAACATAATGCCTTTCGGCCCATAACGTAATGCTTTCCGGACCATATCAAGCATAGCATACATAGCACATACAAACGGTTAACTTAATCACATACAATGCATACAACTTATAACATATCCAACCTTCCGGTCACACATAGATACCCTTCCGGGTACAGTATAGTGAGAAGACTCACCTCGTAGGAAGTCTAGAATCTCACATGCTCGATATCTCCGAATCTCGAAACGACGACCCAACCCCGCCTAATCATAAAGAAATGTCATTCTAATTAATATAGGCTTCCAAGACTAAGCTACACCCTTTTCATTAACCCACAGAGGGGTAAAAGACCATTTTACCCCTCCTTAACTCAAAGTCCACATGTTGACCAAAACCCTAAAAGTCAACAAAAGTCAACAGCCAACAGTACGCGGGGCCTGCCAGCTTCTATACGCGGGGCGTACGTCGATGAACTAAAATCGGGGGTCTCAACCCCTTACAATGTACTGAGAGTTACGCCCAGCGTAAGTCTCAGTTTCAGCCATTCCATGGATTTTGGTCCTAAACGGTTAAGACACTCCTTCAACTTCTAGATCTGGCTCTTCTTAAGCCTCTTATCCCATAAAGTCGGAACCTTTAAGCCTTGGCATGGCTGTAAAGGTGCCTTCACCCACTAACACCTTTCCTTTCTCCTCCAAAGTTCTAGATCTCATGCATGGATCAATATTTACGTCCAAGATTACATTTTTATGAACATACAACTCAAATAGACCTGGAATATGATAGATCTAGGCCAATGGAGGCTATTTGCTCATAAAGTCTCCATCTTGGGACCAAAAACCCTAGAAATTGGTCCAAGAAGCATACCATAAGAACTACAAGGCAAGATCTGAACTTTTTACCCTAGGAAGAAGCTCCAACCTTTGTTGTCCTCGGATCTACACTTGTCCACCAACTTCTAGCCTCCACAATGGACTCCTATTCTCTTTTGCTACCTTGAAATGACACTTTAAAGCTTAGAACACTTACACCCAAGCTAAAAACGAAGGAAATGCTCTCTTAGGGTTTCTTTCTGAAGGCTGGTGGCTGAGGGACAAGGCCATCTCATTCCTTTTATATCCCTCAAGCCGTATTAGGGTTTTGGGTTTGGACCGGTTACGCCCGTCGTAACCTTAGGTACACCCAACATACCCGGGTGACAATGTGTTTCAATTAAGCGCGCGAGTACGCGCATCGTACTCTTTGTACGCCCAGCGTACTCGCCCAACACAAAGGGCCAAAATGACAATTATGAAAAGATGAAGGGCTAAATGGTTGTACCTGAATTTTGGGCTGTTACAATTTCATTTGCTGATCTTGACCAAATCTGTCCGGAAGATGTTAAGGAAAGGGATATCACCTGGAAAATTGCCATGGCAGTTTCAGAGCTAAACAATTCACCAAGAATATGGGAAATAACAACTAGGTAATGAATGGAGATAAGAAAGTTGGTTTTAATTGGGGCAAGCTCAGGTGCTCCAACTGTAATGAGCCTGGTCAGTTTGCTCATGAGTGTTCAAAAACTAGATAGAAGGGAGAATCATGATAGGACAATGTTTCCAGTGGTGAACAACAGAGGAACAACATCCGACAGTGAAATTGAAAATTTGGTAGTTGTGGCTAAAGCATTTGAGTGGGAGGACCAGATCCAAGCATTGAACATCTCAGGTGCTGAAACGACTAATCTTGCACAAATAAGTGATATTCCAGATGGAAATCCTGAAGAGGATTTTGAACCAGAAATGATGGAGTTGCAATTTTCTTTCATGGTGTCTTCCACTCCCAAGGAGAAAGAGGTCGGTGGAATTTTTTGCTCTAAAAAATGTATGGGTAATGTTAAATTTTTGCGCGATCAAATTGATTTATTGCATAGAGAGAATGAGGACCTTAAGTATGAAGGTTATAATCTTAGGAAAGAACAGAGACCTCTTAAAGAACAATTAGAGGCCAAAACCAAGGGTTTTAGGAAACTTTAGGAAGAATATAGTAACAAGTGTGAAAATTATAACTATGTTAAGAAACAACTTGCTGACTTGACTAACGAGCTTGACACATTAAAAAATAAGTTTGAAAATGGTGATTTTAATTTTAGAAAATTTGATGTCTCAAGTGAGAAAGTTGAGTCCATGATTGAAAAACAATTGAAATTTAAAGATAATCAGAAAAGGGTATAGGGTATGATAGTGTTCCTCCTCCTTTTAATCACAATGATTTGTTTACCCCTGTGACTAAGGAAGAAATAGATAGAGAGGCACATCTTGTATATGGCAAAGTTGTTGTATTTGTGCCAGAACGTGGGTCTAGGGTAGATGATACAAATGTTTCTATTTCACATGCAGATTCACCTTTAGTTCAAGGCAAGCAAGCAGCTGAAGAAAGTGTTTCTCATAATAATTTAGTTTTGCAAACTGATGTTTATGTTTCAAAAACTGGTGTTTTTGATTCTAATTTGAAAACATATGTTTTGGTTTTTGATGATGTTGTTGTGAACACTGATGATTCAGATGTTTCTAATATGTGTGGTGATGTGTCTTATAAATCAAATAACCTTGTCACTAGCACATACATGCCACCTAAGCCAGTCACACAATCTGAACCATGCAAATGCACTTGTGGGAAAAGTAAATAATTTAATAAAGACACTAAATCAGGAAAGAGTGGTACCGGTTTCTATATGTAGAAACAGACATGTTTCAATTGTGGAATCCCAGGTCATATTGCGAGAAACTGTCCAAATTGTGCATTTGTACCTTTTTATGCACAAACAATAAATAATGAGTCACGAGGAAGATTTCTAAAGAGAAAATCCTCGAGATCTCATTCAGTTGATGGTGATTGGAACATCAATAAAGAAAGAAATTGGGTTGATCTTGAAAAGAACAAACATGTTTTAAACAAAAATTCAACAGGTACTTTAACGAGACCGAAAGTGGTTAAGCCAAGATCAGTATCGTCAAGGACATCGTTCGGGTCTTCGGCTAGTCTTAGACGGAAACCCAAACGATCAAAACCAAAGAAAAACATTTCAAAATCATGTGTATATATTTCCAAACCTAATTCTACAGGGGTGCCCAAAAACTCAAATGTCCAATCACCTCAGCATCCTTTATGTGCATCTGGTAATCAATCTGTCTTAAAAAATGAAAAGATTAATTTTGTTGCTAACAAGGGAAAACCCAGTGCTTCTAAGACATGGGTTCCAAAATCTAATTAATCCCACACATTGTGCAGGTTTAGCTACGGAGGAGTATCGTCAGACCTTGGTATGTTGATAGTGGGGTTTCCAGGCGCATGATAGGAGACATCTCCCAATTGCAAGACATTAAGAATTTTAATGGGGGGTTTGTTTCCTTTTCGGGATGAGAAGGTGGAAACATCACTCAGAAGGGTACCGTGACGAATGGTGTTCTTAGCTTTGAGAATATTAACTATGATACTAAGCTGAAACACCATCTGTTGAGCGTGTCTCAGATATGTGATAAAGGCTATTCAACTCATTTTACGAACAAAGAGTGTCTCATTTTAAAGCCCATAATCATTATACATGAAGAATGGATTTTGGTCAGATCTAAAAGGGAAGGGAATGCCTATGTTATTAACATGAATCATAACATTCCCGAGCAAGTCACTTGTTTTTTCTCAAAAGTCTCTGACCACAATGCCATGCATTCGTGTCGTCGTCTTGGATATGCTAATGCCAAGAACCTCAATCGTCTTGCTAAAAATGATATTGTACGAGGTCTTCTAGTCAAAGATTTCATAACCTTTGAGAAGTTTGTTGCTTGTGCTCAAGGAAAACATCATCGCAAGACACATAATCCAAAGTTGGTGAACTCAATCAGCAAGGTTCTTCAGTTGTTAGATATGGATTTGTTCGGTCTGGTCAACGTTCTCAGCATAAAAAAGAATTCTTATTGCTTGGTTGTTATTAATGATTACTCACGATTCACATGGGCCTTCTTCTTATCCAACAAGAGTGGGATTACTGACTTGATCAAGAAGTTCATTATAATGATTGAGAATTAGACAAATAAAAAGGTGAAGGCGCTTCGAACTAATAACAGCATAGAGTTCAACAATGCAGGTCTGGATCACTTCTGTGCAAAAAAGGGTATAATGCATCAATACAACTTTGTTCAGATACCACAACAAAATGGTGTTGCTAAATGAAGAAATCATACTCTAATGGACACTGCAAGGACTATGCTTTGTGATTCCAAGTTATCGGTCTTCTTCTGGGCTGATGCTATTAACACTCCTTGCTATGTTCAGAACCGATTTTTGATCAACAAATCTCAGATGAAGACCCAGTACAAAATTTTATATAATCACAAAAGGTCTGTTGCTCACTTTAGAATCTTTGGATATCCTTGCACCCTCCTTCATCTGGAATCCAACCCCAAGTTCAACTCAAAGGCCGATGAATGCTAATTTGTGGGATATACCGCAAGCACCGGTTACAGAGTGTACAACAAAACCACCAAGAAGATTGTGGAATTTTTGATGTGCATTGGCTGGAAGAGAATGAGACAGATGCGAGAGTTGGACCTGATTGGTTATTTGATTATGCATCATTGTTTAAATCCTTTAATGTGTATTCGGATAATGTTTCAGGTTCCTACTCACGTACAAGCGCCGTTGTTGAATATGAAGAGAAAGAAGTTGTTTATAGACCACCTCTAGTGACTCCCGAGTCTCCTCAAGTGAATACTGCTATTTCAAATACCTCCTCTTCTTCACCAAATCAAAAGACCTGTTCTAATGCTGATGTTGCTCCCCTTTCGCCCGAAGAAATAGAAATCATGACAAGGGATACTTCTGTTACTACTCAATCGTTCATGGAGCTTCTCTTTCCCGAACCTATTTCAAATGAACACATGGCAAGTACCTCTCACAGTCCTAAATAGTCTGAGGCGAGTGATTCTGCGGATGATAGTTTTATTAACATCAACAACCTTCCTGTCACAATCAATGACATCAGCCATGAAATCCCAACTAGAATTCAATGCGATCATCCGATCGAAAATGTCATTGGCCCACTCGAAGAAGGTATTAAAACGAGAAGTCAAAGTGGAGATGTCAATTCATGTCTCTTCTCTTGCTTTATATCTCAGATCGAGCACAACAGTGTGCCAATGGCATCAAATGAACCAAGTTGGGTTGATGCAATGCATGAAGAGCTAAATCAGTTTGAAAAACTGGGGGTGTGGAAGCTAGTTGAGTTACCGAAAGGCAGGAAGTCACTGGATATGTGTTGGTTTTTTAGGAACAAGCAAGACGATAGTGGGGTGATTGTGCGAAACAAGGCGTGTTTGGTAGTTTGTGGCTTTCGGCAGATTGAGGGTCTTCACTACACTGAGGTGTACGCTCCTGTGGCACGCCTGGACGCCATTCGTATCTTCTTGGATTATGCATCTTACATGGGGTTTACCGTTTACCAAATGGACGTCAAGACCACCTTTCTATATGGTGTCATGAAGGAGGAGATTTATGTTGATCAACCCCCAGTGTTTGTCAATCAAAATTTCCAAATCATGTCTACGAATTAGACAAGGCTTTGTATGGGTTACACCAGGCTACTCGAGCTTGGTATGCTACCTTGACAAATCATCTGCTAGATCATGGTTACACCAGGGGAACGATCGATCAGGTGCTGTTTATAAAGAAAATGGATAAAGACCTAATTGTCGTCCAGATCTATGTGGATGACATCATTTTTGGGTTGACGAGTTCAATACCGTGCAAAGGGTTTGAATAAGTCATGAAGAAAAGATTTGAAATGAGTTCCCTCAGTGAAATGACAATGTTGGATTACAAAGTAATCATGATCGATCTGGAATCTTGTTGCATCAGGTAAAATATGTGGAGGATATTCTTGAGAAGTTCGGGTTCAAAGACTCCAAACTTGCCTCTACTCCCATGGCTGAATGACCTCTGCTGGGACCAAATCCTGAAGGAGACTCCGTAGATCGAACCAAATATCGATTGATGCTCGGATCTCTTATGTATTTGACTGCCAGCTGAGCTGACATTATGTTCGCCGTCTATCAATGTGCTAGATATCAGGCTAATCCTAAACTCTCTCATATAATTGTTGTTAGGAGGATCTTTCAATATATCAAAGGTGGCCCTAAATTGGGGGTATGGTATCCTTAGACTCCTGAATTTGACCTTTATGCTTTCGCTGACAGCAACTATGGAGGGTGTGATTTTGACAGGAAATCAACTTCAGGCGGATATCAGTTTATGGGGGAGATTTTGGTGTCTTGGCTATGCAAGAAATTGCAAATGGTGTCAACTTCGACTGCTGAAGCTGAGTATGTCGCTGCATAGGAATGTTGCTCACAGGCGGTCTGGATTTAACACCAATTGTTGGACTACGGTTTGAACTTTCTTGACACTTCCTTATTTTGTGATAATGATGCTGTGATACAAATTGATAAAAATCCCGTTCAACATTCCAAAACAGAGCACATCGATATCAAAATTCATTTTATCCAAGACTGTTATGAGCGTAAACTTATTCGTTTGGAGCAGATCCACACTGATAATAATGTGGTGGATCTGTTTACCAAACGTTTCGGCAAAGCTCGATTCGATGTGCTCGTGGGCTTTCTTAAAATGATTCGTTTTGAAGACTAAATGTTTTTGTCACATTTAAATGTACACATCTTATTTTCATTTCTTTTCTCTATTGTGCACAAATATAGGGGGAGAAATAAAAACACAAGAAAGTTGTAAAACAAAAATCCAAAAAAGTGTTCTTATGGTGTATGTTCATAGGTGATCATTTGGGAAGTGATATCAAGATTGAGTGATAAAGGATAGTCTAAACAAGTGTAAGATAATGAACATGAATTGTCTAGACTCTATGTTCAATGTGTTGGTAGGCACGAAGGGTTTAACAAGATTAGACTTTGATTGACAATCGAAAGGACTTGATAGCATGGACTTAGATAGTCACATTTTGACTGACAATACGACGCTTGGGTAGATTGAGCAGTAAGATAAACATGAGAATCTGCAGGATACATTAAAATCATATATATATATATATATATATATATATATATATATATATATAGAGAGAGAGAGAGAGAGAGAGTTGTGGTTTAACATTTCCTTGATGTATGGTCTCATGACCTTAATTCTGGTATTGATAGGGTAACTTGGGGGGGGGGGGGGTTCTGATAAAGTAGGGAAGCTTCCTAGGCTTTAGGGGGGGCGGGGGTTAGGGAGTTTAGAGAGAAGTTAGAGAGAGAAAGAAAGGCTTATGGTGTGAAGAAAATATGAAGAATTCATCTCTCATTTATATGGGTTTTATCGTAGAGTAGACCCTAAGTTTCATTTGTATCTTCCACGTATGAGCTCCATTTTGTATGTTCATTATATCCACACGTTGGTATTTATGAGTACTACAACTTTCATTTTGACCTCGTCGACTAATTCTCATTCTATCTCATATTCAAAAAAATTATATTGAATTCGCTGTGCTTGAAGAGTATAGACTAAGTTTCATCCATATCTTTAACAAACAAGCTCTATTCTCAACGTCATTTATATCCCTGCGTTATTATTTACAAGTACTATAACTTTCATTTAGACCGCGTCGACTAATTCTCATTCTATCTTAGATTTACAAAAATTGTACCGAATTCGTTGCGCTTGAAGAGTAGAGACAAAGCTTCGTCCATATCTTTCGCATATGAGCTCCGTTTTTGACAATATTTTTATCGTTTAACTCCTATTAACGATATCTTCATTTCTCGTTTAGATTATTTTTTCTAAAAATTGGCCCATCAAAAATTTGAATTTCCAGGCTGTGCACTTTTGTGCTAATTTTAAAAAAATCGTAACTTCCTCATACGAAGTTAGATTTGGACGTTCTTTTTATGCACACTCTCAGTTTAACATATACTACGACTTTTGTTTAGATCGCTAAGTATAGAAAGTATTTTATTGTAAATTCATTTTTTATGATTCCTGGTGTCGTGCCGATTTTGCCGTAAAACTTCGATGTGTCATAACTTTTTCGTTATAACTCGCATTTTGGTGTTGTTTATATGTACGGAACCCTTGTGACATATACTATAAATTGCATAAGATTATTTATTCTAAGTAGTCTTCTATTAAATAGTCATTTTTGATGCTTATTGTCTCTAAATTGACTAGCCCGAATCTGTGGGCGTTACACACAAGCCTCCCAGCCTCCACTTAAAAGAAGAAGAGCAGATCCAAGTCTGGGAGTGCTTATTAGGGAACAATTTCATCCTGTCCAACAATCAACTGCAGTCGTTTAACCAACCCAACCAACTCATGTGGATAGCCAAGTATTAAATGAAGGACCCAATGTTGTTCGTTCTTCTTTTGAAGTCGGGAGTTCTTCAGCTCCTGGTGGCTCCTCAACTCCTTGACTAGCATACGATCAGCCTCCGAATGGCTTTTGATGTTTTTGGCTCGTGAAGGTGTTGATACTGCACCTAGGGGAAAAGGAATATCGATTGGTTCAGGGAGTCCTGATAAAGAAGATTCAACGATTATCAAGCTCAAGGAAGATATTGGAGTCTTACATCAAAAGCTCATTGAAAAAGATGTTTTTATTGGAACTCTAGAAATTAGAGTTTCCGAGCTTGAGAAAGAAAATGCACAAAAATTAAAACAAATCTCCGACTTGCAGCTCAATCTTGGTGCGTTAACTGCCGATTATTTTGATCTAAAGAACAAGTTGATAAATGAATTTGGCTGACTAATTCAAAAAATCAGTCGGTGAACCCAATGAAGGTGAGGTTTCCCATAGTGCCCCTGCCCAAGCAACTCAAGATCCACAAGATGCTTCTCAACCTGTCATAACGACCCGTGTTGTTGATTGTTTCGAAACTGAACTTGCTAAAACTGTTCCAAGAGTAACTTTGAAGCGAGCTCAGAATCAAGTCTCTACACAAAGAAAAGGAAATCTGCTCTTCATGAAGAATTCTAATAAACATGTTCGTGTAGGTCTGCCCAACTGAGTGTGACTGAGCATGGGAAAAAGCAGTTCAAGGTCAAGTACCGAGACTGATCTGGAATTTTAATGTGGGGATTTCATGATAAATTTAATATCTGGGTGGTCAAGAGGAAGAGTGGAAATGTTGAGTACTATGAACGCAAAAATGACTTTTATTCTTAGACTAAATTGGACCTTACAGAACTTGTTGAAGTTCCATTCCACAATCCATCGAATGATCCTCATGCATCTGATTTCAAGCTCTTTTTAGAAAATCAAGTAAGGAGGCAGTTTGATGGAATGAAGACCGCAAATTCATTTGTAAAGAAATTCAAGGACATCTTCGATCCCAAAACCAACCGGACATTAAAAACTACGATGTGGCCTCCCACAAAGCAAATGTGTCAAATTACTATTGTTCAGCAGTTCTAAGATGGGTCTCTATAGAATATGGAATATTAGGTTTATGATGAGGCCACAGCCACCGCAGTTATCAAATTCCCTGAAGGTGTTTTCCGTCTTGTAGCAGCAAAGAATCTTCTACAGTTTGGAGAGCACGACATCCGTACTCTAGCACAACATCAGATCGTGGTCAAGAATGATCTTCTGTAGGTTGCAGCCAAAGAGTTTACCGACATGGTCATTGAGATTATCAACAAAAATATATGGGCAGGCACAATGGGGAACTCAGATCTTTTATTGATCTAAAAGTCTTGAATTCATGCTAGCCTCAAACCGAAGGGGAAACTGTTAGGACATGTTTTGTTGGTTTGATCTAGGCATTTATGTCGTGTAGACTTTATTACACTTTGTATAGGTATTTTGTGGTTTTTTGGTTGGGTGGACTGAAAACCTCCCATTTTCGGTCCATGTGGTGTTTTTGGCCGCAAACTCTTTTGTTGTTACTATTCCCTATAAATAGTGTCCTAGCTTGTCAGTTGTCGGGAGCTGTTTTCGGTCAACTGTGTGTGTATTTTCCATTGTACCTGATGGTTGTCTTAGTAGAATTCGTGTGCAATTTGAATCAATTTTGTTTCTACTCCTTTTTGTGCTTTATCATTTTGGATTGTTTGTTTGTTGATCACTAGTTGGTTCTTAATTTGGACACTTACAGAAATCAATCATAGTACCCAACGAGTGCAGAAAAATGAGGCGAGCAATTGTGTATAATAAGTTTAATCAAGAATCAAGCTTCTGCAATAAAATATGGCTACAAAAAAATCGATTATCGATACAATCTAATATAGAAATTTACTTTATCAATTTTGATACAACTTAAAAAAGACATAACAAAATTGATTTCCAGCAAATTCAATTTTAGAAAAATCGGAAAATTCACTCGATGAGAGTAGGGTGGAGTTAAGAGATCGTTTGTAGAAATCATTTAATCGACTATACGGAAATCGTTTGTAGAAATCCATTTATCGATTACAACTAATATATGGATTAGTCAGTTACAAATCGAATGGAGTTAAGAAAATGTTTGTGGAAATTGATTATACTAGGTACATATAAATTGTTTATAGAAAACCAAATAAAAAACTAACCGGGGTTAATGATTTCTGGATGAAGCTATAACTTCTTCTAGATTGTTCTTCTCCTATCCAATAACCATCGATGAGAGTAGGGTAGATGAAGTTGAAGGATTAATGATTTGTTGTCGCGAAGCACCAAACTACAAATAATGAAGTTTGATTGTTTAAAGAGTGTAAATCGAAGAACAAGGGATGAACTGAATAAGATTTTTTTGTCATACTTGAATTCTTGATTCTTGTAAAAAGTCTAGAGAGAATGATCATTAAATTACTTAAATAAATGAGGAGTCGATTCCTTGATTATTGAAGCTTCTATCTTGATATTGTGATAAAGATTTCTGATAAACATTATATATATATATATATATATATATATATATATATATATATATATACACACACACACACACACACACACAATCGGGTTTTAAACGGGGCAGATAGTTCCATATCCGTCTCCGACCCGTCCCTGCATTTGGTATAAAAATCTACAACCATCTCTTCCCCGTTACCCGTTAAGATGGGTAATACCCGCCCCGTTAGGGTCGGGTACCCGCAGGTCATGGGTAATCCCCAATCTTTTTGCATTGCTAGGCCCATCCCAGCATACATAATGGTCTCATTCCAACATACAAATAGGCCCAAATCAACATAAATAATGAGCCCAAATCAACATACAAATGGCCCAATCCAACATAATTAATGGGCCTATCCCAACATACGAATAGGCCCAGACCATCATAAATAATGGTCTCATCCCAACATAAAAATAGGCCTAACCCAACATAACTAATTGGCCAAGTCCAACATATAAATGGGCACAACCCAATATAACATGCAAGAGTCACAAAGACAACTAGTACAATCCAGTGGGATAGCATTGGTGCTTTGACCCACGACTATAGTGATAAGACTCACCATACTAATGAAGTCAAACGTCAACGACTCGCATAAACAGGAAATAGGCGCTAAAAGCCACCTAGATCACCACACAAGATAAAATCTTAGGCCATCTCGCTAATATAGAATGTTGACTAATATTCAATGAAGCAAAAGTCAACCCTCAAAGTTAACAGTTAAAGCTATGGTTAAAAATGCCAATAACAACCCTCTCCATCATGGCCTTCCTTGGCTACGTCTTGGGCACAAAACATGAAAACAGTCGATGATTCCCCAGTCGCTACGTTGTGGCAACCTAGGGCCATGCTGTGGGAACTGGTCTAAGCAACTCAAATGAGCGTAATTCATTTTCTTTCGATTTGAAGAGCTCCAAAGCTCAGATATGGTCCTTTCCAAGGTATTAATGGATAAACTTTACAATGGTATCCATTAAGACATCCCTTTAAGTCTAGATCTAAATTCTAAAGTCCAAAAAGGAAACTTAATGCATGTGACTAGACCATTAAGCACTTAATCCATGAAATCTTCAATCTAAAATTTCTAGAGGCACTTTAGGGACCCTAATGAACCCTAAAATTTATGGACATGCATACCCTATGCATGTCGTTTCCCATATTTAGATCAAAATAGGCAATAAAACCTAAACTTCATGAAAGGTTCCTAAATCACCACCAATTCCTAGATCTATTAGATAATGCTCTTGGGGCATAGAGAAACCACAAAGTTGCAAACTTTATCTCTTGCACCACCAAAATACATCAAAGGGACCATAATATGCCATAAAACCTAAATCTAAGAATAAAGATATGAAAAGATGGAAACTTGAGGACTTACAAAGGGTCCAGAAGATGCACTAAAGTGAAGGGGATGTTTGTTTAGGATGATTACGTCCTAGAATCGTCAACAAAGTAGGTCTTGTATAATGACTCTACACAATACCTTTCCATCCTAGGTAATAACCATAACTCTTATTTCCTTTTTAATGAGTTTCAAACTCATAGACTTCTTGAATACTAACAGTGATCAATATTGCATATGTTCTCCGTTCTAAATTTGATCTTCATCAGAGACGCTTGCTCCTTTCTTGAGTAGACTCAGCCTATGATAAGGTATTTACTATGATTCTTGTAACAGATTGAATGCTCATTTTCTAATAACCTTCCATCACATTTTAAATTTTCTAGAATCAGGTCTCCTTGAGTCAGACTCTCATATGGAGGATACCTTCCTTCATGCTCTAATGTGATGTAATCACATTATTGAATGTAGCATTTTTTGCTACGGGCTGCTTAGTCTTTAATGGCGACCGTGATTTTTCTATTGATCACTTTGATTATCTTTTCCTTTAATCTAGAGTCAGGCACTCTGTCGAGCTTACTTCGTAGATTATCTTAGTCGGACTCAATTTACCATGACCGCTATGGTCGGAATTACATTCATCTTCTTAGTCATTACCAAAATGATGGTAATTATGGACATGAACAAAACGAGTTCCACTATTAGTTCCTTGGTGACCTAATGACTCTTCCTAATCCAATGGTGAGTCAAGTGCATCTGGTAGCTTAGGCCTCTACTACCTTTCACACATACTCATATTTGTCCCAAGAATTGCCTCACAGTTCCCAGGTTACTATTCCTAAAACCAGAAAACAATTTAACACATAAGAATATGTCCAAACCAACATATATAATGAATTTCCCTAGACTCTACTAGGATTTCTTCCATCCTTATCTTAATAGCAACTTTGCTTCAACTTGGTTAACGATGGAAATGCATACGATGGGACAACTTTATGGATTATACCAAAAATTCTATCTTTTTGGTAATCGAAAATTTACTTCTGCCGTATCAAATGTATTATTTATTAGATGTATTCTAAAGGAAAGATACCACTCTTATAATATCTTCATATATGTATCATTCACTATCGTAAACCTTCTTATTTCCTCTATTTGTTCAGTCCGCTACGAGTCCTTATCATGATGTTCTGTTCACTGAAGCAGGAGTTTAGTGTATTGGGATAAGCATATAGATAAAGAAGGCTTATACTTGTATTCCTCCTTATTACTCAGAAAAGTTATATGACATTTGTAATATCGTAATTAAACGCTTAGAAACATCAACACATAAAATTTCCTAATTCTAGGTCGAAAAAGACCTTAAATCTAATCAAGTAATAGCGATTTAGGTAACCTAAGGTATCTTATGGCATATTATAGATATAGGCATATAGCATGCTTCAACATAAATTATTTAGCACATATAAGAAATTTAGGCATATTATCCTAAAGTATGATAGTGCTTGTGTCAATTCAGGTGTACTACTAATAGTTTTAAAACTCCCTACTTGGTACCTGTTTGATCGACTACCGAGTACTCGGATTCGGTAATTCATGTATAAATATTTTTACGGAAATTATATATGTCAAAATCATAAGTTAAAACCATAAGTTGGTTGAAATATATAACAAAATTAGATACATATGAATACACAAAAAACTGAAAAACACACAATCGTCTCACTTTGTGAATAATTATTGAAAATTTAAGATATATATATGTAGTAATAATCACATGTGTGTGTTAAAAAATAATTAATTAAGTATATTAGACATATTAATCACCGATTTGGCCGAGTTTTACAATAATCATCATTTTAGTAAGGGGTCATTCGGTGAGTACTCAGATTTTATAACTCACCTCGGTAAGGGGCCGAGTAGGGAATACTCGGCCAAGTAATCGGCCAATTCGGCAAGTTTTACAACACTGTACTACTTAAAATATAATAGACACACATCTCGCAATCATCACTTAGCATTCTCAATTTAATTCTATAAATCATACAAAATCTTAGTTCACTTAAACTAATGCTCTGAAATCACTATGAAATCCCTAAATTTATGGCCATTTTAAAACTTTTTGTTTATGCTTTATAATAGGGTTTATTTATGAACTGCAGAATTTGGTCCCGTAAAGAATTTCTAAAGAAATGCTTTTCATTAATATTATAAAATCTTGGGATGTCATAACTGATACATAACATAAGCATAAATAGACCTTGCATTAATTTACACTAATGATCTACATCTCCTTTAATCTCCCAGTGTAATGTATCTTCACATTGATACATGTAATACAAATTAGGGGTGTTAACGGGGCGGTTCGGCTCGGATAGTAATAAAATTGTGAACCGTCATCACGGGGCGGGTACTTCATGTGCACTAACCGAAACCGAACCGAATTAGCAAAAAACCCGAACCGTATAAAGGCGGGTAACCACGGTTCGGTTCACGGGTACCTGCTAAATATAAGAATTCAAATACAATTAAAATTACAAACTTCATTACAACGATTTCTTTCAAAAATTACTAAGTCCAAAGAATTATAAATACATAATGAAGGTCAAATAACATACATTATAAGGGAAAATGACTCTTGAGGGTAATTAACTTTTGTGTTTGTACTCATTTGGTCCCTTTTTTTTGTATTCAATATACCATCGAACTTGTTGTTGGTGTTTACCATAGCCCTTTTGACCGGCTTTTGACCTGTGATAGCCGGTCAAAGGGTTATGGTGAATACAAACAACAAGTTCGATGGTATATTGAGTACAAAAAAAGGAAAGGGACCAAATGAGAACAAACACAACAGTTGGTTACCCTTCTGATTCATTTTCCCTTTACTCATTTACAACAAATCCCACATCATCTCCTACTGATATTAATGACTTTATGATATTCATTCTTGCTTCTCTTCAAAACATAACCTACGAAAGGACATTATTCATGCATGTACAACTTTGTAATGCACTTGAATATTTATTAGGGGAATCTTGATTAAGTAGGTGCATTTCATGACTACATTTACATTTTGTAACACTCAAAAATTTAAGCCAAATTTAAACTTTCAAAAACACATCGAATTCGTCAAAAGATTACAACATTGTTTTCAAAATACATTTATATCATGTTTTCCCAAAAACATAACACAATAGGAGGAGCTCTACGATCATGCTTTCGCCTTGCTGCGATCCCCTGAGGTACCTGAAACAATAAATTGAAACTGTAAGCCCAAGAGCTTAGTGAGTTACCCCCAAAATACCGATACACATACAGTCCACATAACCCTATCACACGTTAACATATCGTAACAAACTGAGCAAAACAGCACATAACAAGTCCACAGCTTTACAGACTGGAATACCCCTGGGCCAACAGTGTGAGTATGAAATGCCTACCGGGCCCTCAACTCACATCTCGATTGCTACCGATCCCTCAGTACGAGTCTGGAATGCCTACCGAGCCCTCAGCTCGTATTCGGAATGCCCCTAGTCCTCAATATGAGTCTGGAATGCTTACCGGGCCCTCAGCTCATATCTGGAATACTCTAGGGTTTGTTGGCTAACGCACGGAGCAGTACATCCCCAACCCATCCCACATAACATATCACATGTAATAGATAATGCACATACCGGAAATCAATCAGTATCACAGGTAGTCCTACAGTCCTACCCTCAAGCGTATCAAACTAGCATGCATAACTAACTCTGAATCAACATAATACAACTTCTAGAATATCATCTCCAATGGGCCGACCTTAGTGCCTTAGACCCCCTTAGTATAGTGAGGATAACTCACCTCGCAACTGTCATCGGAAATAAGAAAGCTCAACTCCCGGGTCCAACACGAACCCCACCACTTAAAAGTACCACACAACCTTTTTCATAAATCTCCCAATCCCAAAAAACCCCCAGAATTCAATTGGTCAACCCTTGGTCCAAGTCAAAGTCCACAGTCAGAGTCAACAGTCTATGTTGACTCGACTCGCCGAGTGCCGGTCACCGACTCGCCGAGTTCTTCTCGAATTCGAGAAGTCGTGAAATCCTTGATTTGCTCGTCGAGGACCCTTTTAACTCGTCGAGTTCATATGCAGCCAAGATTTGGAAGAAGCCCTAGCCAACTCGCCGAGTTTTCTAACAACTCGACGAGTTCAAGGCAATCTTTAACAAACTCGCCGAGTTGTTCATCCAACTCGCCGAGTTCATGGCCATATTCAACGGACTCGTCGAGTCCCTCATTCAACTCGGCGAGTCCATGCAGTTCTTAATCCATGCAGATGCTTTTGAAGCCATGGCAAGGCCCCAGATTATAGATCCAAGCTCCTAAGGCATGTTTATCACGTAAAGTTGCAATTTTTACGTACATGCGAAGCTCTAAAGGCCTGAAATGATTAATCTAAGCTCTTTAATGGAGTTTTATACCTTAGGAGAGCTTCATCCTTGTACAACCTGGGAACTTTATGGATCTAGAGGTCAAGGGAAGTCCATATCTGATGTTACAACTTAAGATCTTAGCTTAAACATGGAGAGCCCTTCATAACACTCATCCAAGGGAGGTTCAAAGTGAAAAGAGCTTAAGGAACAACCTAATACCTTCCAGAGAGTGATGTCTGATGCAATCCCTTAGCTTCCCACAACTTCCTGGCCTTGCTTTTCCTTGCTTCTTCAAGTACTTCCTTCCAAGGTTACTCCTTCAAGCTTGGACACACCAAAGAACACACACACACGCTTTACGGTTTGAGAGGGACAAGAAGCAGTAAGGGGAGGCTGGTAGAAGCCAATGATCCTTTAAATAGGGTGTAAAACCCCCAGAACTTAGGGTTTCATCTTCCAGCTCCTACTCGCTAAGTCCCTTGGTGGACTCGCCGAGTAGGTCACCAAACACGCGTTCCATTCCCACTGCTACTCGGCGAGTAGGGCAACCAACTCTCCGAGTAGGACATAAGACCAATTATTCTTTAATTAAATTCATACCTGGAATTGGTACGTTACACATTTGCAATTAAATGATTTATCGTATCATGGATTCTAGACAAGTCTACAAACGAGTGGAATCACAAGTGCTGTGATTTTTTAGTTTACTTAACTTTAAGATCGAACTCATGGGATAAGATACAGCATCAATATGTACAATATCATGCTGCTTTTGTAGACATATCACCATAATATTGTACATATTGATGTTGTATCTTATCCCATGAGTTCGATCTTAAAGCTAAGTAAACTCAAAAATCATAGCACTTGTGATTCCACTCGTTTGTAGACTTGTCTAGAATCCATGATACGATAAATCATTTGATTGAAAATGTAAATGTAGTCATGAAATTCGTCTTCTTAGTCAATATTCCCCTAATAAATATTCAAGTGCATTACAAAGTTGTACATGTATGAATAATGTCCTTTCGTAGGTTATGTTTTGAAGAGAAGCAAGAATGAATCTCAAAAACTCATCAATATCAGTAGGAGATGATGTGGGATTTGTTGTAAATGAGTAAAGGGAAAATGAATAAGGAGGGTAACCAACTGTTGTGTTTGTTCTCATTTGGTCCCTTTCCTTTTTTTGTACTCAATATACCATCGAACTTGTTGTTTGAGTTCACCATAACCCTTTGATCGGCTATCACAGGTCAAAAGCCGGTCAAAAGGGCTATGGTAAACACCAACAACAAGTTCAATGGTATATTGAATACAAAAAAAAAAAAAGAAAAGGGACAAAATGAGTACAAATGCAAAAGTTAATTACCCTCAAGAGTCATTTTCCCTACATTATAATTGGTATAATAAATATAAAAATAAAAATAGAAGAAAACATAATGTAGAAGTGTAAAATTAGAATAGCCGATCATGATTTTTGTTTGGGATATGGCTAAAAGTTCAATGAAAATGAATAATATATATATATATATATATATATATATATATATATATATATATATATATATATATATATATATATATATATATATATATATATATAAAGCGGTTCGGTTCGGTTATCCGCGGATACCTAAGTATCCAAACCAAAACCGACTCGTTGATATCCGGTTTTTTCGGTTTCGGTTTTTTTATGTTTCGGTTTTTTTCGGTTTCGGATCGGCCGGTTCGGCTCGGTTTTGCGGTTTTTTTTGCACACCCCTAATACAAATAAACCGAATAGGTCACGTTGGCAAACCTAGTGAGATACATAGGGGTTTCAACCCATAAGAATATCGTTAATTTTTTTATTCACATATTTCATTTCAAATAATTAACCCAATTACCCGTCCCCATTTTCTTTATTTATTCTTCCCCTAAGAATTTACCCTAAGGGTTATCGCCTACATCGCCTTTACTTGTCATCACCTACATCGCATTTCCTTATGTGTTTATTACTAAGGAAATTTCTTATGGATCGTTGCCTACATCACATAGACTATATTGTTTCGTTGATTTTCCTCCAATACGTATCAATAAAGTGTTTAGAGTATCATCTCATGAATACGTATTTACTACATCGCCTGAACTCGTAAATCGTTACCTACATGTTATAAGCCTGCCGGTGTTTCCAGTGGACTATTTAGAATAGTCCATGGTCACCATCTATACTCTAGTAGATGAGTACATCAAAACATCGCAAGTTAAGGTCAGGGCATCTCCTAGTCATCTCCTATTTATCATTACCTATCTATCATCACCTATCTATCATCTCTTATCTATCATCGCCTATTACTATCCACTACATATTTATAATTGTATAATACTTATACGATTAAATTAGTTAAATATCATCTCATAACATTTTATCTAACACATAACATTTTTGACATAGATAATAAGAACATAAATCATGTAATTATCTAAATACTTCATATCATGTGTAAAATGAAGGTAACTATGCACTCACCTAACAAAGGTGGGTGACTGGAAATTTCAATAACACTTCGCTTCATACTTTGAAAAGACCTAGATGCATAAGTCACTAAGCCTTAGTCTAATTTCGTAATCCTTGTGACTATAATAATTACAGTCTAGTTTCCTCACTAATTGAAACGTCCAAAAAATTAAGATTAAAAATTTTGATTTTAAATTAATAAATCCATTATCCAAAAAAACATCATAGAAATCATGGTGAATAACAGTGTATCAATCAACATCCAAGTACACCAGAGTAATATAAAATGCAGAACAATGTGGTATGTGCACTGCAATCATCCCGAGCTTTTCCCCTTCGATCCAGAAGTACCTGAAATATAAACTGAAAACTGTAAGCACAAAGCTTAGTGAGTACCCCAAAATACCGCATACCATCCATATCAAACATATAATGGGCCCTGCCCAGCATCAGGCCCTGCCTGGCATCGGTCCCCGCCCAGCATTGAGCCACGCTCGGAACAGATCTATCAATCATCAGTTCTTGACTGGCATCAGGCCTACCCGATATAGATACAACATATAAACACATGCATAAAAATCACAAAAGATAAATAACATACAATATAATTATTCACTCTACATTGGGCCCCGCCCGGTATATATATAAACATGTAACACATGCAAGAGTCATGCAAGCAATTAGCATCCTAAGCATAATAAACCATAGGTCGACATTGGTGCCTTCGACCCACTAAACATAGTGAGGAAACTTACCTTTAGCTACTGAATCTCTCAAATAAAATTCTGGCCTACTGATCCGGAAAATCCTCGTGCTATCATCATCAAATAATATCCAATAAATAATTGGATCCCGATCCATAATCAATAATCAATCAAGATTACTTGTCCAATATCCAAGGTAAAAAAGCATTTAACGCTTTTCTTACTTGGCCCAAAACCAAGGTCCATCCCAAATGCTCAAAAAGCTCAATTTCCTAAATGGCATCCTAAGGCCCAATATGGCCCAACTTCCTAAACGGGCCCAAAAACTATCATGGACCTAATCCCACGAAATCCCAAAGTCTTTCCACGACCCCAAGTCAGAAGTCCAATGGCACAACAACGCATAAACCCTAAAAGCCCATAATATGGCTCAAACGCGAGGAAGTCAACCCAAAAATCAAACAGATGAGTAGATGAGTGTACTCAGACTTACGCTTGGCATACACCTTCCAGGGCCAATATGCTTAGTATACGAGCTGAGTATGCCCCGCGTACTTTGCAGACAACCAACCCAACTCATTAAGCACTTATTCAGTTAAGCCTTGATGCCAAACTCTCGGATCTAATTCAAGAAGGTGACTTAACACGTAAAGTTGGCAGCTTTACACCCATGTGTTACTTAATAAGACCCAAAACTCAAAAGGAACCATAACAAAGAACCTAACTCATGCATCGATCAAAATAACTCATAAAGGTTGCATTTTTATGGACAAGGGACCTCATTTGTGTTAAGATCTAACCCCCATGGCTTCTGGAGTAGACCATAAACTCTACTTTAGCTCAAAAGAACCAAAAATGCATAAATAACACCCTAAGTTAGATCAAGCATAAAGAATCATCAATATGAGAGCATTTACCTTAAATAACTTGCTAAGATGAAGATGACTTTCGATCTACAAGGTCAAGCTGTAACATCCGAAAAAAGTTCAAGCTAATTAAAAATTTTTCAAACAATAAATAGTTATTACATTCTTGTTTTCAAAATAGTTCAATATCAGAGTTTTCCTAGAACCATAAACAAAACAGAAGGAGCTTTACGATCATGTTTTCGCCTGGTTGCGATCCCCAGATGTACCAAAAACAATAAAATGAAACTGTAAGCCCGAAATTTTAATGAGTTCCCCCAAAATACCGATACACATACAATCCACATAATCCTGTCAACAATATCATAACATAACAAACTAAACAGCATGCAACGGGTCCACAACTTTACAGACTATATTACCCCCTAGGCGCACAATGTGAGTCTGGATTGCCTTGCAGGCCCACAGCTCACATATGGCTTACCATCGATCCCGCAGTACGAGTCTCCCTTAGCTCGTAACTGGAATGTTCCCGGGTTTGTTGGTTACCGCATGAAGCGGTCCCACCTCAACCCATCCCATATAACATATCAACATATAGCATAATCACTGAGCATGCAGATAATCATATAACAACACGGGTAGTCCTACAGATCTACCTAACTGGTATAACCACTAGCGTGCAAAACTAACTTCATACTCAACATACTAATACTGCTAGATTAACATATCCAATGGGTCAAACTTGGTGCCTTAGACCCCTTAGTATAGTGAGGGAACTCACCTTGAAACTATCGACTCGTAAAGTAAGCTCAAATTCTCTGATCACTGCTACGAACTCCACCACCTATAATCATTGTAAACCATACTTGTAAATTTCCAACCTTTCCAAACTGTCCTCCAGAAGTCAACTAGTTAACCCATGGTCAAAGTCAAATTCAACAGTCAAGGTCAATAGACCATGTTGACCTCAACTTGTCGAGTACCCTCATCTACTCACCGAGTTCCTCGAATACTCGTCCGCTCGCCGAGTCACCAGAGTGACTCGTCAAGTTCCTAAGGTTCGTGGTCGAAGCTCCATGGCTAATCGTCGAGTTTTCCCCCTTGAAACTCAACAAGTTCATACGTATCCAATGGTTGAGAAAAACCCTAACCGACTCGCCGAGTCACTATAATGACTTGCCGAGTTTTCGACAATCTTCATTTGACTCGCCGAGTTGTTCATCAAAATCGTCGAGTTCATGAACATCTTCATATGACTTTCTGAGTCGACTATGCGACTCACCGAGTCCCTTTAATTCTTCATCCATACAGATGCATTTTAAGCCATACAAAGGTTCTAGATTGCAGATCCAACCACCTTAGGCATTCTTATCACGTAAAGTTGCAATCTTTACGTGCATGCAAGGCTTTAAGGCCCTTAAATGACAAAACTAAGCTTGTAATGAAATCTCACACTTGAGGGAAGGCTCATACTAGGCAAGGCTAATAACTTTATGGATCTAGAGGCTAAAAGGAGTCTAGATCTGAAGTTACAACTTTCGTTCTTAGCTCAAACATAAGAAGCCTTTCATAAAACACATACAAAAGAGAGTTTTGAAGAACAAGGGCCAAGGAAAACAGTCTAATAGCTTCAAGAGAATGTTCACCGATGTAGATCTTGAATCCCACGAGTTCTTGATTCTACTTGCTTGTTTTCCCCAAGTGTTTTCTCCTCCAAAATTCATCCTCCAAGCTTGAA
The DNA here is from genome assembly GCF_052625555.1 of Lactuca saligna. Classification (NCBI taxonomy): domain Eukaryota; kingdom Viridiplantae; phylum Streptophyta; class Magnoliopsida; order Asterales; family Asteraceae; genus Lactuca; species Lactuca saligna. The sequence goes on from NC_136425.1 coordinate 48,474,364, forward strand.
CACACCAAGAGAACACACATGCTCGATTTAGGGTTTGAGAGGGAAAAGAAGTAGTAAAGGGGAGGCCAATGATCCTTTAAATAGGGTGAAATGCCCCAAAATCTAGGGTGTAATATGACAAATCCTACTCGTCGAGTTGCTCTTGGACTCAGTGAGTAGATCACTAAAACACGCGGGCCAACCAGCTATTAGTCGACGAGTAGGGCAGCCAACTCGTCGAGTAGACCTAAAAACCCAAAAAGATTCATAAATACATCAATACCTGAGAATTGGGGCGTTACACAAGCTACTCCTAAGAAACCTCCAAGTGTTCTTCTTCTTCTACTTCACCAAAAACACCACCAAAACTCACTTTCAAGCTCAAAACTCATAAATTATACTTATGGTTTCATTTTTAGGGTAGAGAGTGATCGAGGTTGATCAATAGAATGTTCAAGGGTGGTATAATTTGCTTAAATAGGGTGCAAACCCTAAAAATTAGGGTTTTCCCCTGCCTTGTTTACGTTGTGCGTACTCCCACATACGCCCAACGTATATGGGTACATGCACAATCCAGAAACAGGGTAGTACACTAATTGTACTAATAGAGTACGCCCTGCTTACTAGATAGGTACTAAAATGATATACATTTTGCATTTAGGGTTAAAAAGGATACATATTAGATCTCAAATGTTACAATTCTCCCCCACTTGAATTAGGTTCGTCCTCGAAGTCCGCTTCCCCAAATAACTTTGGGTAGTGTTCCGTCATCTTCTCCTCCAGTTTCCATGTCCATTGTGAACCCTTGTGGTGGTGCTACTGAGCTTTCACTAACTTAACAACCTTGTTCCTCAAGGTTTTCAACTTCCTATCAAGAATTGCCACCGGTCTCTCGATATAATTCAGACGATCATGTACCTAAATATCCTCCAATGGAACCACCGTGGAATCATCTACTAAACATTTCCGCAACTAAGAGACGTGGAATGTGCTATGAATCTGATAAAGCTCCTCAGGAAGATCCAAGTGATAAGCAACTCGGACCACCCGAGCCAAAACCCTAAAATGGCTGATGTACCAGGGGCCTAGCTTGCCCCTATTCCTAAATCGAATGATACTTTTCCAAGGTGACACCTTCAGGAGAACCATATCCCCAACCTGGAACTATAGATTTGATTGGCTCTTGTCGGCATAGCACTTCTACCGACTTTTTCATGTCTACAGCGTACCCCAAACATGATGGATCAACTAGGTATTCTTGAGTACACCTTGGTACTCCCCATAACTTGCTGACTGAACTCACCCCAACATACTGGGGTCATATATTTCCTCCCATAGAGCATCTCAAAAGGTGGTCTACAAATTGTTGGCGTGATAACTGTTGTTATATGAAAATTCCTCTAATGGAAGATACGTATCCCAACTCCCACCAAAATCTAATACACACACCCGAAGCATATCCTCCAAGGTCTGGATAGTATGCTTGCTTTGTTCATCTGTCTGCGGGTGGAAGATCGTGTTGAAATGAAGACTAGTGCCCAAATCATCATGGAACATCTTCCAAAATCTGAAAGTAAATTGGACGTCCATGTCTGAAACCACAGATATCTGCACCACATGTCTTGCCACAACCTCCTTGATGTATATGTCAGCCAACTTCTCCTTAGAGATACTCTCCTAAATCATAATGAAATTATCACTCTTGGTCAATTGATCCATGGTGACTCAAATCAAATCCACTCCACGCACAATCCGAGGCAAATTCATAATGAAATCCATGGTGATCTCCTCCCATTTCCAAACGGGAAGGTCTAAAGGTTGCATCTTGTTGTGAGGCCACTGATGCTCGACCTTGACTTTCCTTTAATTCAAGCACCTCTCCACATACCAAGCTACATCCTGCTGCATACAGGGCCACCAATGATTAGGACGAAGATCTCTATACATCTTTGCTGCCCCCGGATGAGTGGAGAATCGTGATCAATATGCCTCCTCCATCAGAACCTGCTGTGCATCACCCTAACCCCCCACACTCTGTGATGGAGTATTAATAACCCCTTGTTATCATAATCGAAGGAAGACACCTAACGCACTATGCACTCACTCTTTCTATGCTCTTCCTTCATAGCCTCAACCTAAGCCTCTCGAATCTACTCCAAGAGTGGAGTCATCACGGTCATTCTCATGTAAATATCCCTAATTGGATCCATGACCTCTTTGGGGCTGAGAGCATTAGCCTTCCCTAGATGTTAAAGCATCTCATAATCATAATCCTTCACCACATCCAACCACCGGTGTTTCCTCATGTTCAAATTCGGCTTATCCATCAGATATCTTAGGCTCTTGCGATCTGTATAAATAGTATAGAGGACCCCAAAGAGGTAATTTTGAAAAATATTGAGGGAAAAATCATTGCTCTTGCTCTAAATCATGCATCGGATAAATCACCTCATGGGGCTTCAGCTGCCTCGAAGTGTAAACAATCATGTGACCCCTCTGCATCAGACCTGCACCCAAACCTATGATCGATGCATCGCAATAAACCATGAAATCCACAACATCCTCTGGCAGGGTCAAAATTGACACCTCACATAGTCTCTATCTAAGAGTATCAAAAGATTCCTACTACTAAAGCCCCCATCAAAAAGTGACAGTATTCTTCATCAACAAAGTCAGAGGAACCGCTATCTTGGAGAAATCCTTAATGAACCTCTAATAGTAATCTGCCAACCCAAGGAAACTCTGAATCTCAAACGGAGACCTCAGAACCTCCCACCTAATCACGACCTCGACTTTGACCGGATCGATCAGAATACTGTTTTGGTTGACAAGGTGCCCATGAATTACACCTCGTGTAACTAGAACTCACAGTTGGAGACTTTGCATAAAGTCTCTCCCTCCGCATAGTCTCTAATACATCCCTCACATGCTCCTCATCTAGCTCTTGGGTCTTGGAATAGACCACGATATCGTCAAGGATAACAATCATATACTAATCCAGAAACAGCCTGCATATGTGCTTTATGAGGTCCATGAACGTGGCTGGAGCATTGGTGAGAGCGAAGGGCATCACCACGAACTCGTAATGACCATATCGAGTCTAGAAGGCCGTCTTTTGGACATCATCCTCTCTGAACTTTATCTAATGATAACCCAAAAACAGATCAATCTTGGAAAACCAAGAAGCACCCTGAATATGGTCAATCAAATCATCAATCCTCATGAGTGGATAACAGTTCTTCACTGTTAGCTCATTTAGTTGGTGGTAACCAATACATGTCTGATGAGACCCATCCTTCTTCTTCACAAAAATAGGAATGGTGATCCCCATGGAGGACTGTTTAGTCAAGTGAACCCCTTATCTAACAGCTCCTTCAGCTATGTAGAAAACTCCTACATCTCTGGAGGAGCTAACCGATATGGTGCTTTGGCTATCGAAGTTGCACCCAAAACTAGTTCAATCCTAAACTCCACCTACCTCTCTGGAGGCACCTGGGAAAATCTTCTGGGTATTCCTGAACAATGGGTACATCATCCACAATCGCTTTACCCTTCTCCCGGGTAACCATAACATAGGCAACATATCCGGAACAACCCTGATGAAGATAATGTCTGGCCCTAGCCGTTGAACATAGAATCGGCCCATGTTGAGCTCTCTCTCTCTCTCTCCCTGAACCACAAAATCTCTCCTACTTGGGGTCCTCACCACCCCATTAGGGCTCAACCACTGCATCCCTACAATAACCTTGTTCCTGCACAAAGGAATGGAGACCAAATTAATCAGATATTGCTCATTGAACATCTCAAGAACATAACCTCGATGAACCCTCGATAGCCGAACAAATCGATCATCAGCATTCTCAACATCTAAAGGACAATCTAGCTCCCCTAGATCTCCAACAAGCATCATGGTAAGTGCAAGCGATACAAAAGATCGGGTAGCCCCAAATCAAAAAATAGCAATGCAGAGATACATTCACGAGGAATGATGCTAAAATAAAACACACAAATATAAGCAGGCAATTTAATATAAATAAAGAGATAAGGAGAAGATACATACCCGTCACCACATCTGCCTTGCCCTAGTGGCCATTAGTAAACTGTAGAGTCATTGGATTAGGTGCTACCATTGGTCCTGCTGCTACCAAACTCAGAAAAGTGACCTTCTTGTCGCCCCTATAATTTCAATGGAATCCAATCAAATTAGATATCGAGATGGTGGTGGTAGTAGCAGTGCAATCCCTGCTAATATGACCCATCCCGTCACACTTGAAGTAGCCAGTAACACCCACCCTACACGCTCCATCATGCATCTTGTCGTACTTGCCACAGTGGCTCCATCCATGTTGGCCTCTCAATCTTGAATCAAATACCTTGGGCCTCTTGCCCAAACCGCCTGAAATATGAGCCTGATCCGACTTCCTCATCCTCTCCATCTCTAGATCAATCCCCATCTCTCTGGCTCTCGTAATCATATCTTCTAGTGTCTTGCAACTGGATCAGATTATAAACTGCCGAATATCACTCCTCAACATCTCATGGTATCTCACCTTCTTTGTCTCCTCATCTTCCACATACTTCGGAACCAACCATGCTCTCTTACGAAACATATCGGTGATCTCATCCACCATCCTAGTAGTCTGGCGAAGGTCCTGAAATTCCATTGCCAACTGCATCTCCTCAATCACTGGTGCAAAGATCAAAATCCAGTCACAAAGTCATCACATGTCATCAAATAAACCGCCTCATCACCCACAGAGCGCCCAACCTCCTTCCACCAATCTCGAGCTCTATCTTTCAGAAGATAGGTAACAAGTCTGAATTTTGCCCCATCGAGACAACTGCTAATACGGAAGGCATTAGCGACATCTACCAACCATAGTTTGCTTGCGATTGGTACCTTCTCCCCAAAATATTTCGGAGCCCCACATGCTCAGAACTCATGGAAGGTGAATGTGCGAGCTCCTATCAATGCCAGCATCTCAGACCGAAAAGTTCTCAAGAGCTCATCCAAAATCTCCAAAATGCCCTCATTGACCGTACCGAAGATCATAGGAGTCTTATTAAGTATGCTACGATAATATCAGATGAAATAAACTCATGCGTCTGATGATCCAACTACCTGACTCCAGAACCCGAGCGTGAACCCTTACCAGCACCAGAACCACTAACATGTTTGCCTCGAAGAGTCAACATACTGAAAATATACCATACAAACAATCAGAACATACATACAAGCTTCTTGGTTTTATCGCAACTCTCATTGACTCGAGTACGTATCCTATGCTTCCAATAGTATGGGCTAATACTACCTTCCACATCTATCTGGTACTCTCTTCAAGGACCGACTTGAATCCTCCAAGTCACTCCTTATCCACACATACACACTTCAACAAGACAAGCCTCCTAGCACTAAATCTCTTCCTAGGTTTTCCTAGGGTGACCACCATACTACTCCCCGCCATCAGCTGCAGAAAACTCCCCCTAGCATCCTCTAACTAGCTCATAAATACAATTACATATCTTCGACACCAAATAATTTTTCAAAGGAAGTCTCACACTACAACGGTTGGACTTAAATAAGAGTTACATAATAAAGTTAAAACCTAACCTTCTAAAATTATTTAGTCTCAACAATATGTAACTTAGTATATTTGCTTACTAGTTAGCTAAAGTTAATGGGAACTCCTAAAATCACAAAGAAAGAAGCACTCGAGCATCGAGTACTTGGAACAACCATAACCTAATAAAGTCACCCTATCACTAACTGAGAAATACTAGCATGCAAGTTTGCAATCTCATATAACTGGCATATAAAGGCGTCTCTTCAAGCATTCTATCATGCAAATCCTGAGAAGATCCATAGACCTAACTAGCATGTGATTCACAGATTCACAAATTGAAGCATGTCATAAGACATGTATGGGTATTTTGGGAAAACTAACTAGAGCTCGGTCGATTGCATGCACCACACCCTTTTTATTTTAGTAGAAAACCCTTTTTTATAAAAAATTTATTCTTGAAAAATTCTACCAAACCCTCTGTTTGAGTTCAGACACACCTAAGAGTATGCACGAATCCCTCAAACTAAGGCTATGATACCAACATGAAATGTCCCAAAAATTAAGATTAAATTTTTTTATTTTAAATTAATAAAACCATTATCCAAAAAAACATCAAAGAAATCATATTGAATCACAATGTATCAATCAAGAGCCAAGCACATAAAAGTAATATAAAATGCAAAACAATGTGGTGTGTTTACTACAATCATCTCGGGCTCTTCCCTTTCGAACCAGATGTACCAAAAACATAAACTGAAAACCGTAAGAACAAAGCTTAGTAAGTTCCCTAAAATACCACATACCATACATATCAAACATATAATAGGCCTCGCCGATCATCGAGCCCCACTCAGAATAGATATGTCAGTCATTAGGCAATGCCTAGCATTAGGCCCCGCCCAGTATACATATAACATATAAACACATGCATAAAAGTCACAAAGATAAATACCATACAATATAATCATTAGGGTCCGCCCGATATACATATAAACACATAACACATGAAAGAGTCACGCAGGCAACTAGCATCCTAAACATAATAAACAATGTATCGACATTGGTACCTTCGAGCAGCTAAACATAGTAAGGAAACTCACCTCTAGTTGCTGAATCTCTCAAATAAAATCTTGATCTATTAATCTAGAAAATCCCTATGCTATCCTCATCAAATAATATCCAATCAACAATTGGATCCCAACCCATAATCAATAATCTAGATTGCTTGTCCAATATCCAGGGTAAAAGACTATTTTACTCTTTTCTTACTTGGCCGAAAACCAGGACCAAATGCTTAAAAAGCCTAATTTCCTAAATGACATTCCAAGGCCCAATATAGCCCACCTTCCTAATTAGGCCTAAAAACTATCATGGATGTAGTCCTAAGAAAACCGAACAAGGCCCAAACTCTAAAAGCCCAAAATATTGCCCAAACCTAAGGAAGTCAACCCAGAAGTCAAATAACTGAGTACGTAGGGTGTACTCAGACTTACGCTTGACGTATAACTTCTGGGGCCAATACACTCAGTGTACGAGTTGAGTACGCCCTGCGTACTCTACAGACAGCCAACCCAACTCATTAAGCACTTATTCGATTAAGTAAACATCTCAAACTCTCAAATTGATTCTAGAAGGTGACTTAAGATGTAAAGTTGATAGCTTAAACCTATACATGACTTAATAAGACCAAAATTTAAAAGGAACCTTAAAAAATAACCAAACTCATGCATCTATCAATATAACTCATACAGGTTGCATTTTTATGGACAATGGACCACATTTGTGTTAAGATCTAATCCCTATGGCTTCTGGAGTAGACCATAACCTCAACTTTAGCTTAAAAGACCTAAAATGCATAAATAACACCCTAAGTTGGATGTAGCATAAAGAATCCACAATATGATAGGTTTTTACCTCAAGTGACTTGTTATGATGAAGACGACTTTGGATCTACAAGCTCAAGCTACTCTTAAGCAACCTCCAAGTGTTCTTCTTCTTGTAATTTAGCAAAACCACCACCAAAACTTACTTTTAAGCTCAAAACTCACAAATGATACTTAGGGTTTCGATTTAGGGTAGAGAGTGATGGAGGTTGATCAATAAAATATCCAACGGGTGTATAAGTTGCTTAAATAGGGTGCAATCCCTAAAAATTAGGGTTTTCCTCTACCTTGTGTATGTCGTGCGTACTCCCATGTACGCCCAACATACATGGGTACATCCACGATCCAAACATGCGCTAGTACGCTAAGCATACTCATAGAGTACACCCCACATACTAGCTAGGGACTAAAATGAGATACATTTTACATTTGGGGTTAAAAAGGATACATACCAAATCTCAAATATTACACTAATCCTAATGTCTACATCAAGATCTATCAAGTAACGATTAGCCAGGCATGACAGTTGGGAGGCAGGATCATTTCGACGTATGGCCTTTCTGAAATCCAACAAGTAAGCTAATGTGGCCATTTTAGAAATCTCTCCCATACGTACACCAATCAGTATAACGTAATGGAATCACTAATAAATCTTATTTATAGGTTTATAATAACAACTTATGACTATAAATATAAGTTACAATGGAAGAGATAGAGTGTAGCTTAACTTAAATATATTTTCTTGACAAAATTTTGGAAATCGCACTGGCAGAACTCCGTCCTGCTAGCTACTAGATGTTGGTCTCTCAGGGCTTGCGGGGCTACTCTAGAATACCAAAAACTATGAAAATATGGAGCTACATTAGAGAGAAATCAAAAGAGAGACTTAAAGTGATGAGGGATAGAGGTTGCCTAAAAAATGCTATCTATAGGAGGGAAAATACACATGTGCACCATGCACAGGGATTTATCACCACGTACTATGATGACTTAGTCCACGGCTTGGCTGAAACATGTCTTGATCTGGGTGGGGTTGTGTGGCTGACTTCGGGTGCAAGCTATGAGTGACATGGTAATGCATGCCAAACTTTATATTTTCAAAATTTCTTATCTCTCTCATATGAGCTCTATCTTACCATTATTTATATCCACACGTAGCTATTGATGAGATCTACCACTTTCATTTAGACTCTGTCAGCTAATTGTGACTTTATTTTTAAAGTTATCTTTTTAACAGACTGATACTGTTAAAGTTATTAAAATTTCATAACTCTCTCATATGATATCCATTATTGACTATATTTATATCGAAGGATAGGTATGGATGAGATCTTCAACTCTCGTTTAGATTGTTTTTCCAAACAATCAACCGATTTCAATTCGGTTTCTATGCTAACACTGTTACGCTGGAATATTAGAAAAATCATAACTTCCTCTTATGAAGTCAGATTTGAGTATTCTCTACATTCGTGCTCTTGGTTATATGATTGCTATGACTTTCGTTTAGATCACTTAGGCTAATAAGCAATCTATCTCTAATTATTATTTACAACATAGGTAATCGTGTTGGTCTGATCACAAAAATTTGAAGAAACATAATTTCTTCATAAGAAGTCGAATTTCAATGTTCTTACATGCACAAAATTTTTGTCACATATACTATGAATTTGGTTAATATTATTTATCCTAAATAATCCATCTACCAAAAGTCATTTTTAACGCTTATTGTGTCTTAATGACTAACCTGAATTTGCACGATTTACAAGTAGCATAAGTCAATTCAAGAGCTTTAACCCCAATGAACATGCAAGATAAGGACACTAAATTGATTTTAAAGATAATTTGGACTCCAAATGAAAAAATATATGGACTACTATTCTATGGTCAAGTCTAGTAATCAAGCAAATATTATGGTCAAATATTGCACTCTAATATAATTAACCAACTAACTTATCAACTATACTAGGATATGTTCAATCTCTAGCCTTAGGAATTTAATGGTCATAAACAACTAGGTAAACCACATTCATGCAATTCACTATAGTTTAACTACATAAAACTTGAGGCAAGGTGATAAAGATAGAAACTTTAACAAGCTATGATTAGATTTATCAAACAATATTTAAAGCAAAAACTAACTTCAAAGATCCATCAATAATGAAATCAATGTAATTAGGAGCTCATCTAATCCAAATAAAAGTAAGGGTTATTACCCATTGATTAAATCAAAAAAGATGCATAAACACAAGTAAAACTAAGCTAAACATGATTAAGACTAAAGCAAACTGAACGATCTATGCGAATTCTTTCTCCAAACTCATAATTTCTTCATCTCCAATCTTTTGCTGCCATCCAAGGTTTAACATGTTGGATTAGATGTCTAAGCCCATAACTATTATTGATATGTACTCGACCCGAGAGTAGCATGGTCCATTTGGGTTGCATATCATCAGGACAATTTGTTAGGATAGACTCTTGATAGAAGGTTATATATGATTTATTAATATATTCTAATATATTAATATGAAATCATGTGTTTTAATTAGTATTGATTAAGAATTAATGTGGAATTAATTTAGTGATTAAAAGAGACTAATTAAATCTATGGGAACTAATTATGGTAATTAGTTATATTTATATGTGTTGGGCTTATGATCCATGTTGGACCAAGTTTATGTATGAATACATAAAGAGTTTTTCACATGAACCATGGATCATAAAACCCATGGGTATGGATTTGGATTATACCCGTGACTCTTGAAATCCCACATATAAATATGTAGTCCATTCCCTAAAAACGCCACTAGAAGTTCTTGGAGTCATTGGAGGTGTTTTTGGTGCATGAAGATTCTCTCTCAAGTTTCATCCTTAGTCCATGATGTGTTGTGACTTCATTTGAGGCTTCCACACTATTGGGGCTTAACTCTTCAGGCTAAATACATCTGATAAGTTTAAAATAAACTTGAAGATCGATTAGATCTATGAAACAGGTAGAGAAATAACCAGATAAACAATAAGAACAAGTAAATGGATCAAAAGGTGTCGAATGATTAATAAACAATCCTCAGAAAAGCTCGATAAAGAACATCAACTGTAGAGGATTTAGGGTTTACAGTAATCAACGAGAATGACGAAAACTCTACACTATACGCATACATGCATACTTATATTTATATTAAAACCCTAACAGTTTATCTAAGAAAAAGGAAGCTAATCTAGATAAACATGGATTGACAAGCCCAATCCGGTTGTAAAACAAAAGGGCCCAAGACGCAACACATTAATCTTCAACAATCTCCCCCTTTACGTCTTTGGCACAGAGGCTTCATTCCCTTTTAACAGTAGATGGTTTCTTCACCGTTTCAAATATCCTCGGTATAATGGCTAGAATGTGATGCCTGAAAGTGATATACCACCGAAGCATATCTGTAAAATTCTTCTTGTCTGCTGTAGAGTTCTGCTTGCATCGGTGAACGATGTTTATGATATGCTCCAGGCAATCTGTTGAAAACAGATGCTTGTCTACCAAAGCAAACAAAAACTTGTGCTTATCACCCTTTGTGAACATGACCGTCAGATTTGTAGAGTCAATTTGCCCTAACTTCATTTTGTGCACATCTCCTGTCTTGGAAGTAGGCTTGACGGTCGGTTTCTTGTTCATTATCTTTGCTATTTCGTGATCCATAGTGGTAAGCTCATGGATATAGGAAGCCAACATTCTTTTGAGATGTTTCAGAATCGGTTCATACTCCCTTTGATTTGAGAGAAGAATGTTGTATAGCAGAATCCAATCATGAGGATTCAGACTGGGAAGATCTGCCAGAGAAATAAAATGTTCTGTGTTGGCCGTTCCTCTGTTGACTTTGAAATTAACGTTCACAAATTTCCCAGCCGGTGTTAGTTTCAGTACCTTGACCTATACAATCTTCTGTGCACTCCATGTCAAGTACTGTGGTTGACCATACTTTAAATAAAAATCTATCAATTCTTTGTCAACCTTTAAGTTTGGATGAGGGACATCAGCAGTAACATCGAAGCAATGAAACGTAAAAGCCTTTCGTGTGATCGGCATGTCAAACTGCGAGTCTTTGGTATTCTCACACTCAAAAGATGAAATCGGTTCCAACCAATACATGGAGGGAAAATCAATCGCTTGATTAATGAGTGTGTCTCTGTCCCATTCTGGAAACAGAGTCTTCTTAGTCTTTAAGGCATCCTCATCCTCCTTAATTCTTCTTTCTTTGGCCTCTGCCTCTTGAGCGATTTTCAGAGTTTCATCCAGCTCTTTATCTCTTTTCTTTCGTTGAAGAGCTTCAGCAATAGTTTCATCGGTGTCTGACTCGCTCTCAACAAGTATTTGCTTTCCAGAACCCGAAGCTAAATTATCCTTCGGGTCTGTCTTTGTTACACTCTCCTCTCCCCTTTGTCTCGGAAGAACAGGCTTCTCTGAGAAACCCTTCATCTCGCTCAGAATAGTTATTGCAGGAAGGAGTTTGGCCTGGAGATGCTGTCGGATGGTAAGGGTAAGAAAGGGATCATGAGTTTCAAGGACATTAGTCAACATGTTCTTGACATCACCAACACAACCTTGAAGAACAACCCGCTGAGTTTTCAATAAAGAGATTTCTTATTGTGCCTGGGCCAGTTGTATCTTCTGAAGTTCAATAGTTGCCTGATGCTTTACGAGATCCTCTTTTAAGGTACTCTCTGCTGCTAAAGAAGCAAAACGTGAATCCAAAGATTGAAGAAAAGAGGTGGATTCAGTTTTGAGGTCAGCACGCAGAGCCTCGAACTTGGAAGTTTCACCCTGAAGGGTAGCCGAAAATGAGTCCACAGACGTTTGATACTTGGCCGCATTAGCATCAGCATGTGCTTTGAGAGAATCGAGAAAAATCTGAGTTGTGTGTACAACCTCAGAGACTTCCTTTGTGGCTTTGGAGCACGAAGCGGCTGACTTGTCAATAGCATCAGTGGAGCGATCCAGAGCATCAATATACGTCTTGATTGCAGATTCGATAAAGGCTTTCAACACCACACCCCCATAGGCTTTATTATCAGCCAACAGACTATCGAGATTATCATGAATGTCTTGAAGCTGCTGACTGGTAATAGGTGTATCTGCATCAGTATCAGTGGGAATTCGGTATGGGTTATAATAAAGAGAATCATACTCTTCATCGTCACCACCCAAAGTAGCACCAGAGGTTGAGGATGGAGAAGGTGATGGTGGTATGTGAATTACAGGTGTTTCAACCATAGTAGTAGCCCCTGTATCAGATACATTGACTGTTACTGGTGGTTGGGAAGGGGTGGTAGTAACGGATTCGGTGATGATTGGAGTGGGGATCAAAGATGTAGGGATAGGGACAGAGGAAGTAATGGTTGAGGTGGGTAAAGAGGTTGGTTCTGTTGTAGTGGGAGTGATGATGATAGGAACAGAAAGTGAAACCTTCTGTTTCGGTGATGGGGGTGGGGTAGGAATTTTAGGAGAAGGTGGAGGAGTGGGTAGTTTTGTGACTTTGGGAGATACTGGTGGAGAGGGAATATTAGTATCTGTAGGAGAGGATGGTTTTTGAGGAGACTGAGCAGGAGTTGGCTCTTTTGGTGAAGCATGAGGAGCGGCAGCCTCTGCTTCTGGTGTTTCATTTTGAGTAGATCCAGGAGAAGAGGATCCTTTGGCCCTTTTAGCCATCTTCTTAATCTTCTTAGATTTTGATTGAGAGGGTTCTTCTGCACCATGTTTTCTCTTAGAGGATCTTGGCTTTCTCTCCTTTTTCGTTTCCGTTTCCTTCTTCTCTTCTTTTTTCCTTTTTACCAGCCCGCTTGCCACGGTTTGCAGGTTGATCTAGGGCTTCCAAGGCAGCCTTCTGTTCGTCAGTCAGAACCCTTGGAGGCAGAGGAGTTCTGGTGTTGTAATCGGCCATGACCCGGCTATGAGGCGTGACACACCTGTACATGGATTCAGGAATTAATCCATAATGTCGAAACTTACTCGGGTCGGAGACAATATTCTTCTTAATATGGAAAGAAGCTATTGAAGCCAGAAGAGCATCCTTCATCACGGGGATTTTCAGAGAATCCATGGCTTTCTTCATGATGAGCGTCCAGAAACGTCCGCAGGAGATCTCAGAATACCGGGTTGTGGTGTTAAGACTCTGAATGATTTGAGACCAGATTATGGAGCCATAATCTAAGTTGATGCCATTGTAAAGACCATAGAGAATGGTGAGAAATCCTTTGCTCGTGGTATCATAACCACCACAGCGTTCCGCTAAACCCTTGATTAACAGGGTAAGCAAGCCATTCCACTGCGAAGGGAGACAAGACTTCTTGACCTTTGCGATCGTCGTAAGTACATCGGTATAACCCATCTCGTACATCATCGAGAAAAGCTGTGCAGTCGAGACAAAATCAGGTGAGATGACGGATGAATCAACAGCAAGCCCTAAAAGAGAACAAAACTTGGTTTTGGAGATGGAGGTTTTCTTGTCATGGATGATGAAGTAGATACGATCTTTGTGTTTATCATAACTCGCTGATGTATAAACTTGAGAAAGCAGGGACATCGGAACCACTTCCACCCGCGTGAGAGCCAACAACAATGGAGAATATTTCAGACATTCCACCACATGGAGTATGTACGTATCATACAGAAAAGGAGTCATCTCGATAATCATATTCTGATTAGGCTTGATGGAAAGCAAAGATGAAGTTGCAGTTTGATCGTGCGCAGAAGAAGAAGTCGCCATTGTTGAATTGAAGAAGAAGATGAACAGTGGAAACTTTTTCAGAGAGAGAAGATACGTGTTTGGTAAATGACAAAGAACACGATCACCCCTATTTATACCGTTCCCTGGAGAGAGAAAATCGTGATGATTATGGAACGAAAACATCGCCTGAAAAAGCGCGATTGGATGTTATGGTGTATCCCAGGAAAACATCAGCACACGTGGGTGTGAAACGAATCAACTACACGCGCCCAAATCATATCTTCGTACCGTTTGAAATTCCTTGTGCCCTTGTTTGGTTACAACTGAAACTTAAAACCACATACCAAACAGCAATAAGAATGTTGGAAAAATTAATTTTCGTGCATAAGAGTGTGAAAGATAAAGAAATAAATCAAAGGTGTTTGAGATGTGAGTGATGTCTATGAAGAAGACATAAGGCGGAGGATTCCGGGCAAGAATCACTTCCTTCAAAGCCAAGAGAGACTTGAAGTGCTTGTGTGGCTTCCCGAGAAATACGATCAATTGTCTTTCAACAAACAATGAAAAGCATCTTTTGATCATAGGCTGTTAGGTGGCTGTCCTCTAACCAAACATCAAGTCTCAACATAAAACTGAGTATTGGCAGAGGTACCTGTGAGACCAAGATGATCTGTTGAACAGGTAGGTGGGAAGTATCTTGTGACAAGCATGGGATAAACAGAAATCTCAAAAAAAAAAAAAAAAACTAGACCTCTTTGGGAAGAAATGTCTGAGGTATAGACGATTTCATAAAAGATCACGCAAAAACAAAATGAGATTTCCAAGTTACAACTTGAGTATATCACTCACTGTCAATTCATTTTAGGTATTGGATTTTGGGTTTCACTTAGAACGTGGTAATCGAATCCAAGATCATAAACACAGATGTTGTGTAACCATAAACTTCAGTGGTAAAGACCGAAAGCATCAAGGGTTACTTTAGGGAATCGAAGGTAAATGTAGAATTTTAGGAGGTGGTTAAGAAACCGAATGTACCTTCTGCTATAGAAGTGTGACAAAGCAGAGCAACTCGTGTCTCAAATGAGAAGAGTAAGGTAGCTCGAGACAGAGTGTTGGAAAATAGCCTGATTGGGAAGAAACGACAGGTATTGATCGAATCATTAAGGCTTACTCAAGATCATAGAGGCTTGTGACAACATACATCAGCATGCTTCTAGGGACTTCTAACTAGTTTGAGAGAAAATTGAAACATACTTGCTTGAACACTATCGAAGGTGATATTTGTATTTACCTGTTCAAAGCTTACACCAACCAGAACTAACGAGTAGTGGAAATAAGTAAGAAACTGAATAAAAACAAAAATGAAAATATTTTTGTATTTTAAGATTTTTCTAAAAGAGAAAGATAAAATGTTTTTGTGATTTTGAAATTTTTCTGAAAAAAAAAAATAAAAATAAAGTAAAAACAGAAAGATAAAATGTTTTTGTGATTTTGAAATTTTTTTGAAAAAGAAATAAAAACAGAAAGATAAAATGTTTTTGTGATTTTGAAATTTTTCTTAAAAAGAAATAAAAACAAAAAGATAAAATGTACAATAGAATTTAATCAAAAATGATGAAGCAGAGATAGACCGAGCGGTCTGTGTATTTCGGTGTCATTAAAATTTCAGAACAGAGAGGGACCGAGCGGTCTGTCTATTTCGGTGTCATTAAAATTCCAGAACAGAGAGGGACCGAGCGGTCTGTCTATTTCGGTTCCATTAAATCTCCAGAGCAGAGAGAGACCGAGCGGTCTGCCTGCTTCGGTTCCTGATTCTTAGATAGAGATTTGAGGATTCGGGACCGACTCTCCTACCATCATACCTAAGCCTTGTAGAATTTTGTTGAAGGTCGCTTCAGGAAGAGCTTTGGTAAAGACATCGGCCAACTGATCAGTGGTTCGAACAAAGTGTACTTCAACGTTTCCATCTTCCACGTGATCTTTGATTAAGTGATACCTCAGTGCTATGTGCTTGGTCTTGGAGTGTTGCACTGGGTTATGACAAATCCTAATTGCACTTTTAGAGTCACAATATAGTGGGATCTTTTTCATATTGAGTCCATAGTCTCGGAGTTGACTCTGGATCCAAATCACTTGAGAGGTACAGGAAGCAGCGGCAATGTATTCTGCTTCAGCTGTAGACAAAGACACGCACGTTTGTTTCTTTGACTGCCAGCTAACCAACTTCCCATCGAGGAATTGGCAGCCGCCAATGGTGCTTTTCCTGTCGAGGCCACATCCACCAAGGTCTGCATCTGAGTAGGCTTGAACGAAGAAGCCTGAGTTAGAAGGGTACCACAGACCTAAAGAGGTAGTTCTCTTGAGATAACGTAATATGTTCTTCACTGCAAGCATGTGAGGCTCCTGTGGATTTTCCTGAAACCTAGCATAGTAACAAACAGAAAACATTATGTCAGGCCTGCTAGCAGTAAGATACATTAGAGAGCCTATCATTTGACGATAAAACGTAAGATCAACAGCCGGTTTATCCAAGGATGGAGTGAGCTTAGTGCCGAACGCCATTGGAACTTTGACCTTTGAATCTCCCATCATGCCAAATTTTGCTAAGAGAGTCTTCGTGTAAGCTTCCTGGTTGATAAAGATGCCTTCAGGTCCCTGTCTAATATTTAAACCAAGGAAAAAGTTAATAGGACCCATAGAGCTCATTTCAAATTTAGTCTCCATCAGCTTTCTGAATTCAGCTGTTAGGCTAGGATTCGTTGAGCCAAAGATGATATCATCGACATAAATTTGAACGATCATAAGGTGGTTGCCTTCCTTTTTGCAAAAGAAGGTTGGGTCAACCGAACCTTGTTTGAATTTGGACATCTTTAAAAATTTAGTCAGCGTTTCATACCAGGCTCTCGGTGCTTGTTTCAGACCATACACGACTTTATCCAAAATGTAACAATGATCGGGATACTTTTCATTCACGAATCCAGGAGGTTGCTCCACATACACAGTTTCTTCGAGTTCGCCATTGAGAAATGCACACTTGACGTCCATTAGAAAGACCTCAAAGTTTTTGTGAGCAGCATAGGCAAGAAATATTCTCACTGATTCCAGCCTAGCTACAGGAGCAAAAGTCTCTTCATAGTCAATGCCTTCCTCCTGACAGTATCCTTTTACGACCAGACGTGCTTTGTTTCTTATAACGTTCCCTTCCTTGTCAAGTTTGTTCCTAAAGACCCATTTGAGACCAACAACCGAGGCATCTGGAGGAGTTGGTATAAGACGCCAAACTTTGTTCCTTTCAAATTCATTCAGTTCGTCTTGCATAGCTTGAACCCAATCGGAGTGATCAAGAGCAGTGTTAACTGTCTTTGGTTCAACTTTTGATACGAATGAGTTAAACATGCAGAATTCAACTTTTGAGAACAAGGAAGTTTGTTTTGCCTTGAGTTGTGATCGAGTCAGAACTGTATCTGATACATTACCAACAACTTGAGAGACAGGATGATCTCTGGTCCATTTGGTGAGAGGAGGGTAGTTTGGATCAAAAGATGGATCTAATTCAGCATTTATCATTTCTTCTGGTTCGGACGGACTGTCCAAGTCGTATGACATATCAGCATGCTCCCTCTCGACAAATGATCTTACAGGAATGTCTTGAGAATCTTGAGCTACAGTGGTTTCTTGTGGTGCTGAGCTTTCGGGCGTTGATGCACCTTCGGTTGGTGAGGCACTTTCGGTTGGCGAAGTGCTGTCGGTTGGCAATGTGCTTTCGGTTGAAGTTTGAGACCTTAGCTCCCCCTCAACTTGTGAGCTCGACTGGGATGATGATGGTGGATCCTCCCCCTCGACTAATGGTGGATACTCCCCCTCGACTGACGCATTGTATTGGGGAGGGTCTTTTGAACCTGATTCTTCTTCATTCATTCTTCTTGCAGCATCGTCAACAAGATGCTTCAAGTGATCTACCCTGTTGTCTGCTGCACTGGCTTCAGAAAGAGTGGCCTTCTCTGGTTCATCAAAAAGCTCCATGAAGCTCTCGAATAGATTAGCGATCGAGGCTGTGACTTGGCCAGTTTGAGGAAAGATTTCTCCAGCTGTGTCTTCGTTGGCCTTTAGCTTTTTGACATAGCTATCATCAAAAGTCACGTAGTAAGTTTCTTCTATTTTCCTTGAACGCTTGTTTAACACCCTGTATGCTTTGGAAGTAAGAGAATAGCCCAGAAATATCCCTTCGTCAGCTTTGACATCAAACTTGTTGCGGTGTTCTTTAGAATTGAAAATGAAACACCTGGAACCAAACACATGGAAAAACTTCACATTTGGCTTCCTGTTGTTGATGATGTCATAAGGAGTGACAGTGAAGCGCTTGTTAAGATACGACCTGTTCTGTGTAAAACAAGCAGCAGAAATAGCATCAGCCCAAAAATATAAAGGTAAGGAAGCAAAACTTAGCATGGTTCGAGCAGCTTCACATAAGGATCGGTTTCGTCTTTCGACAATTCCGTTATGTTGAGGTGTGTAGGGAGCTGAGAAGTTGTGATTGATTCCCTTTTCTTCCAGGAATTCTTCAAATTCTTTATTTTTGAACTCCAACCCATTGTCGCTTCTGATGTTGCGAACGACCTTCTTCAGCTGTACTTCAATCTGCTTGATGAACACTTTTAGCTTGTGAGTCGCTTCAGATTTAAGCTTCAGAAAGAACACCCATGTAAAACGTGAAAAGTCATCAACAATAACAAGAATATACTTGCTACCACCAATGCTTTCGATAGAAGATGGACCACATAAATCAATATGAAGTAATTCTAGTGGTTCAACAACTTTAGTGTTTATTATAGATGGATGACTTTGACGACTCTGCTTCCCCATTTCACATGCAGCACACATATGATCTCTATCATACTTGAGCAATGGAAGACCTCTAACGTGACCTCCAGTAACAAGTTTGT
This sequence comes from Lactuca saligna, assembly GCF_052625555.1. Classification (NCBI taxonomy): domain Eukaryota; kingdom Viridiplantae; phylum Streptophyta; class Magnoliopsida; order Asterales; family Asteraceae; genus Lactuca; species Lactuca saligna. The sequence continues at coordinate 48,493,443 of NC_136425.1, forward strand.
TGATATCTTTGAAGTTGAGATGAGAGAGTCTTCGGTGCCATAGCCAGCTTTCGTCAGATTGTGCTTTGGATAACAAGCAGATGGCTGGGTTTCCTTTGATGGGTTTGAGATTTAAAGGAAACATTTTTCCTTTACGCTCCGACTTGAGAATAACTCTTTTCGTCTTCTTCTCAATTATCTCAGAACCCTCATCGTCGAATGAGACTTGAAGACCGGTACCTCCAACAAGTTGAGATACACTGATGAGGTTATGTTGTAATCCTTCCACATATGCAACCTTTCTTATTGTGAAATCACCATTTGTAATCATTCCATAGCCTTTTATGGTGCCGAAGGAGTTGTTCCCGAATTTGACATTTCCACCATTTGAAAGAGATCTGAATTCCCTTAGCTCTTCCTTCCTTCCTGTCATGTGACACGAGCAGCCACTATCAATGTACCATTCTTCGTCAAACTGCTCGTCACTGATAACCTGCAAAAATTAAGCAGATTTAGGAACCCAGAGCTTCTTGGGTCCACGTGAGCCTTTTACAGGAACAGGAATAGTAAGAGAGATGTCAACTAAATATGTTCTTTTTATTAGTGTTGTTTCATCTTTCTTTTTGATGGTGAAAACTTTGATTTTATTTGGATTTGACGCTTTTGGTATTGATTCTGGTTCAACATCTGAAACCTTCTGTTTTCCTTTTTGTTCAGCTGATGACTGAGATTTTTGAGAAGGAACATAGTGGAATTTAGGACAAGGTGGAGAAGAGATAGAAGATTTTGAAGAGTTAGAAGAGTTAGAATGAGATAGCTCAGATTGGTATGACTTTTTGGTTGAAGATTCTAGGTGACTCTTTTGCTTTTGATCAACAGTAGGACCAACCCTAGAGTTTTGATCTCTTTTGATTTCCGAACCAAACCTGTGCTTTCGGTTGAAATCATTTTCTGAACCGAACCTATGCTTTCGGTTGTTGTTATGCTCTGAACCGAACCTCTGCTTTCGGTTGTCATTTTGCTCTGAACCGAACTTCTGCTTTCGGTTGTTATTTTGCTCTGAACCGAACCTCTGCTTTCGGTTGTTGTTTTGCTCAGAACCGAGCCTCTGCTTTCGGTTGTTATTGCTCTCTGTCGATCCAACAGGATTTTTCTCTGTTTTTAAATTCCTGTCTTGAAGTGAGAAATAGGCATTTTGCGATTGCCAAAATTGTTTTCTTTCTGAGAGATTCTTCCTGTATCTCTGATTCCTTTCTTGTTTTTGATTTCTCATCTGCTTTGGTTGATGATGGATGTTAGCTTTATGTTTTTGGTTTTCGTTGGCTGATCCACTCTGAACTGATGAAGTTTCACTTGGGGATGTGACTTCTTTTGCAAGAATTTATTTCTCTTGAGGGACATCTTTTGTACCACTGGTCCTTGCCACGTTGAAGCTATCAGGTTTATTCAAAGGTTTTGGTACGTATCTGCCTTTGCTTTTCCATGAAGTCCTTTCAGACAGACCTGCCGTTTCATCAGCATTGTCAATGGGAGTTGACTAGAAGAACTCGTCACAGCCATCAGCATTGTCTTCGTTCACAATAGCTGTAAGTTCAGCAGTCTGATGTTCGGTTACACCTGTGACCTTGTACACCTGATTTGGAGTGGTTCTAACTTTTTGGTATACGAATGCCTTCTCTACAAGGATCGGGGACTTTTGTTGGGACATCCGAGCGAACTCCACAGAATTTTCTGAAATGAGATTTTTGTGGTTCTCGGGTTCGTTCTTGACAAATTCTGAACAATCAACCGTGTCCTCTACAGAAATTTCACTCATATTATCGTCCTCATTAAGCTCAGATGCATTTTCAACATCAATTTTATTTTCTGAGCTTAAGTTGACATTCAATGAGTCAAATTTTTGTATGGTTTCGGTTCTTAGCTTCATTTTATCATTTTCATCCAAAAGGTTTTTGAGCATGTTCTTGTGGTCCTTGGATTTAATGAAAGATTCTATTTTGTCCAGTCCATACATATATGTTGGATTAACATCCTCAGACAAAATAACACTCTCACAATTATATGCTTCAGCATCAATTTCATCTTCCTTAAACTCAAGAAAGGGTAAAATCATGCGATGAATCTTTTGCCCTATTTCACAATTCAAATGAAGCTGAGTAATATTTGTATAAAGACGTTTGGCAATTAAACAAAAAACATTTCGCTGTTTCAAAAGCTTTAAATTGTCTCTTTGCAAATAAATGTTTTCATCTTTTATTTTGATTAATTCCGACTCCTTCAGTTCGATCCACATCCGCCGTTCCTCACTCTTCGAAGACACCCTGCTTAATTGGTCAGTTAGGTTAGAATTGGTGACCCGAGTTTGAGTTAAACTACTATCTAGATGAGAGATTCTTGAATTAACACTTTGTAATTCTTTTTCATATGAGCATTGTGGGACTTTAAATGAGACAAAAACTGATTGTACCTTCTTGATCAGTTCATCAAGTTCGTTGAACTGCACGCTGAGTGGTTTGGCAGTAAAGCACAGATTCTGTTGTTCCTTTGTGTCACCATTCCCACCATCAGTGTTGTATCCCCTCATCTGAGATACGTCGGACACCATTAAGCATCTTCCTCCACTGCTCTCTTCTTTCACTACATAAGCCTTTCCATGTGAAGGCTTCCTCACTTCATCATCTTCGGAGTCGGTTGACCAGACCTCCACGCCACCGAACTCATCATCAGCTACCGAACCCTGCACAATTAAAGCATTCATAGGATGGTTAGCAGCAGATTTCTTCATCCTTAATTCATCAAGCTTTTTCAGCAACACAGCTTCTTCATCATTTTCCTCATCCTTTTCTGCCATCTTTTTGAGGACGCAATCTTTTGCATAGTGGTTCTTTCCTCCACAATAATAGCAGCTCACTCCCGAATCTCCTTCAGCCTTCGGTTCCTTCTTTGACTCTTCAGCCTTCAGTTCATCTTTGACTTTTTCAGAGCTATAACTCCCTTGCTAGTTTCGGTTCCTGTTAGTGGGGAATCTCTTCTTGATGAATCTCTTGGGGTTTGACACCATCATAGCATAGTCCTCAGACGTGAGATCATAATCATCCAAGTTGAGATCTTCGTCCTCTATCACCGCTTTGCTTTTCGACAGGAGGGCCAATGAACCTAGACATGAAACCATGTTTTTCTCCTGTAATACGATCCTTTCTTGAGATTTTAGGATGCCCACCAGTTTTGCCAAAGAATAGGATTTGAATTGCTCGTGCGCTTTAACTGTGGACACAACTGCTCTCCACTCAGATCTGAGTCTGTTAAAAAATGTAACCTTCTGTTCAATAAGCTTCCTTTCGATGTCATGTTTGATCATCTTGCTAAGAAGATGATTGAAGCGATCGAACGTTTGAGTCACCGTTTCTTCTGCTCCTTGCTTGAACTCACCAAACTCAGACAAGAGTAAGGTTTGAATGGAGTGTTCAAGATCTTCGTCTGTAGAGTACAGTTCACGTAGCCTGTCCCATATCTCTTTTGTAGTCGTGCATGAACTTACCAGCCTAAAAGTATCGGATTGAAGAGCAAATCTGATCAATCTTAATGCTTTGATATTGCACTGAAATTTATCTTTTTCGTCTTGCGCTATATCTTTAACATCTTTCAGAAGATCGTTATACTCCTTTTGAGTTTTAATAATCCTTGAAGTTGCTGAATTAGAAAAAGGTCCAGAGATGATTGCTTCCCAGATGAGGTATCCATTATCCTCAGATCCTATGACATACTCTTCAAAGTGATTCGCCCAGACTTCATAATCATGGGTGTACAGGATGGGAATCTTCGTTGTTGATCCAATGCTGTTTGAAATATTGATGGGATTGGATTGCGACTCGTCCATAATTGATCGAATAACCTGTTCAAAGATCAGACTTTTAATATATCAAATTAGGGCAAAAACAATAAATATCGAGATACGTCAATTATGGGATGACGACTCAATAAATATCAATGAATGCGGAATAACCCTAATCGAAGCTTTTTCACAGAAAAGAAGTGTATCGATTACACAGCCTCTTGCTCTGATACCAATTGATAAGTTTAAAATAAACTTGAAGATCGATTAGATCTATGAAACAGGTAGAGAAATAACCAGATAAACAATAAGAACAAGCAAATGGATCAAAAGGTGTCGAATGATTAATAAACAATCCTTAGAAGAGCTCGATAAAGAACATCAACTGTAGAGGATTTAGGGTTTACAGTAATCAACGAGAATGACGAAAACTCTACACTATACGCATACATGCATGCTTATATTTATATTAAAACCCTAACAGTTTATCTAAGAAAAAGGAAGCTAATCTAGATAAACATGGACTGACAAGCCCAATCCGGTTGTAAAACAAAAGGGCCCAAGACGCAACACATTAATCTTCAACAACATCAAGACCTCAAGCTACATAAAAGGTATGTTACCCTAACTAGTATCTTATATAGTTTATGTCAAATGCATGCTAGTTATATGTTTAATGCCTTGGAAACCATTTGCATGTATAATTTGTGAAAATATATATCCAAGGTATTTAGGGTTTTATGTGAACCACGGGATGTTGTACTATACTAAAACCCAATAGTGGTATCAGAGACATGGATTGTTTTCAAATGATACTTGATGCTGCATGCTGAAAAAAGGCTGAAAAATCGATTTTTTGCTATCTGGACAGGGGACTCGACGAGTCCATTGAGGGACTCGATGATTCCATGTGTAAACTCATCCAACTCGTTGAGTTGGTTCTTGCACTCGGTGAGTTGGAGTCCCTGACAGCATATATTCGAGTTTTTTTTGGCTTGGTTTGGATTAGAATAATTACCACTAAATGTTTTTGTTCATAAAATTTGATTTTATTGTTATGGTAATGTTAATTCTCGTTCAATTTTTAGATAATTGTCATGATTTCAAGTTTTGTATTAGCTTATTTGATATGCTAATTTCTTGAAGGTTGATAAGATGAATTATCTAGTTCTTATGAGTTAGTTTAGATTAATGGAAAATTTATGTGATAATTTGTTTTTCATCCAAATTGATCTACAAGTTGTTCATAATTAATATGTGTTTTTGTAACTTGTCCTCAAGTTATATGAAAAATCTCATTTATGAATTTCAAAACTCATAAAATTTCCATAAGTTATGAAAATGAAGAGTCTCATTTTTAAATGTTTTTAAAGTCTTCCATAACTTGTTCTCAAGTTATGGAACTTGAAGAGTTTTTCATTAAACTACTTTAAAATCATAGGTTATGGAAAACCAAAAGATTTTGTGTTAAATCTTCATTAAAGCCATAGGTTACACAACTTGAAGAGTCATTTTCTCATAAATAGTTTTAAGTACTCCATAACTTGTCCTGAAGTTATGGATGTTCAAGAGTCTCTTCATTAAAGTCTTTACAACCCATATTAAACTCATATATTATGAAATTGAAAAGTTTTTGAATTGTTCACAACTTGCCCTCAAGTTTTGGAATTTGTAAAGTTTCCCCCCATGAATACTTTAATTCCAAGTTAAACCCTTAGTATTTTAAAAGTTAAAATTCAACTCTTATACTATTATAATATTAATAGTTAGTAGTTATATATATGTATAAGAACAAAGTCAGTCTTACCGTTAGTAGGCCTCATTCACAAAATTGGTCTATGAGGGGGGTATAAGGGTACTGCCTATAAAATGACAGTTTAATGGGTGTCCACTCTCACCCACTGCTTCCATGACTGGTGGAGGGTCGTTTGCCGAACAGGTTTGACAGGACATTAATTCTCCTTCCATTAAAAGCATAATGATAAATACTAAGTTAATAAACACTTATAAATTCCCAATCTTAGTTACTTAGGAAAATGTGAATTTTGTGCTAACCCATGAAATTACACTTTGTACCTTACCAAGTCATTCGAGGAGCGTGTGTGGGTAACTGGCACACTAACATGGACTAGTAAGAGTGGCAAAGGGTGACTTAATGTTTATCATAGATCGGTGGAGCGCGTGTGGGTAACCAACACATTGATTAGGTGATAACGATTAAGGATACCAAATTAATTTGCATGGTTATTCACACCTTGTTTTTGATCATCGGCATCCCAGTCACAAACTTGAGAGGGCACAACAGAGATTTAAACATTCCATTGAAAAGTTCAATGAATCTTAAAAGATCTATGAGTTTCAAACCAATTAAAACCTAATACTTATTTCATTTTTCATGGTAGAAATTGGTGAATTGTCATTCGCCTACCTTCAAATATTTTATAGCTTGGATTACGACATCCCTCTTCCAAGCTAATAAAATATTGTGTTAGGTCCTAGCCTTAGTATCTCATATTAGGTGATATATTAAGGATTTAAATCAACTAACTTTAATTTATCCCATTGTAGATGTCTAGTTCAGACAACTATGATCTTCCCAAATCCATTGGAAAAAGCTTTCCTAATGAAGATGATGTCCCACGATTGGATCATGGAAATCATACTTCTCTTCCTCCACCTCCTCCAATAATTCTCCTAACCCACAAGTTTAAAGACCAGAATAGTTCAAGGTCACTCAAGCCCTATTGGCAGGTCTATATGCACTCATATCTTCGAGATGAAGTCACATATTGATAGGCTGGGTGAGTTGGGTGTTAAAGTCTTAAGGAAGTTGGTTGTTGACTGGGTTCTTCAATCACTTCCTAGGTCACATAGCGAGTTCTTTAAGGACTACTATGTAACAGAATATGATTCACCCTTAATGATCTTACCTATTTGCTTGTTGATGCTGAATCAACAATGATTTAGGGCACTAGTAAGGAAATTTGATTGGAAGATCTACTTCCCAAACTTCCATGGACATTGACAATGGTGACATTAGAAGTCTAGAAAAGTCTTCTCTTCCTAATGGAAAGGGATAGGCCATAGTCAAACTAGTTGACCAAATGGAAAAGAGAAAGGCTAAGTCTGAGATAGTCCCATGTACCATTACCAAAGAGTCCATATGTTTATATTGCCAAAAGAAGGGGCATTGATTGCGAAGCTGGCCAATTTACCTAAAAGTCCATAAGGATGGTAAGAGTCAACATATTGGACTATGCTTTAGGTAAAAATTATCTGACTCTATTGAGTTCGTATTTGGAGATTCTTTTAAAAAGATGTGATTAGGTCACATTTTGATGTTTTGTAGAATTGAATAAAGGAAGATTAAGCTAATTATGATCGTGAGGAGATGGATTTCAATCGCATGATCTGAAGATCAGAATTTTGAGCTGCTACTTAAGAGTTATGATATATTGCTTAGGAATAGATAACCACATGTTTTTCATATGCACTTGCATTGTAAGGATAAGCTTTTTCCGCAAGTTTTAAATAAAAGAAAAATTTTGATTTTATGTATTCTAAATTTCCTTACAATGACATTTGTGAAAATTATTGTTTATATGATTCCATTGATAGAAATATTGGAAAATAAATTTGATTCTTTCATTTGTGGTAGTGTCATAATATGTCAGATAAGGAAAGATTCTCATCACCCAAGTTTCAGTTAGATAGAAACTTGGAATCATGCAACCGGTATTGCATGATGAATGAGAATTTTCACCTTTGGGAAAATAAGACTAATTTCTTGTTCACATGTATATGTGAGTCAAGTGAAGGACAAAGCGATCAGGTATACTTGGTTGTGCATTGGTCAGGTCCACCATAAAGATCGATAAGACTATTCATCATGATTTACTAAATTTTAGCGAATATGGTTATACTTACATGTTTAAGTATAATTCTGAAACATTGGAAAAGTTTCAATGTATGGCAGGATGAATGAGAAGAATCAAATTAGGCAGAAAGATAAATGTTTCTCCAATTTGAAAAGATGGGAGAGTACTTGAGTATCTTGTTTTATGATTATCTTAGTGATTAAAATACCATATCACAATTGATCCTCTAAGGACATCTTAGTGCATTTGTTTAACTAAGAATAGGAATCATGAATTTTTGAAATGGTTGAATCAAAAGATAAATCATACTTCGTTCCAAAAACAAGTCTTAGAGTTATACTCCAACATTGTAACTTGAATGGCATAATATTTAGAAGGTTTATAACACTTGTCAAATGAAGAGTAAAATGTTTTCTTATTCTTGTACATTTGAAATTGGTAAGTTGTGATGTTTTTGATAAAACAAAGACCAACTAAGGCTAATTGTGTGAAGTGTTTGTCTTGATAAGAATCCGCACTAACTCTTGAATATTTTACTTTGTCAAGGAATGGTTTTTGAAAAGAGAATCTTATAGGTCAAGAGGTCAGTGGGAGTCTTAAAGATCTTGAAAAGTTTCAAGAACTAATCAAGAATAAAACCTGTTGTTTATCACTAGCACATGACTTGAGGTTTATAGCCTATCGTGTTGACATATTCTTGTTTCTGTGCCCATTTTAATTAAAGTTGACTATGCATCTGAGTTCTATAAGTTCTCAGTTGTTTGCATAACTACTTGGAAGCAATGGAAGGCCCTTGTGCTGCCAGGTGGCAAGATCTTAACATTGAGCAAGTTTAGTCCATATGAGTTTGGATTTGTCACTAACCTTGTATTGTGATTATGGTTATGAAAAATTCACATGGATAAGAACACATACACCATAAAATCTAAGTGTCATAAGGTTTCTCTCCAATTCATGAAAACGACGGTGAGGAAACACTTTCACTAAAATTATTTTAAATAAATACCAATTGTGATGTTTGCATTCTTAAAGTCGTTAGTGGAGCGTGTGTAGTTAACCGGCACACTAACATGGACTTGTGAGAAATGACAAAGGTCTAAACAATTGAGACTATGATTACGACATCCCTTTTCATAGTTCTAAAGATTGTTTAGACACACATATGAGCTATATAAGGAAAGGTGTATGATTTTGATAAAGTCTTATCAAAGCAACTCGTATTAGGAATCTGAACTTTGGTAAGAAAATCAATAAAGTATTGATTTCTAGAAGTCCAGCTGATTTTTGAGTATGTGTCAAAGCTAGTGGGAGCATAATTGTTAGGCTAGTAATTATCATGTTAGTGGCAGCATGATTATTATGGTATGTGTTGCAAATTATCAATGTTAATTATAGAAAACAAAAGTTTCAATTGGGAAAAGTTGTTTTGCTATAATTAAGGAAGAGGAAATTATAAGTCATTTCAATTCTAAAAGTTTAGATTGAGATTTTAATCATCTTTAGTTAAGTGCATATATATATATATATATATATATATATATATATATATATATATATATATATATATATATATATATATATATATATATATATATATATATATATATATTGCGTTCTCAAAATTCGATCATGATTACGGAATCCCTCTTGATAGTCGAATTATTTTTTATTTTTTTAAATTTTTTTTTAGTTAATTCAAGTTCCGAAAATAATATTTAAAAAAAGAATTTCTTGATTTTTCCGTTTATTTTGCATTTTAAAATTATTTTTAGAATATGTACAGTGTAATATTCTATTTAGAATATTTCAGGTATTTTTCAAAAAAAATAGGATTTTTTTATTTATTTTTATTTTTTTTAGTTAATTCAAGTTCCGAAAATAATATTTAAAAAAATAATTTTTAGATTTTTCTATTTATTTTGCATTTTAAAATTATTTTTTAGAATATGTCGTCCGAAAATAATATTTAAAAAAAGAATTTTTGGATTTTTCCATTTATTTTGCATTTTAAAATTATTTCTAGATTTGGTCTCACGGTCTCACAAAATTAGAATGGTCTCAAATGAACATATATATATATATATATATATATATATATATATATATATATATATATATATATATATATATATATATATACTGCGTTCTCAAAATTCGATCATGATTACGGAATCTCTCTTGATAGTCGAATTATGAAAACATGGCAAATAAAAAATATTGTAGCAAAAGACTAGTCTAGGATCATGTCTTTATGTGAGACATCATGAATCATGTCCCATATGCTTCGGGTATAGGATTGATTACATGTGCTATAATATTTATCCTTTCTAAATTTTCAAAATGCCTAGGGCATTAAGAAGGGAAAAGGTTTAGAATTGGATATGACTAAAATGATTAAGCAATTATCGAGGACAATCTGAGGTTTACGACAATCTGAGGTTTACCAAAGATTGCTTGCTTATGGACTGTTGAAAGTATGGTGTAGATTTTTGGAAAGGATCATATTGACATATTCTGAAAGTAGGCAACTCTTATTCAGAAGTGATAGTCAGAATGGGAGTATGGAAATATTTCATAGGTGGAAGTTATTCATTAAATCTGTGTAAGATTAGAAAAACTTAATGCAAGAAGGATGTTCAAATGATTGTACTTTGAATTTGAGACTTCGTTTCTATGGAATTTCTCTCCATTGGAATACTTTGTAATATTTGTTGACAAGTCTTTGTGACTTTGTGCATAGTCATTACAAGAGGATCAATGCATATAAGTTTAGAATCTAACAGATCTTAGTAAATGGCAGGAATTTGGAAATCTTACATTTACGATAAGGATTTGGGATTGTGAAATGAGCATCATTGGAACCATTTTCAATTGGTCTATTTCACAAAGTAAGGATCATATAAATGCATAGTGTGCATACTTGGAGTATGGCATAACTATTGTTTGGATAAGCATAGTGTGCATGCTTGGAGTATGGCATGACTATTGTTTTGATTCAAGTACAAAGTTGATTATTCGAAACATTATACAATGAATAATCAATAACTAATATGGCATTTAAATAAAATGTTTTTTATTTACTCTCAAAGGTGCTTAGGGTCATATAGGATTAGTATTATTCTTGTGTTTCACTTTACATGTTTTGACTTCCCGAATAACTAGGTTATTCAAACTCTCCACATTCAATCATACTTTGGAAGTAGGTATGAATCAAGACTGTCATGAATTGGGCTTGTAGATGTCTAAAGTGTTTAGACATAGCAAAAGTTGCTGCAACATTCATGATTGCTCCAGGATTGAGATTCAAGTATTGGATTATACCCACGCTCATTAGAATCAATTCATGGATTTTATCACAAATGATCGTGAGACGATAATATCTTATATTCGTCAAACCTAGAGATATGATTTGTTGACTATGAGTTAGTTATACATTAATTATACGAAAACACATAAGTAACTTGATGTTATAAAACGTGCGTTTGTGTATGATTCAACAAGTAGTTAGTATAAGCATATCAGTCAAAGTTTATTCATTCCTTTTACCCTTGGATGGATAAAAGCGATATATGTAGGCCCTCGATGATTTAGTGATGACAAACGTAAGTGCTCGGACGGGCTTGGACTGATTTGATTTGTTTAATTAGTCAGTCGTCATAAATTGGAAATCAGGAAACACCAAATGGAAAGAGAGAATGATTATAATCCATGTCTCAATCCATATACTATATAAAATGGAGGAATATATAATCCCTTATCTAATGGACATGTCATTGACTAGGTCAAAGTTCGACAGCGACTTTTAAGAGCTATGACTGCTAGTCGGGTTTTGGAGTCATACTTGAAATAATAGTTTTAGATTTATCCAAGTGGGAGACCATTGGATTAGATGTATAAGCCCACAACTATTATTGATATGTACTCGGCCTGAGAGTAGCATGGTCTATTTGGGTTGCATATCATCAGGAGAATTAGTTAGGATGGACTCTAGAGAGAAGGTTATATATGATTTATTAATATATTCTAATTTATTAATATGAAATCATATGTTTTAATTAGTATTGATCAAGAATTAATTTGGAATTAATTTAGTGATCAAAAGAGACTAATTAAATCTATGGGGACTAATTATGGTAATTAGTTATATTTATATGAGTTGGCCTTATGATCCATGTTGGACTAAGTTTATGTATGGATACTTAAAGAGTTGGGCCACATGAACCATGGATCCTAAAACCCATGGGTATAGATTTGGGTTATACCCATGAATCTTGAAATCCCACATATAAATATGTAGTCCATTGCCTAAAAATGCCACTAGAAGTTCTTGGAGGTGTTTTTTGGTGCATGGAGATTCTCTCTCAAGTTTCATCCTTAGTCCATGATGTGTTGTGACTTCATTTGAGGCTTCCACAATATTGGGGCTAAGCTTTTAAGGCTAAATACATCAAGACCTCAAGCCACATAAAAGGTATGTTGCCCTATCTAGTATCTTATATAGTTTATGACAAATACATGCTATTTATAGGTTTAGTGCCTTGGAAACCATTTACATGTATAATTTGTGAAAACATAGATCTAAGGTATTTAGGGTTGTATGTGCACCATAGGATGTTGTAGCATACTAAAACCCATCATAACACCTATTTTGAGGTATCTTTGATTTTGACCCTTGATATGTACATAGTTTGCAAATTTGGTCCTAAAGGGCATTATTGTAATTTTTGGGAAGGATGCATGTATGTTAGGTGTACTTATAGTACACATGGTGTATGTGATCAGGGGACAAACCCTATATTTAGGGTTTGGACCCTATTTAACAACCTTATAGGCAAGTTTTTCTCCTTACCAGCCTCCTTATCCTCTTTAGAGTCCCATTTCAAAACCCTAACCCATTTCAAGAGAGAGTTGACATTTTTTGGTTGTTTTGGTGTGTATTTGGTGTACCTTAATGAAGAAGAATCTTGGTTCAAAAGAATTGATTAAGAAGGAGCTTGTAGATCTAAATTTTGTCCATCCTTTTCATCTTCATAAAGGTATAAAGCTTTAACCTTGCTAATTCTTTGCTTAGATCTATATCTAGTGGAGTTTTGGTCACTTTTTGGTCCGTGAATGAGATCCAGTTGGAATTTACCACTTCAGAAGTTATGATTTGCTCCTATTGATGTTTCTGAGTTACCTACTCCACAAAGTTAGCTTCTTGATGGTTAAGGATCTACCATGCATGAGTATATGTCCATTTTGTGGAAGTAGGATGCTAAATCTAATGTTTGAGTCCATTTGAGCCATGCAAAGGCATTAAGTTAGTGACTTTATAGGTTAAGATGTTCCCTAAGGTCTAGATCTGAAAAATAGATATCTGGTCTTAAAGAACAAAGTGCATAACGATGTTTTAGTCATCAAATGTATATGTCGTGCATAATCTAGCCTATGTTTTGTGTACGTAGATGAATCCCCGTAATCTTGGTCGCAATACCCAAGTGGTATGTTAAGCGTACTCAATCAGGGACATCATGGGATTTTGATTTTGGGCCATTAGATATTAGGGTTTTTGGACTCTTATTGGGCCACACGTATTGCTGAGTTGGGTCATTATTAAGCCTTAGGGCTTCATGGATTTAGGTCCATATTGGTCCTTGAGTGTCTTTTAAGATTTAGGCTAACTTAGCCAAGGTAAAAATGGTATTTTACCCTGGGATTCGGGATTAGTTTTTTAAATTCTCGATTATGGTTATGACCCAATTATTAATTAGGGTTTTATTTTATTGATTAGTACATGGATTCTTTGGTTCAGTGGCACGCGCATCTATTTTATTGTTAGCAAAATGAGGTCATTTTGCTCACTATACTGTAGGACACTAGGGATTATATGTGTTTGTAGTCTTTGTTACTCCTGATATATGTGTTTTATACATGTGTGCTTGTTTGCAATATGTACGTGGGTTAAATAGACCCAGTGATAAAATAGACCCGGTAGATCCATATGTTGACACATGAATTGAAATAGCCTCAGGGGTGAAATAGACCTGGAGATGAAATAGATCTACTGCAGCCTTGGGCTAACATATAAGTTGAAATAGACTTGAGGTGAAATAGTTACGGGGGTGAAATAGACCAGGTACAACCTTAAGTTGACGTATATGTATGGTATGCAATATTTTAGGGAACTCACTAAGCATGGTGCTTATAGTTTTCGGTTTATGTTTCAGGTACTTCCAGTTCGAAGGGGAAGGGCTTGGGATTACGGAATTACACACACCATGATTTTCCACTTTATTAACTCTGATGTACTTTTGGGATGTTTATTGATACTCTCTGAATACTTTATGGTTTTTTCAAACATGTTTGGTTGATGGTTTACTTAATATAAAAACAAAAAAAAAATGTTCTGAGTTTCGGTACATTACAACTTGGTATCAGAGCCTTTGTTTGAGGGATTTGGGTATTCTCTCGGGTGTGCCTGAATTCAAAATGAGGACTTGGTAGATTTTTCATAAGAGGAAATGTTTTATAGAAGAATTTTCTAATAAAATAAAGGGGTGTGGTACATCCAATCGACTGAGCTCAAGTAAGTTTTCCTAAAATACCCATATATGTTCTTGTGATATGCTTTGAATTGTGAATATTGGAATCGCATGCTTGGCTAGGTCGAAGGATTTGCTGAAGATTTGCACGATAGAATGTTAGGGGAGATGCTTATATATTCCTGTTGTACAAGCTTGTAGACTTGCATGCTAGTATTGGATTAATCAATAGTAGGATGGCCTGTTTAGGTTATGCATTGATTCAAATTAGTCAATGCATGAATGATGACTACTTCGTGCATTTAGGAGTTCACATTAACATCAGCTAACTAGTAAGAGAATATGTTAAATTACATATTACTCAGATTAGATCATTTTAGAAGGTTAGGTTTAACCCTTTGTGTAGCTCTAATCTGAGTCCAACCGTGGTAGTGTGAGACCTTTTTTTTAAAAAAACTATTTGGTGCCGTTGATATGTAATTATGTTAGTAAGCTAGTTACAAGGTGTTTGAGGGAGTTCCTTTTGCAACTGATAACAGAGAGTGGTGTAGTGGTAGCCCTAGGAAAACCTAGAAGGTGATTCGTTGCCGAGAGTTTTGCTTTGCTAGAGGTTGTTTGGATTGATATGGAAGTAACTAAGTGATCGGATTTGTACTAACAATCCTATGTGTGCATGCAACCCTACAATTGGATCTATGTTTTTACTATTAGATACACAACATTATGAACACATAAAGGAACCCTAGTATGCCCTAGTATTTTCGAAATTCATATAGTAGATTAGATTACATACCTTTTGTTGTTATATTGCAATAACAACTCAAATCTTTAATACCTAAGTCTTGAAAGCCTTTAGGATGGCATGGAAGAGTTCTTATGGCCTTAGGGGTCTTTATATAGGTGTAGAGATTAGGGTTTCAGTCCTTATGCTTATCTAGTTGCTTGCCCACCAAGCAATCATAAGATAAGGCTTGAAAACCCTTATCCTTTATCCTTTGGACGATTTCAAGGATATCTTATCCCTTGAATTCGTCCAACCCATATCAAGCATAACAATTACACTATTTTGTAACTATCACATAATTACAATTCAACCCCTCTAGTTTAATTAATTACATTTGATCACAAAATTAATTGTTAATTAATTATTGACCAATATTAAATAAACAAATATAATTTCTCCTTTAATATATTATTTTTATAACATATTAATAAATCATAATAACCTCTTTCTCTATTATTTCTCCAGTCAAGTTTCTTTGGTGAAGGCAACCCAAAAGGACCATGCACAATCGGGTCAAGTACTTACCAAATATGGTTATGGGCTTAGACACTAATCCAACAGTCTCCTACTTGGATAAGTCTAGTAACCACAAATGTAAGTACAACTCGATTAGCAATCGTAGCTCTCAAAGACGTTGTCAAAATCTGATCTTATGAGTAACCTGTCCTTTATATAAGGGATCATATATTCCTCCATTCTAGATATCGTATAGACGTGAGACATGAATCGAAATCATTCTCTCAATCTATGTATTGTTTCCTGATTTCCGATTTACGACGACTGACTAATTGAACAAATCAAATTAGCCCTAGCTCGGTCGATCATTTACGTTTGTCATCACTAAATCATTGAGGGGCCCACATATATCTCTTTTATCCCACTTTGGGTAAAAGGAATGCATAAACTTCGACTCAATGCTTGCTTGCACTCACTCACCAAATCACACACAACAATAAGTTTTATAACACCAAGTTACTTGTGCATTTACATATTATCAATGTGCAACCGATTCACAAGATACAACTCACACATCTTGGTTTCAAGAGTACAAGATATTAATATCTCACCAATCGCTCGTGACAAAATTCGTGAAACAATCTAGGTGAGCATGGGTTTAATCTAATGCTCAAAATCATATTCATAAGCACTCATGAACATTACAGCAAACCTTTGCTATGTCCAATACACTTTAGACAATCTACAAACCAATTCATGACAGTCTTCTTTCATACCTACTTCCAACGTATGATCGACTGTGGACCGTTTGAATAATTCGATTATTCTTAATAAACTCAATTATTCTAGAAGTCAAAACATGCAAAGAGAAACACAATGATAATACTTAAAAATGAAAAGGATAGAAGCTGGAGACTGGCCTATATTCCTACTAATGTGATCCCCATTACTGAAAATATGTTATACACTACGATATATTGCTCTGATGTTTTTACAACTATCTTTTTTGAAGCAGATAGTTCACAGTGCTCATTCTATCGATACTGGGAAAGAAAAAAAATGTTTACACTCAATTTTCATTACGAAGATGTATCACGTCAGGATCCGTTGCTCAAACCGAATCACGCCAACATTATGGAAGTTCCTGGATCGTGTAAAATAAGAGTAGTACCAAAGGCAGCACCCTCTGATTTCATAATAAAAATGGAAAATTGGCTATGGAGATTCTGTGCGGTCAGAAATTAATACAGACACAAAGGGCTTCGACAGGAAAGGAGCTTCGATCCAATCCATTCTTGGGAAAAAATCAAGACAAAAAAGGATATGTCAGTGACCTAGCACGGCAAAGCACTCTACGAGGGCATGGAATGTCTCATTTTTTGGTAAGAATCTCCGTAGTAATGTCTCTATTAGATTTTCCGATCGAAATACGGGAAAAGTCCATTCAATTCTTGATGGAAATGGAGTTTTGCGAATTCTTCCCGGAACTGGAAGATCATTTCGAGATCTTCGAACATATTCGAGGGTTCAATGTCACTATTGTCATTTCGAGATCTTCGAACATATTCGAGGGTTCATATCACTAGATCAATCGGTATCTTTACAAATTTACCACCGTGGAGCGGTTTTTTTCAAAAAGATGAGGGGGAAAGTCAGTAAGATGTCGGAGAAGCAAAATATACGAGATCACAAACATAGATTGCTCGTGGCTAAGTATGAATTGAGACGAAAGCTTTATAAATTTGTAAAGATACCGATTGATCTAGTGATATGCGGAACAAACATCGTTAGAAGTTGTCCAAGTTGCCAAGAAAGAGTTCCTTTGCACTAGTAAGAAACCGATGTATTTCCACAGGTCGCCCTTGTTCCGTATATCAGTTCTTTTCTTTTGAATTTATCATCTCGTTTTTCGTGGATTAGCATCTCGAGGTCCTTTGATGGGCATAAAGAAATCGTCTTGGTAGAATCAAACCAATAGAACAAGGGTTAGCTCTGCAGCCGGTCTACAAGCAAGGTAAGTAGGTCCATGCGACCGGCCCCGGATGTACCCTTTAGCCGCGAGGGGAACCGGGTAAACAAAGTCGCGATCAGAATGAATGGTAGTTCGCTGGCCCTGTCTTTTGCTCCCAGAGGTGCTGGTTCGAATCCAGTTCGCGACAAGTACTCATACTAAAGTGTGCTCCGATAGGTATTTCCACTGTTCGATACCTTTTCGTGATGACTGTTCCCTGCTCCATTATCAGCCAACGGCTCTAACCGCTTCTATTGGCTCAGTTGGATGGAGTACATCTTTGTGCGAGACAGTGTAGGAGTTGAGATCCAGTGCGCTTAAACTCTTCTAAGAAGGAATGATTACCTGGTAAAAGCTTGAAGCTATACCCTTTTCATTCAAGTTGAGCTTCGATCCTAGGGAAGAAAGAGAGAGGGTTTACCAGCAGTGTACACCTTCACCCTCTGCTAGTTGACTTATGAGCCCTCCCCTCTAGGCTGACAGCTTGCAAGTTAGTATGACATCCAGTAAGAAGTCTATCTTTTCGGGATGCAGGGGCAATGAAACGAGATGGGATGTTATATAGAATATAGGTAGCTTATGTGCATGTTAGTGAAATACCTGGTTGTCGAGTCATTCAGCTAATGTATGATTCCTAGTTCAATCAAAAAAGCCTTAGAAAAAAGGACAGGGAGCTCTAGCCTATTTCAATTTCCGGATCTAGCTCAAAAAAAATTACAGCGCTGGGAGAAGAACTGCGGATGTGTACGGGGGTAGGTAGGCCAGTCAATAGACTCTCTTTCTCTCAGCAGAAGCACTGGACAACTTGACTCAATCACATACTAGGGACCCCTCTTTCTAAGTTTGGTAGTCTCTCATCTATAGAGCTGGGCAGAAGGAATGTACCGAACGAAGTTGCTAAAGGCTGGAATCCATCCTTCCATTTGATCAAAGGCATCAGAGCATAAGTAATTCACTCGAAAGGAGAAGAGCGTCAAGCAGCCCCAACTCTAGCTCCGTAGAGCAGGAGAATGCTCAGGTCCGTCTATGTGTGATTCCTCATTTTCTTCCTAAAACGTGAGGTGAGCTGCTGATTCTACTCTTGGAGTTACTCAATATAATGCTTCCTGAAAAGGATTTGAACCAAGAAAAGAAGAAACCCCCGGACTAGAGCCTTCAGTGCGGGTGGTCAGGTGAGCCCTTAGAAAATTGGCTTAGAAAAGATGAGATAGGGTGGATGATTGATTGGTACCGGTTAATGATGCGATGGGTCCTAATCAATGTGATTGCCATAGTTCACTTTTAGCCCTAGCAACATATAGCAGTTGCATTTGACCGAGTTGAAGCAGCAGATCCAACCAATCCGTTGACCAAGTGAAGGCTGCATAGGCACTAGTCACGAACGTCCAACTCGAAGCAGCTACTTCACCCCTGGAACAAAGCAGTGGTCCTTCTTCGACAAGTGAGAAGCCAAAGTCAGATAGAAGGGCTTGCCTTCCGCACTTTCGTAATCTTATATGACCCCAAACTTGTGAGTATAAATAAAACACATTTATTTAATCACCATATTGATTACTCATTATCCATTGTTTAACGTTTCAGATAATCAACTTTATAACTCGAATCATAACCACAATTGTCCCATGCTCCAAGCATGCACACTTTGGTTTCCTATGGTCCATACTTTGTGAAATAGATCAATTAAAACTTTTCAAATGAAACTCATTTCACAATCCCCAATCTTTATAATTAGTGTAAGAATACCAAATTATTTCCACCTTTTAGAATATGTCAAATTCTAATATTCTATGCAATGATTCTCTTGTGAAGTCATGGCACAAAAATCAAAAAGACTCGGCCAAGGAAATCACAAGGTACTCTATCAAAATTGTTACAGAACAATTCTATAGATGTGATATCTCAAAGTACATTCCTTTAAACATCCTTTGGCATAAAATTTTCTAATCTAGACATAAATTCTTAATTTCCAACTCCCAATTATGGAAACATTTCCATATTTACCATATGACAACTCATTCTTAATGGAATCTTATCTATTCATAATAATGTCGATATGGTCCATTCAATACCATACTTCCAACTACTCACAAGCGACCAATCCTCTGCAAACTTTGGATCGCCCTTTGATAGTTGTTTAATTATTTCAGTTAAAACCAGTTCTAGTCCCTTTTCCCTCTTAACGCCCTTGGCATTTGGAAATTTTTAGAATGGTCAAATGTTATAGCATATGCAATTATTCATATACCCGAAGCATATGGGACATGATGCATAATGTCTTACATAAAGATACGATACTCTATCAATCTTCTGCCATAATATTTTATGTGTCAAGTTATTTCAATTCGAACTATGAAGAGGGATGTCATAATCATAATCAAAATTTAAGAACTCACCATGTATCCTTTGACTAAATTTATTAAAATTTCTAAATCTAAGCCTTAGATTTTGAAACGAACTACAATATTCTCTCCCTTAATTATAGCAAAACAACTTTTCAACTCTTACAACTTTGCAAAGTATAACTCTTGTTTTCTATAAATAATATTGCTAACTTGCAATACTTACCATAATAATCATGCTCCCACTTACATGATAATTATTTCTTTATTAGCATAACACTTATGCTCCCATTAGCTTTGACATGTATTCAGAAATCAGCTGAACTTCTAGAAAACAATTTCTTAAGTTCATATTTCTAATACTAGATGCTTCGATAAGACTTTATCTAAGATTCTCAAACTCATACACTTTTCCTTGGACAGCTCATATGTATATGCCTAAACGATTCTAGGACTCATATCAATAAGCACTACAAGAAAAAGACCCTTTTACGACGTGCAAACCACGACACTCAATGATTTATGTTACGCAAAGGAGAGTGACATTAAAAGAGTGTCGACTATTCAAAAAATTTAAGGATTTAGGTCACGCATTATTGCGTCCCCTTAAATAGTGTCTCATGTAAAAAATTAAAAACACAGAGGGCACTCGTGCGTCCTCTGTGAATGTCGTTTTATATTTTTTTTAAGAAACGGGCGTCTCTAAGAGGGAAAATGAAATCCCCAAATTTTTTAAACACCCGCCTTCTTCTCCTACATTCATTTCCATATGACTCTCATATCTACCCTACATCGTCTCCACCTCTCACCTACATCCACTGCCTCACAAAATTTTTACAAGCTAACGATTCCAGAGCCTACTAGCGATTCGAGGTTATTTTCACATCTGCTCTACTTCCCATCGTCCATCTACTTCTGCCCTAGATCCAACGATTGAAGAGTACAAATATGTGTAGGGTTTTATTTTATTTTAAGCTTCCATTTCTCCTGTTTTCGTGGTGATCGACCGGTGGTGAAACGATTCAGTGCCAAAAAAAGAAGCGGCTCTCCATTCTCTTCTCGATTGAGATTTCTAAGGATTTACATCGGTATCTCAAACGACTTCAACTCTTTTCACATATTTCTTCCCATCTGATTTTATGATTTCAGATTTCTTATTGGTGACTCATTTCCTCTCCCATCGAGTTCGAAATTTTCACTCAAGGAAGTAATGGCAGCGGAAGATGATGAAGGGACTTCAATGGTGCTTTGTTTATTACACTATGGTAGCGGAGATGACGGTGTTGTTGATAGCCCTAAACAATAGTCATCTTAAAAGAAATTGTCAAATAGAAAGGTACGTATCAGTTCTAGAGTTCTTATATAAAATCAGGTCATTTCTACCCTTCTTATATAAAATTAATGAAATCGATTTTAAAAGCGAGCCATAATATCGATTTTGAAATTGAGTCTATTCCGGTAATATTCATGTTTGTAGAATTCGATTATTCTGGTTTTGCCCTAAGCATCGCTTCAACAGAAATGGAAGAACAAAGTGATTCGCTAAATTTGTTTTTCAGTTCGTATTGATCGCTAATTTTGTCCCAATCGCTTCCAATTCGATGTTCCAGATCAGTTTTATATTCGAATTGGTAACTAGTATGGTAAGATTTTCCTTGATGCTGTACTTGATTCTGAGTGTATTTGATAATATCGATTGTTGAATTGGGACCTTATGGTTCTTCATTGTTGTTCTATTATCAATTGTTGATCTGTTTTCCATATGAAAACTAAATCTATTAACAATGGAGTTGTGAATCAATTTGACTATCAAAACATGATTCTTTAACATGCTTGTTAGATGTTTGTTGAAATGTTTGAATACAATTGTTCAATTTCTAATGAAAGCTTACCGTCATTCTTTCTCTTCTAATTTCTTATTTTATTTTTCTGAATAGCAGTAACATCAATCGAGATTAGTGGAAATTGGTTTTTATTTTTTATAGTTGATACTTGAGAAAACCTTATATGTTTTTTTCTTTATTTTGTGAAAATTAATTCCAGGTGAAAACAGAAAATGGTATGTTGTGTTAGAAAATGACAATCATACCCCTGGTCACAGTAGTCTCATATCATTATTTCCATTCTCACCTTCACTCCAATGCCCATTATTAGAAGAAATCAATGAGCTCCTTACCAGCTACTGTTGCTAGAAGTTGGTTTGATAATGAGATGAAAGATGATTGTTGCCAACCATCCTTGAAGGATTTGCAGCATAAAGTTTCTCTTGGTCATGCCATACACTGTTATATAGTTCATGGTTCTGCATAAAGTGAAAACTTTTGCTTCTAGGTCATCCAAATGTACAATGTGGTTTTTCATAACATCAGGTACAAATGTAGATTTTTCATAACATCAGTGAAAATCTTAATCAGTTGAATGTGTGTTTCATAACATCAGGTACAAATGTACAATGTGATTTTTTTATTCAATTACAGGGTAATCTTATTCCGGAAGGCCATAAAGTTCTTATCTTTTCCCAGAGTTGCATAATGCTTGATATTATTCAGGTTTGTTTCAACGCCTAATGTTGGACAGAAAAAATGATGGCATACTTGGAGAAATGGAAGTAAAAAATAAATGAGGGCATAATTTAAGAAAAAAAGTTTGGACTTAATAGGGAAAGCCTAATTTTCCTTACTTTCCCTATTAGATCCCTCTTTCTAAATTAAGTCAAAAAGAAACATGCATATATAGCTAACCAGATAAAGTCTTGTCCCCACTAAGTCCATTAAGTAACAAAGAAACAAATTCTAATTAGTTACTTATGATCATCTCATTATTAGATAAACATGATACCTGGCTTTCAGTCAAAGTTAAATTAACCATTTTATTAATATTTGTTATCTTAGGGATTCATCTCTTGAAGCTCACATAAAGTTTTTAGAATCTCTTTGTGTTACTGGTATTAGTCACCATAGTTTGCTGTTCTCCAAGATTGCTCCAGTGCCAGTCATGCAACATTTTGAATTGAGAAGGTAAGACCCCTAACAGCTTTCAAGGGCATTAAGGGATTTTCTAATATGTTCCCTAGGTCACATATAAGAAAATGTAATTATGGAAACTAATTGTATTCGAACTAAACTTATTAATTCTCTAGACTTCCTGCTGGGAAGGATGAATTTATCGGTGCTCAAATATTGTGACCTAATTAGTTATTCTAATCACATGGATATCTTTGTTTTGACGATGAAATTAAGAGATACATGGATTTGGGAATTTTTAACCTAATTGATACTTGATAGGACTTAGGAGTATCAACTATTATATGCCAAAGATTATACATTTATGAGTATTTTGTTTCTTGGCTAAAGCTAACTAAATTGGCTATGTTTCTTGTTCTTTTTCTTAACCAAAGTTTATCAACTTCGTGAATATTATTCTGACTTGTTTTGATATTTATTTTTGATATTTTGTTCTTAATGTTGGTTCTAACTTCTATTTTTTTCTTTTTTTTTTTAAACAGATACAAGGGACCTGAATAGGGGTTTTCTGAATTTGTAGTGATCACTGCAAACACTGAAGATTTTGAAATGATTTCCCATATTCCATTCCTTACTAAATATAAGGTATGTTTCTAATATTTTTGTTCCTTCAAAAGAAGAATTGGGGAGAGCATGTGGAGTTAAAAAAACCAGTGCTTTCATGTTCGTTGACCAGCATTGAAAGAAGTCAACTAAGATCCCAAATCCAGCAACTCAAGGTTTACTTTATTATATAATCTTTAATCTAATTACACACTATCAGATCAATGTTTTTTCTGCAATTGCTTCTTTTACATTGTCTTCTACAAGTTACTGTTCTGCTACTGTTTAGCATGATACAACCAAGGATTGTATTATGTTGAAGATTATTCGTGTTCTTCCCCCTATTGTTCCTAGCAGTCAAGTGAAAGCAAACTCCTCAACATGGGAGGCATCAGGTGAGACATTAAACAACATTGACCATGAAGCAATGGTTGTTGACCCTGCACTTGTATTAACCATCCAGGTTGGCAGTTGTCATTAAAACGATGATGTTTATTATTGTGATAAAATGTTTTGGTTTAACTTTACTGAATTATTATTATTCAGGTTATGTTGACTGACTTTGGGGTAGCAAAGAAATTTGATGAAAGCACAAGGTTAAATTCCATGTGTGGAACATTAGAATATATGACACCTGGAATTGTACAAGGGAGGGGCCATGATAAGGCTGCTGATTGGTGGAGTGTTGG